>NC_056729.1:862510332-862680332 GCF_019279795.1 Protopterus annectens | reverse complement strand
ACCAGTGGGGTACTTCAGGGCTCCATGGTAGGACATCTCCTATTTTTCATCTACTTCTCAGAGGTAAAGACCAATGTCAAAGGCATTTAGTTGACCAAGTTCACAGATGACTGCAAATTGGGAACTATCACAGATTTCCCCCATGAAACAAACATCTTACAAGAGGGTCTAACACAGACAATTGACTGGTGCCAAAGTCACGGATTAGAATTCAATGCCAAGAAATTCATTATAATGCCTTTTGGGAAAACTTCCACCCAGTCTAATTACTCCATTGATAAGACACCCCTAAGAGCTGACCCAGTAGTCAAGGATCTGGGAACATATGGAGACAGTAATCTGACCTTTGACCAACATTTGGCCATGGTAGTAAGAAAATCATTTGATATTGTTCAACTTATAAGTAACAGCATGACATCCTGCTCTAGGGAAGTCATAGTGATACTTTATTTGGCTCTTATCAGACTCATTATCGAGTATAATGTCCCCTTTGGCTTGTATCAAACCAGACATATGCAACAGCTGGAAGATCCACAGAGGTTCTTTACCAGGAGAACCCAGGGTATAAACGAATTGTCTTATATGGATCATCTTAAACCACTATCTCTGTAGTCTGTCTCCTACAGGTTACTGAGAGACGATCTATGGCTGGCATACTTGTCTGCCTCAGATCCATCTCTGATGGGCCTATTGCACAGCTGCAAAAAGACCAGCATCAGAACCACTAGATTAAAATTTTGGTTTTGACATAAATAAGACATGTTGGCAAGTTACATATGTTATCTTAGAGGATCCCTATGCTTTGGGACTGGTTTCCCATGCATGTGAAGCAGAGGCCATTCCTAACCTTATTTAAGTGCAACCTTCACCAATAGATAGGAAATTGAAAATTCATCCTGGGTCTGGCCCCGTGTCTATGATAGACAGAGGTAGACAGTAATGCCCAAACCAACATACCCCTTACATAACCCCTAGAAACTTCTTAACATACCCCCTCCTAATAAATGCCCATAGGAACACAATTGGGTTGGTCTGCATGGTTAGGCCTGTGAAGGCCCTGGTGGTCGTTAGCCTAGTATATACCGATGAACATATAGTGCGTGTCTGCACTACTTGTTCTGCCTGACTAAATTTCCTTGCAATTGCATTATATCTATTATTCTTCATACTTTAGTATTTCCTTGTGTAACTCATATCATTTCAATCATTTATCCTATCACTTGTTTGGTAGCTGTATTTTGATTTGAACCTTAAGCCCAGGGCACAACATATTTGTTCTTGAAGGAAAAATGAGACTAAACTTGTTTTCCTTACTGATGATTTCTACTCAGGCCAACCTCTCATTGTAATGACTTTCAGAAAAATGCATTTTTAGTCAGAGTCAGTACATCTGTGGGGCTCTTTTACATGAACACATTTTACTGATAACTGCAATATTTCCTGATCATCTTTCTTTGGCAACTATGTTATCTCAACCATATCTTCTGTTTGTGGTTCAAAGACTGCACAGTATCCTGTTTTCAGCTTGTACTTCTGTAGATCAGGCAAATTTGCTTACAGTCTCAAACATACCTCACTTAAACAGTTTCTGTTTATGTTTTATAAGTGTTTTATTTGCTCCTGAACTTCTATACCATACACATATTTATGGAATTTCTCACATTCATACATGAGTTTCTTTTGTATCTGAATATATCTTTTTAATGTATCAGTAAAATGTGTTTGACCCATGAGCAACTGGTCTATTCTATTTCAGGATCATAGTTCCAATACCATTCTGACTGGCACCTACTTCTGACATAACTGGCTTATTCACATCATAGTATTTAGCATTAGTGCACCATTAATTATGTTTGAATATTTCAAAACTATTTTCTTATTTACTGTTTCTGTGCTACATGGCTTTCTTAGTGGCATAGTTATCTCAGTCATATTAGCTGCAAAGTTTTTAACATATTGCATCATTCCACTTGTATTCTGGCTTTTTCATCTTCATAATTGTTTAGACTTTTTTTCATCTTCTCTGACCATTGCATTGCAGAATTCTTAGTCTTGCTTTAATTTGCTGTTATTTAAAATGAAATTGTACTGTCTTGATTTACTTAGCAGCCTTATCAGTGCATTTTCATGTTATTGTGTCTGCATGTGAGCATGGTGTGGATCTATGGATAGTACATAACAAGAAAATTAGAGCTGCTGTATGATGATGGCTTACCTCTGCCCAGTTCTTGCCCCATCTGGTAGTATGGTTATGTCCAGCCAGAGGGTAATGAATGAGTTACTTGAGGGAAGAAGAGGCTTTATGGTTGGGGTGGGAAGGACTAAAAGGTTTTTAGAATAACTGTGCTGTAAATGTAACATGAATCAGAACTCTAAGTAACCCATATATTTCTAATGTCATATTAAACACAAAATATAGAGGGCTCTTCACCAAGATTTATTTGCTGCAATTTCTGGTTTGTATCTACCACTGAAAATAAATTAACATTTCATATAGCTGAGACTACTACTTCAACTACATACAGAAAATAATGTTTTCATTTAGTAAGTAAGTGAAAAATAAATAAATAATGTTTTCATTTAGTAACTTTATTCAGAACATACAGATAAACAAAAATGCAAATGTGTCTTGCTTCACAAATGTAATCATAGCATTCCCCCATTGTTTAGTATCTAATGGGTTCTTAACAACACATAAGCTTTCCATTTGCTCCAGGTTATGGTCTGTTCTACTTCCAGATGGTACTGGAACTTTCTTAGGAGCATATACCACTGGCATAGTATCAGAGTTTATTTGAATATTATATTCTTCTGGCAAGCTTTGTGAATATTATCAATAAATATACCATTACTATGACCATAATATCTGACCAATCTGCTCATAGCTTTCTGTTCAGTGCTTTCTGTCCCAAATGCTTTAAAATATCTTCAAACAAAATAGTGCCTTCTGCCCAGTACCTAGTTTAAGTTCAATAGTTCCCTTATTAACTCATAGGATTGTTTGCTGACAATATCCTTTGAAATCCTGTTGTGATGTTATTCAGGCATTTTCAGAGTTTACTGGGTCTTCTGTTTACACTTTAATTGTACCAGAAACAGATAATGTTCATGTGTATTTGCAGCAGCATGCGAATTATTTCCAACACACCTGCTTTCCTTTTCCATATCTTTACAGGCTACTTAAATCTAGCCCAATGTTGTGATTTCATTGTACAATTGAAAAAGGTTAGTTTCTCTGTACAGGGTGGTATTAATAATTGAGAAAGGATGCTCTAAGGGTAAAGGCGACCAGTTGGCTATTAGGCTTACCAAATGAGGGACCGACCATGGGCAGGGAGTAGGCCAGAGCCATATTTGCAAGAAATAGGGCCAGGATATTTCTACCACTGGTGGGCTTATGGAGAGTTTGATCCCCAGGGAATTCTTGCACTCCCGATCTAAGAAATGTTGTGCACAGCTGGTGTTGGAATTATAAGTACTCCACTCTATGGAGGGGTAGCTGAATTCAAGAGGATTGGAGAGACATGTTTTCTAGGAATACTAGGAATGTATCATGGTTATGTGGGGCCATAGAAGGGCATCTGTAACAAGCTATTAAGTAGAAGGTCTGACTTTCCTAGTGTAAGCCGGAATTTACTCTCTAGGAGGGCCATTGGTCACCACTATGGAAGGAATAAAATCTCTGATTAAAATTGAGACACTGCCACCATTTCCATTGGGCTTGAAGGCATGAAAGGCACAGAACCCAGGCAGATAGGGATGTTATACAATATGGACTCATACAGACTCACCCAGATGCAGAAGTGCCTCCTGATCTGGCAGTTCATTATTAAGAGTCTTGGTACTGAGAAGGTCTATCTTGATGTTGTCTAATTTAATATTTGATTTACTGGTCAAGTTGGGATACTCACTAGATGAACCCTGCTGAAAATGCAGACATTGTCGGATGTAAGGTAGGAGTGTTAAAATGTTATATCAGGAATCCAAAGTAGGGAGTTTACAAATATATGTTAGAAAGGGAGAGCAGGCCAGTCATTTAGCATGTGACAGGGTTGACTGTTTCACAGCCACAGATGGAGTTGCACATCTCAGAGGTAATGCAAATGATGGTGCAAGTGAAGAAGGCTACTCTGAACATAATACATAGAAAGGTTGAATTTTGAGACTTCCCTTAGAGATAGCTAGAATAAAGAAAAGACAACATTAAAGCACAGAGCAGTTATTAAACTAGGGTACCCAATGAAACATGGCATTTTGAGCTCCTTAATAAACACAGTTGGATTTGCAAAGTTTTATATCCATCGATATGGGAAGAGAGTGTGAGACCATTAACTAGACAGAAGAATGGGAGATTTTGAAGAACTTTTAACTTGCTTACAAAGGTAACATGTGCAAAATCTGGTGCGGCCTGTCACTCTGGATGAGGTGACAGAGGTGGTCTCTGTGCTGCATAGATGGAAGTCCGCAGGAGTTAATGGATTCTAGCTAGATGTTTAAGTTTTGGAGCAGGTTCATATCTCACCTGATATTGTTAATGCATAGAAGAGGTCTCTATTTTTTGACTAAATTCCAGAGACTGGGAAACAAACTGTAAGCTCAGTGATCCTGGAGGCTGGAAAGACCCCTGGGATGGTGGGTTCCTACAGACCAGACTTGCTCCTTAATTATACTCCAGTAATGTTTTTCTGTGAGAGTAAAAACTTTGGTTCCCTATCTGGTTAATATGATCCACTGTAGATTTGACAATAGTTAGGCAGGCCCACAAGAATAAAGACCTTTTACTGGTGAAAGGATGCAGGTACTTGTGGCAACCCAGTGGTAGTAGTGAGATGGATTGTAGAAGTAGTACTTGAGAGAGTGTGATGGAATTTTTAGTATGGGATGCTACTGGTCTTCAGGTACCCAGAGGCATGTATCAAGTAGTTTATGCAGTTATATACTTGTGCTTAATCTAAACTCAACAAGGTGGGAGGCTCTCCTCTTGTTTTTGAGCTAATAAATAGGACTCATCAGGGGTCATCATTATCTCCTCCTTTGTTTGTTTGCAGTGTCTTTGGAGGCACTCAATCAGGTGTTAAGGGAAATGCTCCAGCAGAGCTCTGTGTGTAGAAGCAGATAATAAAAATGAACCCTCTTTGTGAAAGACCTGCAAATCTATCTTACTATGAACACACCTCTCAACCACTTAGCACAAGAAATCTGGTCAAAGCATAAAGTTTTAAGGGGACAAAGGCTCAAAAATAAGGACACATTTTTAAATATTTCTCGTGTAAACTTAGAAAGTTGCAAGAATAACAGGATTCCTGTTAGAATGCATTTTTTGGAGGACATAAGGTCTGACACTCAAATGTATATTATTATTTAGTGACTTGAATCTTCAGTGATTTTTATGAGGAACGGACCAAGTATATGTGGCAGAAATCTGGACATTCTGTGAAAATTTGGTCATTTGAAAGGTATGTGAGATGATGCACCATGTCATTTTGATTTATTAGTTGAGTTTGGGGAACTTTTGGTTACAGTGTCTGTCAGATTAGGATGAGGGCATTGGTAATTGTTATACTTTTGTGTCTTAGAAATGGGGTACTGCTGAAGTAAAACCCAGTCAAGCAAAGTTTTATACAAGTACAGTTGAAACCAATGACATAAGGAGATGAAGTAGCAACACACAAATTCATGCACACAAACACACAAACACACACTCCATTTTCTCTCATGAGGCCAGAACAGCACGCAACTTGGAGAATCATGATCTTATTCATTTGATATGTATATATTATTATTAAAATATGATATGCATCTGAGTTTCCCCTTCCTCTGAATGAGCAATGACCACAGCGAATTACTTTTTGTATCACTGTCAATGTTGTTCAGATTCTTATTAAGAAGACTAGTTAAAAACCCAGATGTTTAGATTTTTTCTTCTTAATATGACTGCATTGTTTGCAGGAGTTTACATCTACAAAATATGTTTATTGATAGTCGCTGTCTTACAGTGTATGAGACTAATAGAGTGCCTTTTGAAAAAGAAACCTAAAAAGCTTGTTGATGTAAATCTAAAGCAGTCTCTCCTACTCTAAAAATCTGAGCATGGAGCTCAGAGATGAAGAAATGTGTATAATTAACTCAGATAAGAACAGAAATAAAAAAAAAAAAAACCAAGTAAGAGGAGTTAAAGTCATTCCATCAATTATTTAATCATTATTTAACATTCACTCAATCAATTGTTTAATCATTATTTAATCAGTCTATTATGCTGGCTATTAAATTAATACCTTTGGATTGACCCCATCATGCCTCACGTATTATTTTTATGATAAATTAATGTCTTAGTTTTTCTATAAGGTAGTCTCTGCTGCAGTTTACTTTTATAGTAGTGAACTTGTTCCCCTAGCATGACATGAAAGAGATTATCCTTTTTTTTCCTGAAAACATCACTTTACTCAATAATTGGGGGTCATCGTTTCTTCTACACTTGATCAATAATTGTTAGTCCACACAAGGCAGTCCTCATAAAGTGTATGTGTGTTTTTACATGGTAGAGAATGTTGATCCTTGATATTGCTCAAAAGTTGCAGATACTTCAGAAACTATTTTATTCTATGTCCTTTACTTGGCTCAGGCTTTTTCCTCAGATTGTCCTAAGATATTTTTTGTAAGAGTGTTACCATCTCCTATTTATGGAGTCAGAAAAGGGGCCATAGCTGTACAAGTTAAGGTCACAAAGATATAAATGTTTAAGTAGGGTCATGATTACCATTTGCAAAGTTATTTTACCATCAGACAAAAAGGATATTTTCTTTTGATGGATTGTAGCTGCAAATAAGGTACATTACAAATATTATGGCTGGCTGGATAGTCTGTTTTGAAACTGTTCCATCCCACGCACCTTATTCCTGTGGTGTTGTTATTGTTGGTGGCTTTGCAGTTGCCCACCCCTACTGTAAATTTGATCTGGGACACTCCTCCCAGTCTAGTGTTCTTTCTGCCTAATACAGAGAGAACATTTGAGAAGGCCAACCCACTTAGGTTCTTAACTTTGAATTATCTTCTACTGCTCCTTTCTCCCTTTGCACTTTACTGAAAAAAAATCTCCTTGTGTTCTGACTGAGTGTGCTTCTCAGCTGATAAGTATATTTTTTTGCACTTTTTAACTGTTCAGAGTTAAATAAAACAACAATTGAATTCAGTTCAGAATACATTTTGAATAAAATGCATTTATTTAAAATGTATTTGCTTTAATACTGCTACACACTCAAGTGTGCTAGCTTGCACTGCACTTTCAATTGTTTTAGTGCTGTTTTATCTGCATTCTGAAAAAAAAAATTCTAAGTTTGTTTCCTGTCTTTCATGTAACTAGTCTAGTCCAGATACAGATTTGCTGTGTCCAGGACTGTTGGTAAGCTTCTGAGACCCTCAAGCCTTTCTGTGTTGGTGGAAAGCCTTCTAGCTTATCAGTGGGAGTGGTAAGCTCTAGGTAGCCTATCTACCACAAGAGGAGTGGTTTCTGGCCCAGAAATTGTAGTTTATTGACTGTTTGGGCAGTTTTTCCATCTCTTTCAACCATCTGGTTTAAAAGCCAGTGTGTGCACTTGTTTCCCACCTTTCCTGTAACTAGTCTAGTCCAAATACAGATTTGCTGTATCCAGGACTGTTTGTAAGCTGATGAGCGGTGCCAAAGTCTGCTCTTCAAATTTTCCCTTAGATCTGCTAGTTCTCTCCTCTTCTACACTTTTACTAGCTTATTAGTTTAGCACTTTACCAGACTTCTTGTAGCAATTATTGTAGCACACACAAGTGCTACCAGCACTAAACATTCTACAAAGAAACAGTTCCAGTACTTATTATTAATGCCCACCCCTCCAGGCATGTCTAAAGGTCAGTTTTCTGTACTTTTTCCTATTAACCTGGTGAACTTGGGCAACCTGAGGCAATGTAGCAACTGCTTCATGTACACTGACAAGCCTCTCGTCTTACCACCCAAAACTCAGACATGTGAGAGATGCACTTATATATCCAAATTGGAAGCCACACACTCTCCAGCCAAGACTGGAATAGCTGGTCAAGAGGAGAAGGTCAACACTTTCACCACACCACATGCAACACATAGCCCTCCAAAACACACACCAGCACTGCCTTCACATAAAAACACAAACCACACACCCACCTTTGCGGAGGCTCTCAATAAAAATCTACCCAAACAACAGAAACCTCCAAGCAAAAACACACTAGACCACCACAACAGAACACTACTCATGCTACACATAACTTTCCTAAAGAGTGTGCCCTTCAACCAAAGCCCCTAAGGCAAAACAGCATGCCCAATATACCAGTCATAGGTGACTCAATAGTTAGGCACAGTGATGTCCCATTCACTAGGTTGAATAAGGAGAAAGTAACAGTCAGATGCCTGTCAGGCACCAGGATCTGCCACATAATGCATGCACTCAGGTCCCTCAACAACAGGTACAAATATGACTCTGTCATTGTACATGTGGGTGTGAATGACCAGAGATGCACCTCCCTGGACAACATGAAAAAAGACATGCCGGTGATCTCAGATTATGTAGCCCATGCGGGTATGACCCTAGCCCTGAGCAGCATACTACCATCACCCAGAATGATACCACAGTACAAGCAGAAAATTATTGATTTCAACAATTGGCTAGGTTTCTAGTGTCATTCTTAGGGGATCCAGTATCTGTCTGCCTGGGATGACATGATTGACAGACTTTGATGCTTTGCCAGAGATGGCCTGCATCTGTCACCCCTGGTCTTCCGGATACTGGCCAAGGCTCTTGCCTCCCTTGTAGTTCCTTTTATAGGCAGTGAACACTAGAAGCCTAAATCTCAAAATGCACTCTCTCAAAGCACTCCTTAAAATGGAGAACATCGACATTTGTGCAGTAACGGAGACCTGGTTCAAGGAAGCAGAAAACACCCCATGCACTACCAGGCTATAACTCATTCCACACCTTTAGGCCCCAGAACTTGGACTGAAGCTCCAAAGGCGGTGATGTTTCCATATTCATAAAGGAGGCTACCACCTCTAGACTGATAGCCCAACATAACGCATCTGAGATACTTCAGGTGCAGCTAACATTGGGTAAGACATCGATTCAGGTTGTAGTCTGCTATAGGTCCCCAACCATATCCCAAGACTCTCACTCCACGTTCCTAAGCACCCTGGAGAATATAGGTTCATAGGTTCATAGGTTGGTACTAGGCTATCAGCCCTAAGGCCTATACAAGCCTAGCCATAACAACTCCCCGGCTATTTCTTCCCATACTATTTACTTCCCTGGACCCCTGTCTAGCAGGGTTATTAGGGTCCAACCTAACAATCTCATACTGGGTGACTTCAACTACCCCTCCATTAACTGGGAAAACTACTCATGTTCCAATACACTTGCCAAACATTTCCTGGAATTCATTAATTCCAAAGCCCTGGACCAGCTCGTTCATTCCCCCACTAGAGGTAGCAACATCCTTGATCTGGTCATTACCAATATGGGTGAATGTTGCACTACACCAATAGTCAACTCCTCCCTGGTTAGATTTGAACACAAACTAATCACCTTGGAAATCCACATCTCTCCCACCCCACCCCACCCCACCCCACCCCCGCAGAGGTAACCACCATGAAAAATTTCTCCAAAGCTAACTCTGGGCTACTAAAAACAGAGGTGGCTAACTTCATGGCACCCATGCAGATAGAGAATAGTTGCATGACCACCGATTCACACACCAATGCACTGTACGAACACATGCACATATGCATCGATCTCGCCATACCCAATAGGACCAAGACACTCTCCTCTAAATAAAGGAAGCCAATCTGGTGGTCCCCTGCCATAAACAAACTCTACAACAGAAGGAGGAAACTGATGCAGAATAAGGTAAAGTCCCAAGACTGGAAAAACTCCCATATCAGCCTCAACAAAACGTTGAGATCCTGCATCAAATCCTCTAAAGCTAGCTATGAAAACAGAATTGCAGCAGATAGTTAAGACAACCACAAGGCCTTCTATAGTTATGTAAAGAATCTCCACAGCAATATCCAGATTTGCTCTGAGCTACTGCACAATGGTACCTCCTAGCCAACAGATATTGCCAATATACTGGCTGACAGATTCAGTGCCAACTTTACCCCTCTCTCCCCTTCTAAAGGACCAATCACAATACCAGTAAATTGCCAGGCACCCAGTATTACTGCTGCACAGGTTAAAACAGCACTGTCCAAGGCCAAGAATACAGCTTCTATGGGACCTAACAATATCCCTAGCTGTGTTCTACATGAACTACAGAGTGAACTGGCACCTCACCTGTGTGCCCTGTTCAATCACAGCCTCAACTCAGGCTTTGTCCCTACCAAATGGTGCACTCCTACAGTCATCCCTCTCCACAAAGGAAGAGTGACTACAGACCCTGGGAACTATTGCCCCATTAGCCTGACAAGTCTGATATGCAAAGCTATGGAATGCATCATCATGGACCTAATAAAAAAGGATATAGGGAATCTCCAAACTATGGATCTTACACAGTATGGTTTTGTGAAGTGTAGATCATGCCTGCTCAACTTGGTCGACTTCTTTGAGTCAGTCACCAGAGCCGTGGATGAAGGCAAGGCCATTCATATTGCCTACCTTGATCTGGCCAAGGCCTTTGATAGCATTCCCCACTCAGGAATCATAGAAAAACTCACTAAGCTAGGCATCAACCCCTATATCACCAGGTGGGTTGCACACTGGCTCACAGATAGAAACCACAGTGTGAAAGTAGCTGACTCCAAGTCAGACTGCAGACCAGTCATGAGTGGAGTCCCACAGGGTTCGGTCCTGGGTCCTCTCCTGTTTGATATCTACTTCTCTGAAGTCCAGGCCAACTCAAAGGGACTCTGGCCAATAAAGTTCACAGATGATTGCAAGTTGGGAGCTATTATTAACTCCCCAAGTGATGTTGACATCCTACAGAAAGGCTTCACTGAGACCAACGACTGGTGTGAGAACCAAGGCCTTAAGCTCAATGCCAAAAAATGTGGCGTCATCCCCTTTGGGAAAAAAACAGTTTCCTTGAATTACCACATTGATGGTAGTCCACTGAACACAGAAGGTGTTACAACAGATCTGGGAACACAGGTTGACAGTAACCTCTTTTGACCACCACATTCCCACTGTGGTCAGAAAGTCCTTCTGTGTGGCACATCTCATTACTAAGGGCTTTGCATCCAGGAAGAAAGAGGTCATTGTCTCCCTCTACTCTTCCCTCATTAGGCCAATCATCGAGTACAATGCCTCATTTGGCATGTACCTCACTAGACACCTGCAACAACTGGAGAGTCCAAAAAAGTACCTATATGGACAGACTCAAAAAACTCCAACTATTCTCTGTTTCATATCGCCTTCTTAGAGGCGATCTCTGCTTGACTTACAAAGTGATATCTGACCCCAGCTCTGTTAGAAATGCTACAGCTAAAGAAATCCCAATTCCTCCCCACCGCACACTCCAGAGATCTCAACTTCATTACCATAGTCAACAGAAAAGGCTGTAGGGACAGGTTCATAACCCAGAGACTGCCCATGCTCTGGAATAGACTTTCTATACAGGTCAAGCAGAGCACCTCACTTGCCCTCTTCAAGAGAAATCTTGATGAGTGGATGGGAAATAGAAAATTCACCCCAGGGATTACTCCAGTGGCTCTACTTGACAGAGGCACTGGGAAGTAAGGTCGGGTGGAACAATGCCAGGGAAATCCTATGGGCTAGGCTTATAAATACTCCAGGGCCATTAGCCTAGAACACACCTATGAACCTATGAACCTATGTAACATGGAACACCTTGGTTATTTTGCCAGGTCTTGTGACTGGATGATTTGGAACCTGCTTCTGTGTACTGCTATGATAATTAGGAGTACTGACAGGACTTTAAGACAACTGCATGCACTGCCTTTTGGATTAAAAAGTAAGTGACAAGGTTCAGTTGTTAGGCTTTGTGTTTTTGATTTACTGAGAGCTGCTGATAGATGCTAGCCACCAAATGTCCTGTGGTCAGTATCTGGTCCATGCGGCTTTCTCTGCAAGCCATTTCTGCTGCACAGACAATTCAAAAGTGGCTTTAGTAAGACTAAATAGTTGGATAGTCAGTCCAATCTAAAGCAAGCATTGGTCAAATATATGGAAATCAATCAAATGCAATGTTTTTGCTCTATAGACTTAGGGTGGCTATTGTGGAAGTGCAGCTTCTCTCTAACTCACCAACGCCAATCAATTTATGATTTTTATTACAGCGAGTTGGTATCTGTATAAACTTCAATTATGTGGGTTGACAACCCACTTCTTAGTATCCTGATAATTTCATGGGAGTGGGATAGTTGCAAGAGCTACAATTGCTGCTCACAGCAACTTGGTTTGTTTACATTTTCTCATCCATATGCCCCCTGTGTGCTGGTGCAATTCATTTGATGATATAGTACAATAAAGTGCTTTTAGTGGGAGTAGCTCCACTCTGGGCCCAGGGGTGGAAACACTGTCAACCTCCCACTACCCAACCTGGCTCCTGATGCTTTCTCTTTAGCTCCTGCATCCACAAGAGCCAACATGAGTGGAATTTCTCCCCTGCAAGTCAATCCCACCTACACCCTTTGTATTTTCTCACCCACTTTCAACTCCAATAGTTTCCTGAGCCATCATGTGATCTCAGGCCAGCTGAGTCATTGGTTTTATTCCTTTATGCCATGGAGTCAGCAGACATGCACGGGTTTGATAAAATGGAAATTGACGATTTGTAATAAAATTTGCATGAGTGGAAAACTGCATTTCTTTATTACCAATGTGTTACAAAGATAGGACTGGCATTGCATCTTTCACAGATATGCAACCAAGACTTGGAAATGTAGGATCTTTGGCTAGAAAGTCTTCACAAAAATTTCTATATACCTAGCAGAATAAATAAAATGTCTTCACCATTTTTCCACTTTTCTGGAGGTGTGAATAAAGGGCAGAAAGAAACTGTTTGCATGTTTTCTGTGGTTGTCCTGATATGTTAGAATTTAATAAGACTCTATAGAACTGATGAACAGAAAGTGGAACATTTTATTTTTATTTTTATTTATTTTACATTTGTTGACCGGGCTAGTCCAACTGGATGTATGTCCATTTTCAGTGGAGGCCCGGGGAGAAAAGCTCCACAAGTTTCACAAAAAAAAAAATACATAAAATACAATGATATTTGCAAAGACATTGGAACTATTAATTAGAAAGTCACACAAAAAATGTCAAAAAACGAAATATAGTGAGTATTCATTGGAAGCAGTACATGAACACACTCATACTGTAAAATTACACATGAGGTCCAAAGAGTAGACTGGTTATAGCTGATAAAGACAAACAATATATACATAGGCGCATGCTCTAAATAAGATAATGAGATAAGCACGGCATTATGGGAAGGGTTAATTGTTTAATCTGGGTTAGCACAGGGGCATAGCCAGTGTGATTTAAGGTAGGGATTAAGTTTACTTTTAAACAGGTTAGCTGACGATAGTGAACTTAGGTGATTGGGGAGATTGTTCCTGGTTTTACCCACTATATTAGAGAACAGAGTGTCCCCTGCTGAGTTATTAGATTTAGATATTTGTACTAGTAGTTTGTTAGATGAGTGCAGGGCTTTGAGATTATTATAGGGGGTGATCAAGGAAGTGAGTATAGGAGTATTTTCTGGTTGATGCAGGATCTCATGGGCTACTATTACTTGATTGAATAGTATTAGATTTGGCAATTCTAGCCAGCCTAGTTGATTCAGATTGATACAGTGATGGGTTCTATAGGAGGACCCTGCAGCAAATCTGGCAATATTGTTGTAAGAGGTAGACAGCTTATTCAGAGCACTTTTACATAATTTGGTATAGATAGGAGAGGCATAAAGCAGATTAGAGATAAGGTGGGTGCGGGCAATGGTGATTCTGGCTAGTGGAGTTAGAAAGGGTTTGATCCTGTAGAGGGAATCTAATTTCTTATTAACTGTTTTTATAGTGTTATTGATATGAGACTCATAAGAGAGGTTATTATCAATTAGAACCCTGAGTAGTTTAGTGGTAGGATCAGGAGATATAATAGTTCCATTACTATTGGTTACGGTAAAGTTAAGTGGGGAGGTTCTACGGGTGGGGGTGAATAATAGTATTTTTGAGGGGTTTTTTGGGTTTAAGATAAGACATCTATGCAGGAGCCAATTTTCAACTGTGCTAAAGGTCTTTTGGGTTAGAGACTGAAGTTCTGATGGGGATGTGGCAGAGCATATAAGTGTGGAGTCATCTGCGTATTGGATGCAGGTGGCTTGTGGGATTACAGAATGGAGGTCATTTTTAAAGATGGAGAAGAGTAAAGGTCCCAATATGGATCCTTGTGGGACCCCTAGGGTAACTGGAAGGTGGGAAGATAAGGTGCTTGCCCAAAGTACAGCCTGTTTTCTATTATTTAAGTAGGATTGGAACCACTGAATAGCAAGATCATCCAATGACAGGTTTTTGAGTGTGTTTATGAGGAGGTGGTGGTTGACCATGTTGAAGGCTTTAGACAGATCAATAATGAGGGCTGAAGATAGAGTGTCATTATTTCAATTTCTATTAATATGGTCAGAAAAGGATAAGAAAGCAGAGGTGGTGCTATGAAATGGTCTAAAGCCATGTTGACAGTTGGCTAGTAGATTTTTTCAAGTAGGTGGGTTAAAAGTTGCATGTGAATACATTTCTCCATTACTTCTGTCACAGGGAATAATATGGCTATGGGCCTGTAGTTGGAAAAGTCCTTGGAAGTACCACCTTTATGCAGGGGGATAATGTGGGAGACTTTCCAGACAGATGGGATGGATCTTTCAGAGATACTTCTATTAATGAGGATGGATATGGGGTAAGCTATGACTTTAGCTGATTTTTGCAGGTATTCTGCATGTAGTTGATCTGCAGAGAGTGTGGTGGGTTTAAGTTTCTGGATAAGTTTACAGACAAGGGATGTGGGAACTGGTTGAAAATGAAACAGAAGGGAGTTATTGGTGGTGGCAGTGGTGGAGCATGTGATGTTAGGAGATAGCTGGTCAGCCAAGGATTGAATGGTTTCTCTAAAGAAAGTGTTAAATGAGTTGGCTATTTGGGTAGGATTATTGTGATTAGAGCCAGAGGGAGTAGAAGTGCATGAGTGTCCTGGGTGTAGGAGGTTATTTATGCCTCACCAGAATTTTTGTGGATTATTATGGTGGGTTTGTTGAAGATGGCAGTAGTAGTTCCTTTTATCAGGGACTGTGGCTTTTTTATTTCATTTCTTAGCTGCCTGAACTGTAGGTGATCTGAAGGGCTTTTTGTTGCCTGCCAGTTGGCCCATAGTTTATTTCTTTGGAGGATTTTTTGTTTGGTAGTTTTGGTGAGCCATGGAGCTGGTTTAGTTCTAGTTTTAATTTTACATATAGGGGCATGGCAATCTAGAATGGCTAAAATTTCATATTAAAGTATTTGACTGCGTCATCTAATGGGAGATGTTTCAGGGGTGTCCAGTCACAGGCTTAAAGTTCAGTTTGGAAGCTATCCAGGTTAAAGTTTTTGTTGGTCCTTACAGTCCTATAGTTGGTTGAGTTTGGAGATTCAGTCTTATATCTGATTAAGTAGGTGAGTGAGTGGTCACTTATATCTTCTGGGAGGGTGCCTGTTTTATAAGTTTGCTGGTGAGTATTAGTGAGAATCCAGTCTAGGGTGCTTTTTTTGTTGTTAAGCTTATTGGTTCGGGTAGGGGAAGTTATGGTTTGGGTAAAGCCATATAAGTTAATATGAGTAGAAGGCTGCTCAGATGTGTAGGAAATCCAGTTTATATTAAAGTCACCAAGTATTATGGTTTCTTGTGGGTAGTTGGTTGATAGCCAGCTAAGGATAGCTTCTAATGTGTTAGTATTATTGATTAGGGGAAGGTAGATACAAATTATATATATGGATTTACATTTGTTGAGCTGAAACTTAGATATAAGAATCTTTGCATTACTGGAAAGAGGCAGTTTGGGGTCTAGTGAGGTAACTTGTAGTACATTTTTATAAAGTATAGCTACACCTCCATCCTTCTTAGCATTACGGTCAAGTCTTAGGATATTATAGCCAGGGGGAATAACTACAGTATCTTGTATTGATGGGTTAAGCCAAGTTTCAGTAAGGCAGCTTTATTATTGATGCTTCAAATATTTAGATGTGCTATCAGAAGAGAGTTGTGGGGCCCGGTAAGTAGTTGTGTGTTATTAGAAGTTGTTGTATCAGGCTTTGTAGCTGTACTTGAGGTAGGACCAGGGTTTGGGTGTATGTCACCATCTAAGAGGACGTGGATCTGAACTCTTAGGGTGAGTTGTAAAAGTTTAGAAATTAGGTTTTTGAATTTTTTAGCTTTTGAGCTATAGGAAGAAATGTGAGTGAGTCTATGAAACTTGGCTGACAAATACTTTGCTGGGCAGAAGGAGTTGTTGAGACTAAGGGGAAGGTTAAGTGTAGGTATAGAGGTTTGCCTAATGGGGTAGTGAAATCCTAGATATGTATGGTGTTCGTAGTGAGTAAGTAGATAGGGTATAGTTAGATTAGTTAACAGTGATAGTAAAAATAAGGGATTGCAGCATGTTTGGTACATTAGTGGAGGCATTGTAGGAACAATATGAATGCGGTAGATATGCAGGGATATTTGCAGATAAGACAGAAGGGTGAGGATTGGTGGAGATGAGTACTAGTACTTTAAGGGGGAGGAGTTTGTGTTTGGTGACAGTGTAATGGGTGTGGCAAGTGGTGTATATGCTTAGGACCACTGGGGTTGGGTGGAATTTGGGGGCAGGGTAGGGGAGCGGAGTGAGCCCGCAGGGCGAACGGAGCGGGAAGAGCAAAAGAAGAAGAGAACCCTAGGATAATAATCAAAGAAGCTGATTGTTAAGGTAAGTATAGGTGGTGAGAGGTAGGTAACATATAGCCTGGATAGTAGTTAGATTATGCAAAGTGGTTAAGCAGTGAAGAATGTAAAAGGTAGGAGGGTAGAGAGGGACTATACACTGAAACAAGATATGGGAATCGAGATGCCTATAGGGTGAGTTTGGAGACAATAGGTAAGGTCTAGAGAAATATTGCCACCTAGTGGACGGAGGTGAAATAGCAATAGTAGCGTCTATTGGGAGAGAGAAAGGAAGGTAGCAGAAGTCAGAGTTTGAGTATGGTAGGATAGGAGTTAAAAACAGAGGTTAAAAGAGAGAGGAAGGGAGACTAGGTCTAGGAACAGATAGAGTTTGGTTGCTAGCTGTCCTGGCTAGTGAGAGTAAATGTACAGCTTACAGTAGTACACACTATTATGTCTACAGACAGTATTTTTTAAAGTATGTACTTTCTCTCGTTTAATGTATTCCCTTCAGGGGCCTGTTGCACAGGGAAGGATGGATTCTGTTCTTTTAGTTTGGGTAGACCACAGTATAATATCATTTTTAGGCAAGGCTCAAAAGACAAACCCACCTCCATAGGTATCACAAGGGATAAGAAACTAAGAGTGATGCTACTCAGTGCCAGAAGTCTAAACCTCAAGATGCACGCACTCAAAATTCTCCTTAGCATGGAGAACATTGATATCTGTGCAGTAACAGAAACCTGGTTCAAGGCTCCCGAGAGCACCCCAGCACTACCAGGTTATACCTCATACCATGCTTTTCGGCCCCAAAACTTGGAACGAACCACAAAAGGAGGGGGAGTATCAATATTCGTCAAAGATACCCACACCTCCAGGTTGGTGGCACAGCACGAAGCATCAGAGACTATCCATGTGCAACTAACAGTAGGTAAAACTGCCTTCCAGTTTATAGCCTGCTACAGACCACCCTCCCAAACCCAGGAACCCCACTCGGCCTTCCTGAGAACACTGGAAAATATGAAGGTGTCTCCAAACACCATTATACTGGGCGACTTCAACTACCCAAACATAGACTGGGAGCATTACTCTAGTTCCAGCAACCTAGCCCAAAGGTTCCCAGAATTTATAAACTCAAATGCTATGGAACAACTTGTTACCACTCCCACAAGAGGGGAAAACATACTGGACCTGATCATCACCAACATGGGGACTCTATGCTCCAGACCAGAAGTGTATCCCTCACTGGTAAGATCAGACCATAAACTAATCTCACTGGATATTCACATCCCGACCCCACCTCCTGCCCAGAAAACCACAGTGAAAAACTTCTCTAAAGCAAATTTCACACTCCTCAAAACCGAGGTGGAATCCTTCAAAGCCCCCGGGCCTGTGGAAAATACGGTCCAGACCGCAGAATCATTTATAAATGCATTCTATGAACACCTTCAGGAATGCATGGATCATGCAATCCCAAATAAAACCACGAAAAAATAAAACAAAAACAAACTCAGAATCAGTGGAAAAAACAAAATTAAAAACGAAGTCTTCTTTAATACAAAATGAAACAAGCGCTTTCGCCTGGCGATCCCAGGCTTTATCAAGTTGCAACTTGATAAAGCCTGGGATAAGAAGACTTTGTTTTTAATTTTGTTTCTGGAGTTGGATTTCTACCAGTTTATTTGTTTCTGCATGGAGATTTTTCAGTGAGACTTTCTAATTATTGGTACACTGTTCTGCAACTACCGTTGGTCCTAGAAGTCCTGGTACGCTGACAATCCCAAATAAAACCAAGACCCAATCCTCCAAAGGCAGACGTCCTGTCTGGTGGACCCCAGCCATAAACAAACTATACAATAGAAGGAGGAAGCTACTAAATGATAGAGCAAAAATCCAAAAAAGCGAAGGCATCTCTGATCAGTATTAGCAAAAATCTATGGTCACTCATAAAATCGTCTGAGGCCAGCTTCGAGAGAAAAATTGCACAGGATACTAAGGATAATCACAAGGCTTTCTTTAGTTATGTTAGGAACCTGGGTGGGAATTCCCAGATATGCTCAGAATTAGTCCAAAATGACAAAAAATACACCAAACCCACAGACATTGCCAACATCCTAGCTGACAGGTTCAGTGCAAACTTCTCCCCCCCTCCCCACCAAAAGGGCAAATATCTATCCCAGCAGAGTGCTGCCCCCCCGATATCTCAGACGCTCAGGTAAGAGCCGCCCTCTCCAAAGCAAAAAACACAGCATCAATGGGACCAGATGGTGTCCCGGGCTGCGTCCTACATGAACTCCAAGAAGAGCTAAACCCAAACATAAAACTACTCTTCAATCTCAGCCTTACTACAGGATATGTACCCAAAGAGTGGCGTACAGCAACAGTGGTCCCTCTCCACAAAGGTGGTGCCTCAATGGATCCTGGAAACTATCGCCCCATAAGCCTGACTAGCTTGGTCTGCAAAGCTATGGAAAGGATCATCATGGACCTCATAAATAAAGATATTGGGGACCTACAGACACTGGATCTTACCCAGTTCAGCTTTGTTAAGGGCAGATCCTGCCTCTTAAACCTGGTTGATTTCTTTGAAACAGTCACCAAGGCCATTGATGAGGGGAAGGTGGTCCACACAGCCTACCTGGACCTTGCAAAAGCCTTCGATACAATACCCCACTCGGGCATTATAGATAAGCTCACCAGCTTAAATATAAACCCCTATGTCACTAGATGGGTTGCAAACTGGCTCAAGAACAGAACCCACATGGTTAGAATTGCTGGAGCCATGTCAGACTCCAAACCAGTTACAAGTGGCGTCCCACAAGGCTCAGTCCTGGGACCTCTCTTGTTCGGTATATATTTCTCAAGGGTACAGGCCAACACGGAAGGACTGTGGCTGACCAAGTTCACAGATGACTGCAAACTGGGCGCCATAATAGACTCTCCAGCCGACACAAGCATCCTCCAAAAGGGCCTCATAGAAACAGACAACTGGCGCCAGAGCCATGGCCTCAAGCTAAACGCCAAAAAGTGTATAGTCATCCCCTTTGGCAAAAACAAAGTGCCTACTAATTACCACATAGGTGGTAATCCATTAAGTACAGAAGAAGTAATTAGGGACCTGGGGACCCAAGTTGATAGCAGTCTCTCATTTGACAACCACATGGCCAAAATGGTTAGAAAAACATTTTATATAGCCCACCTAATCATGAAGGGATTCACATCTAGATCAGGGGAGGTCATCGTGCCTCTTTACTCATCCCTCATCAGGCCCATAATTGAGTACAATGCCTCTTTTGGGATGTACCTTACCAGACACCTGCAGCAACTGGAAAGACCCCAAAAGTACTTCACCAAGAGGATCAAAGGGCTCAAACAGATGCCATATGCTGCCTGGTTAAAGAAACTCCAGCTCTACTCAGTGGCATACCGCCTGTTTAGGGGTGATCTGTGCATGACGTATAAAGCCATGTCCAACCCGGAATTAATGGACATGCTGCATCTCAGAAAATCCAAATCCCATCGAGCTACGTTCTCGAGAGACTTGAACCTCAGCACTGAAATAAATAGGACATGCTGGAGGGACAGATTCATAACCCAGAGGCTCCCTTCACTCTGGAATAAAATCCCAGTCCAGGTTAGGCAGAATCCCTCATTGACTCTCTTCAAGAGGAATCTTGATGAGTGGATGGGAGATCATAGGTTTAACCCAGGTATCACTTCTGTGTCACTGTTAGACAGAGGCACAGTATACTAACCTCGAAAAAGGGCATAGCAAAATTAATTTAAAATGGGTGGCGAAAGCCAAACACATTCTGGCTAGGCTTATAAATGCCCTAGGGCAGATAGCCTAGTATGAACCTATGAACCTATGAACCTATAATGTAGAAAAAGATGCTATTCATCAGGCAGGGCAGGTCCTCAATTATTACTGAAAAATCAGGTTGGGCAGCTGGTAATATAAGGGGAAAAAGAAACAGTAGTAAGATACACATAAAGAAAAACACATATATACATGCACTTATTAGGTATTAATAGCAAGCAGGCTAAAGAATATGCAAGCATACCATCACAATCATGTCAGACAGATATGTTTTATCTCTAAAAACAAATGTAAGCCTACTGTGAAGTACAAAATCCTATTTACTAAATGCTAGATTCTTATCAATGTAAACCAACTGTTAATAGCAAAGGTCAAGCACAATATCTAGAGTTCACTGGGTAGGAAGATATACTGATACATATGGTAAATTCCTATGGCCTCTATAGCTGTGTAAAGTGTGGAAGGCAACGTTTACAGTTAGTATGCAATCATAGTATCAGAATAAGAATCATCTCCGAGTTTCATCTTCTTAGGGGACTAACAAACAAACTGATGGGTGAAACATGCTCTGGCCTTGCCAGTCCTTCTTATTTTGGTTATATGAGATAGAGGTGTGCTGAGATCTCATATGCAGATGATGTGAGTGCAATGATGGGAGACAGCAATCAGAATGAAACATTTTTACATAGGAAAAAGAGAAAAGATATGCTACAGCATAAAAAGAAAGTCTGGTTTCCAGTTAAGGGTTAACCTATACAAAAACTAGTGAATATCAATGTTTTCTTTAGGGTTTTGTGCAGGAGCGAGTATAATAGATGTGGAGGTATGTTCGGACCCCTGCTAGGTGATCTGAAGATTATATGGGAGATATCACACACCTCCTCTTTAAAGTATACAGGTACAAGGTTTCAGAAGATACTTAAAGTAGCAAGTCTACATTCATTCATTCATTGTGTTTTTTTTACTTAACTGAATATTTAGATGTTTAATAATTTTATTTTGTTGTACATTTTCATTGGTATAAACACAAAGTATTTTCTATTGAAATTCCTTCGGTATGTATATTTTAACAAAGTACTTTTCATTAAAAAATCTTCTTTTGGTCATTCTCCTCAAGAGGCACACAGTTTACCCTTTTTTCTTCCATAAGTGGGCTGGTAGCATGCAAACAGTTATAATGCAGATTGCCAACTATCATAACAAATTTGAGGTACGCACCTTTTGTGCTGGATCATTTTACATTCAGTACTAGCAAACATTGCCACATTCATGCTATGAAGCAGAATATATTTCAACACAGATGTTTTCTCTCATGGATTGATTTATCAAGAGATTATAACAGAAGGAGAAACAACAAAGTGGTGTACAAATAATCAGGAGTACCATTGGTCTGTAGCATGTAGATGTGGGAGCAAAGAAGATTTTATCTTCAGCTGTAGCTGCAACACAGGGATTTATGTGTTAACATTTAAGCTTTCTTTTGGTATCATTTGATCAGTCGGCAGCTGTACAGGAAAACTAATTTCCTGAATGGGCTTTCAAGCAAAAATGCAGAAGTAATAATGATAATTAAAACAATTAGTGCACACTCTGCTCATAAGTAATAGTGATAATTAAAGCAACTAGTGCATACCATGCTCATATGTAATAGTGATAATTAAAACAACTAGTGCACACTCTGCTCATTATTATTATTTATAATTAAAACAACTAGTGTACACTTTGCTCATTATTATTAGTTATAACTAAAACAATTAGTGCTCACTCTGCCCATTATGTATGATTAAAACAACTACAGCACACTCTGCTCATTATCATTATGGATAAGTAAAACAACTAGTGCACACTCTGCTTATTATTTATAATTAAAACAGTGTACACTCTGCTCATTATTATGTATAATTAAAACAATTAGTGCACACTCTGCTCGTTACTAGATTATAATTAAAATAACTAGTGCACACTCTGCTCCTTATTGACTGGATTCTCACTAATAGGAATCCAAATAACTATACCACTGGGACCCTTCCCAATGACCTTAGTGACCACCTTGCTACCTTTATTATAAAACACAAATGTTCAAACAAGACTCCCCCCATAACCAGATTAGTAAGGAATAGCAAAAATTTTGTCCCTGACAAATTCCTAGCTGATCTCAAAGCTTGTAACTGGCACATCCTAAAAACCCTATCCTTAGATGAAAGTGTTTCATACTTTAATAACACTTTCCTTAAGATACTCAATTCCCATGCTCCTAATCGACTTATGCGAACTAAGCAATGTATAGCACCCTGGCTAACACAAGAAACTAAATCCAAAATTAGAATCAGAGACCAGGCCTGGAATAAGTGGAGAACCACAAAAACCCCCATAGATCGCATCAAGTTCCTCCAACTAAGAAATTCAACCAAAGTAGCTGTTAAATCTGATAAAAAACAATATTTTTGTCACCTCCAAGAAAAACATCAGCATAATCCCAAAAAATTCTGGGCTAGTTTTAACCGCCTACTTCATCCTGGTAAGTCTACTACCCCCACCCCTGACAAACTCATGGACAATGACCCAACAGATATAGCCAACTCCTTTAATTCTTTTTTCACTGAGACCATCCAGTCCCTTGCCAGCAAGCTTACCACCCCTCCCTCAGTGGCAACCCCAATTATTAACTCAACTCAAACGGACTTTAACCTTCAACCCATTTCCACCTCCTTCATTCGTACCCTCTTGAAAAAATTGAAACCAACCACGCTCGCAGCTGATCAGCTCCCCGCCAAATACCTACAAATAGCATCTGATGCCATAGCCTACCCTGTATCAATCTTGATTAACCGGACCATTTCTGAAGCATCTATTCCCTCTATCTGGAAAATCTCTTACATCATCCCCCTCCACAAAGGAGGACCCTCCACAGAAACCTCCAACTATAGGCCCATAGCCATACTGTCTCCCTTAGCCAAAATTATGGAACGCTGTGTCCATAAGCAACTCATTTCCTACCTAATAAATCACAACCTCCTATCAAATACCCAACATGGCTTCTGCCCCCATCACAGCACAACCACAGCTCTTCTCTCCTTTGTTGACTCAGTCAACCAAAATCGCAATAATAAACTAATATCCTCTGCGCTCTTTCTAGACCTGTCGAAAGCCTTCGATATGGTCAACCACCAACTTCTGCTTCAGGCACTGGAAACTATACATCTTAGTAAACTAACCATAAGTTGGTTTAATGCCTATCTCTCTAGTAGAAAACAGGCAGTCCAGTGGAAAAACAGCCTATCAGACCTACTCCCTACTAATATTGGTGTTCCCCAAGGATCTATCCTTGGTCCCCTTCTTTTCTCCATTTTCATAAATGGCCTACACTCAATTATTCCCAAAGCCACCTGTATTCAATATGCAGATGACTCCACCCTGATCTGCTCTGATGAATCTCTCACCAATCTCCAAGCTTCAACCCAAAATTGCTTCTCTGCTGTAGAAAAATGGTTCTCGGAACTTAAACTCTTACTTAACCCTGCCAAAACCAAACTACTTCTCTTTTTCCCCACCTCAGTTACTGCTCAAACTATAGAATCCTTCAACACCAGCAATTCTACTTTCCATGTGTCCTCCAACAATGGGACCATTATCTACCCCGTACTCAATACCAAACTACTAGGGGTGACCATTGATCATAAACTTAAATTTGATGTGTATATAAACTTAACTGTTAAATCAGTTAACAGAAAACTTGGTTCGATGTATAGAATAAAGGCCTTCCTAACTCCGTACACCAAACTGACTATTGCCAACCCACCTCCTCTCCACTCTCCTTTATGCCTCCCCGATATTCTCCTTCCTAAACAAGAAAGAACTTAATAAACTTACAACTACCTATAATCACATAGCCAGATTCATAACAGGTACGCCCTATCGCACTCATCACTGCCTAAATTTAAGGTCTCTCGAATGGCTGGAACTTCCCAATTTACTCAAATTCAACCAACTAACTGAGGCGTTTAAAATTATTAACTACCCAAGTAAAACTCCCTCACTGTACAAAATACTTACCCCGTACTCCAACCTCAACTCCCTCAGGTCTTCCAAAAGTCTACAAGTAAGGACCATTAAATCCAACAATACTGGTGGTGATGCAGTATATGCCAACTCCATTGGCAAATCCTGGAACGCCC
Organism: Protopterus annectens; assembly: GCF_019279795.1. NCBI lineage: Eukaryota > Metazoa > Chordata > Ceratodontiformes > Protopteridae > Protopterus > Protopterus annectens. The sequence goes on along the minus strand of NC_056729.1, from coordinate 862,655,439 downwards.
TACCAAACAACCTAAGACTTATGTCATCTCAGCACCAATTTAAATTACACCTTAGAGCACACCTCCAATCCAAATGGTTATGCCCTTGCTCCAGTCCAGACTAATAAGCTATTGTCCCAGCCGCACCTAGGCTCCTACAGCCCCTGCCTAATCCAAAAACCAAAGATCACTCTATTCTACCCCTCCTTGTCTGGCTGTTCAAATCTGTACCTCATGAAATCATTTAATAATTCTTGTTTTTCTCTTATTTGATCTGTAAGCATCAGTGTATTTATTGTACTCACTTGTTATTGTTTATAATTGTATATGTAGTAACCAGTTGATATCTTGTGTATCAACACCAATGTTTGTTTTGTAAATCTAACTATTGACCTTGGAGCTTTTCTCCCCGGGCCTCCACTGAAAATGGACATGTATCCAGTTGGACTAGCCCGGTCAACAAATGTAAAATAAATAAATAAAATAAAATTATTATTATTTTTAATTAAAACAACTAGTGCACACTCTGCTCATTATTATTGTTTATAATTAAAACAACTAGTGCACACTTTGCTCATTATTATTGTTTATAATTAAAACAATTAGTGCACACTCTGCTCATTATTACTATTTATAATTAAAACAATTAGTGCACACTCTGCTCATTACTAGATTATAATTAAAATAACTAGTGCACACTCTGCTCATTATTATTGTTTATAATTAAAACAATTAGTGCACACTCTGCTCATTATTATATATAATTAAAACAACTAGTGCACACTCTGCTCATTATTATAGGTTCATAGCTTCATAGGTTCATACTAGGCTATCTGCCCAAGGGCATTTATAAGCCTAGCCCATAGTTATTTGGCTTTCGCCACCCCTTTAGTTTGAATAAAACTATGCCTATTATTTAGCTGTGCCTCTGTCAAGCAGTGACATTGAAGTAATCCCTGGGGTATATCTGCAATCCCCCATCCATTGGTCAAGATTCCTCTTGAACAAGGCCAGTGAGGTGCTCTGCCTCACATGTACCGGGATTTTGTTCCACAGCATAGGGAGTCTCTGGGTGATGAATCTGTCCCTCCAGCACGTTTTATTAATAACCGTGTCAAGGTTTAAGTCTCCCGCCCTTGTGGTTCTGAGGGATCTAGATTTTTGAGGTGAAGCATATTCATCAAATTAGGGTTTGACATGGCCTTATATGTCAGGCACAGGTCACCTCTGAGCAAGCGGTATGAGACTGAATAGAGCTGGAGTTCTTTCAGTCGGGCAGCTTAAGACATATTTTGAGACCCTTTATCCTTTTGGTGAGGAACTTTTGGGGCCTTTCCAGCTGCTGCAGGTGTCGGGTCAGATACATTCCGAATGGGGCATTGTACTCAATCATAGGTCTAATGAGTGATGAGTACAGGGGGACGATGACCTCCCTTGATCTAGATGTGAATCCCTTCATGATCAGGTGGGCAATGTAGAAGGTTTTCCTAACCACTTTAGCAACATGAGTGTCAAGCGAAGGCTACTGTCAACCTGGGTCCCCAGATCCCTGATGACTTCTTCTGTGCTCAGTGGATTTCCACCTATATGGTAGCTAGGGGTAACCTTGTTTTTCCCGAAGGGTATGACTATGCATTTCTTGGCATTTAACTTTAGGCCATGGCTCTGGCACCAGTTATCCGTTTCTGTGAGGCCCTTCTGAAGGATATCTGTGTCAGATGTGTTTTCGACTATGGCCCAGTTTGCAGTCATCTGCAAACTTTGTCAGCCATAACCCTCCTGTGTTTGCTTGTACTTCAGAAATGTAGATGCCGAACAAGAGTGGACCCAGGACTGAGCCCTGTGGGACACCACTTGTGACAGGCTTTGAGTCTGACATGGCTCCAGCAACTCTGACCCTGTGGGTTCTGTCACTTAGCCAGTTTGCAACCCATCTTGTGATGTATGGGTTTACATTCAAGCTGATGAGTTTTTCGATGATACCTGAGTGGGGTATTGTGTCGAAGGCCTTTGCCAGGTCAAGGTAGGCTGTATGGACTGCCTTTCCTCATCAATGGCCTTGGTGACTGTCTCGAAAAGTCAACCAAGTTTAAAAGGCATGATCTGCCTTTGACAAAGCCAAACTGGGTTGGATCCAAAGTCTGCAAGTTCCCTATGTCTTTATTTATGAGTTCCATTATGATCCTCTCCATGGCTTTGCAGATAAGGCTTGTCAAGCTAATGGGACGGTAATTTCCAGGGTCGGTGGAGACACCGCCCTTGTGAAGTGGGGCCACAGTGGCGTGCGCCACTCCTTGGGTACGTATCCTGAGGTGAGGCTAAGATTAAGCAGCTGTCCTAACTGCGGGTTTAATTCCTCATTGAGTTCGTGGAGCACACAGCCAGGGACACCATCCAGTCCCATGGATGCTGTGTTTTTTGCTTTGGAGAGAGCAGTTCTCACCTGGGCGTTGGAGATGTTTGGGGGGGCTACAATCCTCTGGTATAGATATCTCTCCTTTTTGGGGGGGGGAGTTTGCACTGAACCTGTCAGCCAGTATGTTGGTAATGTGTGTAGGTTCAGTAATCTTCACATCATTTTTAACTAATTCTGAGCATATCTGGGAGTTTCCTCCTAGGTTTCTAACATAGCTAAAGAAGGCCTTATGATTGTCTTTTGAGTCCTTGGTGATTTTTCTCTCAAAATTTGCCTTGGATGATTTTATGAGAGCTCTTAGTTTTTTACTTATAATGATCAAAGGTGTCTTACCTTTCAAGGATTTTGCTCTATCTTGTAGTAGCTTCCTCCTTTTGTTGTAGAGCTTGTTTATGGCTGGGGTCCACCAGACTGGACGCTTGCCTTTGGTACAGAGAGTCTTAGTTTTGTTTGGGATTGCCTGATCCATGCAGTCCTGTAGGTGCTGGTAGAAGGCATTTGTAAGTGATTCAGCGGTTTGAGTAATGTTTACCACTGGCTCAGGGGCCTTAAAGGAGACCACACTAGTTTTTAGAAGTGTGAAGTCGGCTTTTGAGAAGTTTTTCACTGTGGTCTTTTTTATTTCAGGTGGGGGCGGGATGAGGACCTCCAGCGAGATTAGTTTATGATCTGATCTCACCAGTGAGGGGTATACTACCGGTGTTGAACATTGTGATCCCATGTTCGTGATGATGAGATCAAGTATGTTTTCTCCTCTTGTGGGGATGGTGACTAGTTGTTCCATGGCATTTGAGTTTATGAACTCCAGGAACCTTTGGGCTAGAGTGTTTGGGCTTGAGTAGTGTTCCCAGTCTATATTAGGGTAGCTACTAATAAAAACAAAAAACAAAGAAGCAAAGGGCAGAGAAAGCACAACAGCAGTCACAAAATAGCGTATAGATAAATTTAATCTCCGCTTTCGTAAATAACTTCATCAGAATACAACATTCACATAAAACAGCAAACTTTATATACAACAACTAATTAATGAATGCATCACATGATAAATTACTTAATTGCTCATAAAAATATTTAAAAAGACATTAAACAAAACTGACTGAAAAAATATATCAAACACAAAATAATTCAAGCAACTTATTCCTATCTAGATTTTTTGAAATAGATAGTTTTCGGTATTTTAAAAAACATTTTAGATTGATGGTGTCATTTAACCCAGGGGGGTTATCTGAAAAGAGTTTTATCTGCCATAAGACCTCTCGCTGTTCAACATAATTCTTAAAGTCAGCAGCCCTGCCATCATTAATACATGTCTCTAACACAGTAAACATAAATTTTTTAAAGCCAGTACAAGAAACCGAATGTCTAAATAAGGCATTGTTATGGTTCTTAGTCTTAATGGCATATAAATGTTCTTTAACACGTGTGCCCAAACTTCTAGTGGTCATGCCAACATAGAAAGCTGGGCAAATGGAACATAAAGCTATATAAATGAGTCCACTACTAGTACAGTCAACATAACCTCTCACTTCTAAAATCCTGTCACTAGTGACAACATTAATAAGTGGACCCTCAGATATAAAACGACAAATGGTACAATTATTGCATCTAAACATACCCCTCTTATTCAGTTTATCATGAACAGATGTTCTTCTATCAGAACTAGCTCTCTCAAAAATGTTTTTTAACGAATTGTTTTTACGGAATACAAAATTGGGTATATTAGGGTAGTTGAAGTCACCTAGTATGATGGTGTTTGGAGATACATTTATCCCCTCCATTGTTTTCAGGAAGGCCATGTGAGGTTCCTGAGTTTGAGAGGGTGGCCTGTAACATGCTACAAATTGCAGAGCAGTCTTGCCTATGGTTAATTGCACCTGGATGGTCTCCGATGCATCGTGCATTGCCACCAACCTTGAGGTGTGGGTGTCCTTTATGAATATGGACACCCCCCCCCTCCTTTCTTGGTGTTGTCCGGATTTTGGGGCCAGAACGCATGATATGAGGTGAAACCTGCTAGTGCTGGGGTGCTCTCAGGAGCCTTGAACCAGGTTTCTGTCACAGCACAGACATCGATGTTCTCCATACTGAGAAGGGCCTCGAGTGCGTGCATCTTGAGATTGAGACTTCTGGCATCGAGCAGCATTACCCTTAGTTTTTTTACTTTTTTGTATTCTAGGGTGGTAGGTTTAGAATTTGAGCCTTGCCTAAAAAAGGCACTATGGGGGTGGCAAGAGCCTTTGCCAATATCCGGAAGCCTAGGGGTGACAGGTGCAAGCCGCCCTTAGAAGCAGCGTGGCTTGTCCAGCATGTCATCCCAGGCAGACAGACATTGGATCTCCTTTGAATGACACCAGAATTTAAGCCAATTATTAAAGCTGATCATCTTATCACTGTATTGTGGCATCATTCTAGGTGAAGGTAGGATACTGCTCAAGGTCAGGGTCATACCTGCCTGGGCTACATAATCAGAGAGCTCCTCAATGTCTCTTTTCATGTAGTCCAAGGAGGTACGTCTCAGGTCATTAACACCAGCGTGGACAATGACTGAGTCGTACTTGTACCTGCTGTTGAGAGACCCGAGTGCTTGTGTTATGTGGCGGATTCTAGCTCCCGACAGGCAGCTTACTGTGACCTTCTCCTTACTCAGTCTGGTGAGCGGGACGTCAGTGTGTCTGACTATGGAGTCACCTATGACAAGTATGTTTGGTGTTGTATTTGGCCTTAAGGGCAGTGACTGCTTTGCACACTGATTTTGTTGTTTATGTGTTGTTTGTGTGGTGTATTGAGTTTGCAGTTGCTTGGGTGTCTGCTTTGGAGGCCTCTGCTGTATAAGTAAATTTTTACTCAGAGCCTCCGAGTATGTCTTAGTGTGTTTATGTGTTTGATTCAGTGGTGTGGTTGAGTTATGTGAGACTGGTATTGTGGTGTGTGTAGTTGCCTTCTCCTCTTGCCTGGTCTTGCCAGTCCTGAGTTGAGAGAGCTCATCCTCCAGTCTGGCTAAATAGCTGCATCTCTCACAAGTGTTAGTGTTATGTGGGAGGAGGAGAGGGTTGTCCGTGTACATGAGGCAATTGTAACATTGTCTCAGAATTCCCAGATTCACCAACTGGGCAGGAGAGGACACCAGCATCTGACCCTTCGACATGCTAGAAAGAATTATGAGTTGGTATGAGACAGAAAAGTAGTGGGCTTAGCAGGGAAGTGGGCACTTCTGGGGGTTTTGCTAGTGAGAGATTTGTATAATATAGGAGTGCTTGACCTGCAAAGAGAATGCTTATAAGACAAGGGATATGCTTATAAGACAAGTGCTGAGCTTTTTGAGAAGAAAAAGCTATTTGGAACAAGTGCTGCACTTTTTAGTGTAGGTGTAAACTGTTTAGGTTCCTAACAGAGCAGTTCTAAGGGAAAAATTGAAGAACAGTCTTTCTGGAGCCAGAAAGAGTTTAACCTTGTTTAACCGGCGCTGCCCGATGCTGCTCTAGTGGCCACTCTGCTAAATCACGCTAAAGCACGTAAAGCGTGCTTGATAGCAGGGGCTGGAAAGAAGCAGGAATAGACCCAAAAGGAAAATAAAACTACAGTTTCAAGTCAGTAACCACCTCTACGGGGGCAGGGAAGCTGCTCAATGTTAGTCACTGCCACTGATCAACAGAGACCCTCCTTCAGCCCAAGCAAAAATGGCCTCACAGAAACTTTCAAACAGTTCAGGAACAGCAAGCCTGTAACTGAACTTTTTTAACTCTCAGAAAAGTGGGAAAAAAGCAAGATTTTTTTTTTGTTTTTGTTTTTTACAGAGATAGCAGAGGTTCACAAGTAATATCAAGTTATAACAGTGCAGTAAATGACCCCACACAAGAGTGCTAGGTCAAGGACAGAAAATATGCAAGTGTTAAGAAAAAAATGATTTAAAATTAAGTGCAAACAGGAAATTCAGCAAACAGCTTTTGGTTATTTATATATATATAATTATTTATAATTAAAACAACTAGCGTGGACTGTGATGTTTGCAGATGACATTGTGATCTGTAGTGAGAGTAGGGAACAGGTGGAGGAGACCCTGGAGAGGTGGAGATATGTTCTAGAGAGAAGAGGAATGACGGTCAGCAGGACTCAGACAGAATATATTTGTGTGAATGAGAGGGAGGATAGAGGAATGGTGAGGATGCAGGGAGTAGAGGTGGTGAAGGTGAATGAGTTTAAGTAATTGGGATCAACAGTTCAGAGTAATGGTGAGTGTGGAAGAGAGGTGAAGAAGAGAGTACAGGCAGGATGGAGTGGGTGGAGAAGAGTGTCAGGAGTGATTTGTGACAGACGAGTACCAGTAAGAGTGAAAGGAAAGGTCTACAAGAGAGTAGTGAGACCAGCTATGTTATATGAGTTGGAGACAGTGGCATTGACAAAAAGGCAGGAGTCAGAGCTTGACGTGGCAGAGTTGAAGATGTTAAGATTTGCACTGGGTGTGACGAGGATGGACAGGATTAGGAATAAGTATATTAGAGGGTCAGCCCAGGTTGGAAGGTTTGGAGACGAAGCCAGAGAGGCAAGATTATGTTGGTTTGGACATGTGCTGAGGAGGGATGCAGAGTATATTGGGAAAAAGATGCTAAGGATGAAGCTGCCAGGTAACAGGAAAAGAGGAAGGCCTAAGATAAGGTTTATGGATGTGGTGAGAGAGGACATGCAGGCAGCTGGTGTGACAGAGCAAGATGCAGAGGACAGGAAGAAATGGAAACAGTTGATCTGCTGTGGCAGCCCCTGACGAGAGCAGCCGAAAGAAGAAGAAGAAGAAGTGCACACTCTGCACAGTATTATAATTATTACTATTTATAATTAAAACAATTAGTTCACACTCTGCTCATTATTACTATTTATAATTAAAACAACCAGTGCACACTCAATTTATTATTATTATGTATAATTAACAATTAGTGCACACTCTGCTCATTATTTATAATTAAAACAACCAATGCATACTCTGCACATTATTATGCATAATTAAAACAACTAGTGCACACACTGATCATTATTATTTATAATTAAAACAACTAGTGCACACTCTGATTATTATTATTTATAATTAAACAATTAGTGCACACTCTGCTTATTATTTATAATTAAAACAATTAGTGTACACTCTGCTCATTATTATGTATAATTAAAACAATTAGTGCATACTCTGCTCGTTACTAGATTATAATTAAAACAATTAGTGCACACTCTGCTCATTATTATTTATAATTAAAACAATTAGTGCACACTCTGCTCATTATTACTATTTATAATTAAAACAACTAGTGCACACTCTGCTCATTATTATTATTATGTATAATTAAAACAACTAGTGCATATTCTGCTCATTATTATATATAATTAAAACAACTAGTGCACACTCTGCTCATTATTAATATTATTATTATTATTTATAATTAAAACAACTAGTGCACACTCTGCTCATTATTAATATTATTATTATTACTTATAATTAAAACAATTAGTGCACACTCTGCTCATTATTATTACTTATAATTAAAACAACTAGTACACACTCTGCTCATTATTATTATTATGTATAATTAAAACAACTAGTGCATATTCTGCTCATTATTATATATAATTAAAACAACTAGTGCACACTCTGCTCATTATTAATATTATTATTATTATTTATAATTAAAACAACTAGTGCACACTCTGCTCATTATTAATATTATTATTATTACTTATAATTAAAACAATTAGTGCACACTCTGCTCATTATGTATAATTAAAACAACTAGTACACACTCTGCTCATTATTAATATTATTATTATTATTTATAATTAAAACAACTAGTGCACACTCTGCTCATTATTAATATTATTATTATTACTTATAATTAAAACAATTAGTGCACACTCTGCTCATTATGTATAATTAAAACAACTAGTGCACACTCTGCTCATTATTATATATAATTAAAACAACTAGTGCACACTCTGCTCATTATGTATAATTAAAACAACTAGTACACACTCTGCTCATTATTATTATTATGTATAATTAAAACAACTAGTGCATATTCTGCTCATTATTATATATAATTAAAACAACTAGTGCACACTCTGCTCATTATTAATATTATTATTATTATTTATAATTAAAACAACTAGTGCATACTCTGCTCATTATTATTATTATTATTATTTATAATTAAAACTAGTGCACACTCTGCTCAGTATTATTATTATTATTATTTATAATTAAAACAACTAGTGCACACTCTGCTCAGTATTATTATTATTATTATTATTTATAATTAAAACAACTAGTGCACACTCTGCTCATTATTATTATTATTATTATTATTATTATTATTATTATTATTTATAATTAAAACTAGTGCACACTCTGCTCAGTATTATTATTATTATTATTATTATTATTATTATTATTATTATTTATAATTAAAACTAGTGCACACTCTGCTCAGTATTATTATTTCTAATTAATAGAATTAGTGCACACGCTGCACATTATTATTATTAATTTACTGGGAAAGTCTGACTTGGAACAAAGCCTGTTTTTAGTAGAGGCCTGGGGAGAAATGCTCCAGATGCATGTCATTGTAACATGGGAGGAAACCCACATGAATGCAGGGAGGACATGCAGACTCCACACAGAAGGTACTTCAGCTGAGAATCAAACTGAAGAACCTCCTGCTGTGAGGCAACAATGATACCACTGCACCACTGGGTTGTCCAGAATCTTTATATTTATAATTAAAACAATGAGTGCACACTCTGCTCATTATTACCATTTATAATTTAAACAACTAGTGCACACTCTGCTCATTATTCATAGTTAAATTAAAACAACTGGTACACACTCTGCTCATTATTATTATGTATAATTAAAACAACTAGTGCACACTCTGCTCATTATTATTATTATTTATAATTATAACAACTAGTGCACACTCTGCTCATTATGTATAATTAAAACAATTAGCATGCACTCTGCTCATTATTATTTCATGCAGTAATTGAAGATTTAGTGCCTGAACGTTAAATCAACAGCAACCAATGAAGTCAACTCTGAGAAAAGTGTTAGAATGAGAGTTATAGATCCACTTATCATTAATATTTGAAGGACAGTAAGGAACAGACAATTTGTATAAAAATAAGAAAACTTAAAAATTGCTTGTTTTTCTTTTCAATAAAATACTATCACTGTTTATGTTCTAGTTTTTTTGGCAAAGATGCCCTGTAAGCTATTAGGTCACATGATATTTCAGTATAGCTACATGATACTGCTTAAAGCACTCTAGTATCTAGATGACAGGATTTATAGTTGAAGTTTTTTTTAAATCCCGTTGGTGTAGCTGCTTGTCCCTTTGGATGGAGTGCTCATACCTAAGCTTCTCCTTTTAATTCTACTTTCCCTGGATCCCCACCAAGCCAAGTTTGATCTATTAGCCTGCCGTGCTCTTTAACGGAACCGGGCAACCTTGGAATGAGTGTCATTTTCAAAATATACAAAAAGTATGTTTTATCCTCCAGACAAAATTAATTGCTAGCCCTTGTTTAATTTCTATTTTTAAGTAAAGCACTCCATCATGGACGTTAGCTTGCCCCCTCCCCATACTGTACTTCCTAACAGCAGTCTCCCTTTGCAAGCTATTTCAACTATTTGAAAGCCCTGCTGTTTTTCTAGTATTATTAAACCCTTTCTCCTATAACTTGTGGTCTTTCTAAATCCCACATACTCCTGGTTACAAGTGTTTATTTTATTTCAAAAGAAAGGTATGCAAAACAAGTAAGTCCAAAGTACCTACTGATTTTCCTTATTGTTTCAGAACATTAGCTGCCCCCCATTCTGTACTTCTAACTGCAATCTGTCTTTAGATGCTGTACTATTTGTATGCTCTGCTGTTTCTCTACATCTACTAAACCTTTTCTCTTATAAATTCTTGTCTTCCTAATTTCCATGTAACTCCTTGGTAAAATTGGCTTATTTTATTTCAATAAGACAGGTATGCAAAACAAGCAAGTCAGAGTACCTACTGCCTTTTCTTGTTGTTTCTGTAGACTTGCATATCTGTGAAATCAGGTCCAGCCCTTTTCATCATACTATTGGCTACCACCACTTTTCTGGTCTACTCTGATCCTCCCCCTCCCCACAAGAACAATTGCAGCCTAATCAGGGCCAGCCCTTTTCATTACAACATATAAACCTGCTGATAGCCTTCCTTTATCTATTGCCCGCTACGCTCCTCTCCCTGACCCCAATTTCCACCCACCCCCAATGGTCCTACCTTTATTACAAACAGTAACCCCTTCCACCCTTCACACAACCTATAACATCACCATACCTATACTTCCTCCTACAGCTTCTCACTACTATCCATCCTACTCAGCTAATATGTACAAGCGGGTCACCTTTAAAACCTCGAAATCGCGTTTGCCCGACGGGACGAGAATACCGACAACGCAGATGACCGACAAGGTGAGAACCCGACGGACTCGGTAAGTGTGCGATCGAGTGAGGGATTTAGTGTTAGGGAGCGGACAGGTAAGTGTGCGATAGTGAGGGACTGTGGGTTAGGGGTGGGTTATGTGAGTTAGGGTTAGGGTGCATGTAGGGTGTGTGTGCGATGGTGAGGGACTGTGGGTTAGGGGTGGGTTAAGTGAGTTAGGGTTAGGGTGCAGGTAGGGTGTGTGTGCGATGGTGAGGGACTGTGGGTTAGGGGTGGGTTAAGTGAGTTAGGGTTAGGGTGCAGGTAGGGTGTGTGTGCGATAGTGAGGGTAAGTGAGTTAGGGTTAGGGTGCAGGTAGGGTAAGTGTGCGGTAGTGTCGGACCTTAGGGTTAGGGTTTGGGTTAGGGATAGTGCATATGTTATGTAGTGTACTGTGTTGTTTACGTGTAGTGTGTTGGTGTAATGGTTTTCGGTGTTTTGCGTTTTCGGCGTTTTTTGTTGTCGGTCTTTTCGTGTCGGTCATTAGTGTGTCGGGCAAACGCGATTTCGAGGTTTTAAAGGTGATCCGTACAAGCACACCATACCTATACTCACTGCATGCTCACTCCTTGCATACATCACATTTTACCAAATCTCCACCATTCCCGCACTCAACCACTACCACTGTACCACCACTCATATCCCACCTCTACTCTACTACTCTTTCATCAGGTCAACAACCTTCCCAATACACCGTCTATATAGACAACAGACCACAAAACCTAAATTAAAACAACCCCACAACCTAACATAATCCTACCACCATACCTATTACCCACAGAACGCAATCAAAAAACTTCCCTTATAAGCAAGCATATACAGAAATTGATAAAACTAATCTCATCCATATCCAACCTAGCACTCAGTGGAGGCATACATCCTAATCCTGGTCCCTCAATCTCCAACCCCGCCCCTTATAATCAGACTACAAACCACATCTCCGTCCAAATCACAGCCAATAGAAAGCCAACCAACCTCCTTCTGATAAGCCTAAATATTAGAAGTATATGCAACAAGGTGCATGAATTCCATGCCGCCATAGACTTCTACTCCTCTGATGTAGTGATCCTTACAGAAACATGGTTAAAACCACACATTACTAATGAGCAAATCCTCCCTACCGGTTACAATATACTAAGAGTAGACCAACGAAATAAAAAAGGAGGTGGTATAGTTATAATATTTAAGCAGCATCTAGACATCCAGATCTTAAAGTTAGCAGCTCCCCAAATAGGTAAGGAAGAAATAATATATACCAACGTTAAAATAAACCAAAATAAAACCCTAAACATAATAGGTTGCTACTTCCCACCTGGCCACAACATCCATCCACTTGAAAACCTCCTCAGCTGGACTACCCACCACCTACCCCAAGAAACTTTAATTCTAGGAGACTTCAACACTGACTGGCAATCCTGCTCTAGCAACCACCCAACCCATCATGTAAATCTTCATGGCTTCACCCAACTAGTCCAGTCACCTACTAGGATAAATAACTCCAACAAACACACTACCCTTGATTGGATACTAGTCAATAAGAGCCCCAGTCATATATAGCAGGCTGCTTATCTGACAGCCTCAGTGATCATTCCCCAACCTCCCTACTAAGAAAACACCCTTATAAAGCAAAACCCATCATCTACCGTCAAATACGCAAAAAACTAACTTCAACCCTCTCTCATTCAGCTCATCCCTAAAAGGCAAAATCTAAAATACCTCAAACTAGATGACGCAGTTACCAGTCAATAAGAGCCCCCAGTCATATATAGCAGGCTGCTTATCTGACAGCCTCAGTGATCATTCCCCAACCTTCCTACTAAGAAAACACCTTTATAAAGCAAAACCCATCATCTACCGTCAAATACGCAAAAAACTGACTTCAACCCTCTCTCATTCAGCTCATCCCTAAAAGGCAACCTCTAAAATACCTCAAACTAGATGACGCAGTTGACTACTTTAATAAAACATTCCTAAGCATCCTTAATTACCATGTCCCCATAAGACGTTCCCAAACTAGAGCCCAACCATCCCCATGGCTACAAAAATCACCATGTCTGAAATGAAAAACAGGGATAAAGCCTGGGACAACTGGTGCAAAACCAAAACCCCTTCTACTAGGCAAAAATTCCTAGAACTACGCAATAGAACCAAAACGCTTATAAAACAGGATAAAATCAATACTACCAGTCTGCCCTTACCTCCTCCAAACATAACCCCAAACAATTCTGGTCCTCAATAAACTCCATCCTCCACCCAGGTAAAGTAAGTACACCCACTCCTAACTTAACTCACTCCTCCAAAAATATTGCTACCTCTTTCAACAATCACTTCACACAAACCATACTATCACTAGCTAGACAACACAACTCCCCCCATAAACCCACACCATCAACTACAACTAACAATCTACCCACTAGCTTCTCATTCTCTCCTGTTCCTACCTCCAAAATAAAACAACTACTAACTAAACTTAAAACCACCAGATTAGCAGCAGACAACCTCCCAAGTGAATACATTCAACTTGCAGTTGACGCTCTAGCCTACCCTGTATCACTCTTGATTAACAGATCTCTGTCAGAAAGTTATGTTCCCACACTATGGAAAGTCTCTCACATAATTCCCCTACACAAAGGAGGCCCCTCCACAGATCTAACCAATTACTGCCCCAGAGCTATTCTCTCGGCACTCTCCAAAATACTAGAGAGATGCATTCATTATCAAGTCTTAGATCACCTCCTAGCTAGCAACCTCCTCTCCAACACACAACATGGTTTCCGACCTAACCATAGCACCACCACCGCCTTACTCTCTTTCTCTAACACTATCCTACAAAATAAAAATGCAGGTTATCTCTCCTCAGCTACATTCCTAGACCTCTCTAAAGCTTTCGACATGGTCCCACACGAACAACTCATCTCTCTTCTCAATAACCTATCCTTCTCTCAACCAGTCATCAGCTGATTTCAGAGTTACCTATCTGACCGCCAACAAGCAGTTGTTTGGCAGGACAACCTATCCCTCCCAACTACCAGTCTCCATAGGGGTTCTCCAAGGGTCCATCCTGGGACCCCTTCTCTTCTCTATTTTCACCAATGATCTAGCCTCAGCCACAACACATGGCACACTCATACAATATGCAGATTACTCAACCATCATCTGCACAGCCCACTCCCTACCCGAACTGCAAAAAGTCACACAGGAATCATTTTCTTCTATTGAAACTTGGTTATCCGATGCCCAACTAATACTCAACCCAAACAAAACAAAATTACTAATCTTCCAACGCACCAAACTTACCCTAGACAGCTCTCACTTTAACATCACAGCAAAAGACAACACCACCTTCCATCCTGCAGAACACACCAAATTACTAGGAGTAGAAATAGACAATAAACTGAACTTTGATATTCACATTTCCATGACCATTAAAATACTGCACAAAAAACTAGGAGCATTATATAGAAATCAGCAACTACTTACCAAAACAGCTACAATTTTGGTAGCAAATTCTCATCTTATCTCTACCCTACTCTACACCTCTCCAATATTTACCAACCTTAGACAATGCAACCTAAATAAGCTCGAAACCTGCTACAACAAAATTGCTAAATTCACCACAGGGGCTTCCTACCATACTCACCACTATCTCTCACTAGCAGAACTGGGCTGGATAGAGCTCCCTCACCTCCTTCAATGATACCAACTCATACTCGACCACAAACAACTACTAAAAGTCCCATCCCTCCAGAATATACTCCAACCCTACATAACCATAAGACCACTAAGATCCAGCAACAAAAATCTCCTACAGGTCACAAGAGCATTATTCTCCTGCACTATAGCCAAACTCTGGAACTCCCTCCCATCCTCAATTACCTCTGTAACTTATTGCACCCACTTCAAATCCTTACTAAAATCACGCTTAAACTTGCCAGATATGCCCGTGTAACCCCCCCCCTCTAATACCATCCACTCCACCCACACACTACCTCTCTTGGCCCACTATCAACAACCTACTCTTAGCAAGCTTGGCTACTCATGTTCCCAGCTACCTACCACATAATACTAACTTCTTGTAGCAACAACTGCTAATGGCTGTTATGTACTTCAAAAACAGATTGTATTAATTGTTCACTGATGAATCTCAACTACATTTGTAACCATGCTTAGTGTATATGTCACCATATTTTAAAATTGTACTATGTTCACAACTGTTTTACATCTATGTTTTATTCTTGTCTTGCGTCCTTAGCTGGACTAATGTCTATATTTAAATGCTATGTTTTTTAACTGTATAAAGCAAATAATACTTAATGTGGAGCTTTTCTCCCCGGGCCCCCGCTGAAAACGGACCTGTGTCCAGTCGGACTCTTCAGGTCAACAAATGTAAATAAATAAATAAAGTTATTAAATATCCTATTCATCCACATACATTGAAAAATTAACCTAGCTTCTTAGGTGAATAATCAGTGCAGAAAATGTTTTAGTAGAATTTAATTCAAACTTAAAATAACTTTACCTGAGATTTGTTTATACAGTAGGCTAGATAGAAAAGGAAACATATGTGGCCTTTCTAGAAAATGACTCCATTCTTTTTGGACAAATAATAAATTGATAATCTAAAGAAAAAATAAAGTAAGGAGTCATTATTTGACATTACTCCATATTATGGCACTATGACCAAACTGACTAAATGACATGCAACAGTGGCCCTGGGATCCCATATGGTTGTAGCACCTCCCATAAGATATTCCTAGGTTACATGTTCTAACTTCCTTGACCACCACCAATATTTGTGCAAGGATTAACAATTAATCCACTGTTTCATGGACAGAGCAGACGCTGACTTGCTCCTCCAGAATTAATAACACCCTGACCCTGGCATATGCTTCCACAGTGAGGCTGAGTAGCATGATACTGTAACACTTTTAATATATTTTCATATCCTCCTTATGGGACAATACAATACCACTACTTCAGTTTTACCAGCTAAGTGGTGCTGTCCCAGACTTCCACACAACACCGAAAAGACATGTTAATATGACATTTCAACAATATCCAGCACATTCATTAATTCCTCTTTTTCTGCATAGTTTTATAAGTTTATTCTAGGCTAGCAACCACTGGGGTCTTTATAAGCCTACCCATGCAATTCAAATGTATCTCGCAAGTTATTGTGCTTTAGAGGTTATTTTATGGGTTGTATGTTAGTTAAGACATGATGTAAGGCTGTATATGTCCATCAATGACAGAGGTGTCAAATAAGGGGTCTCAGTTGCACTTGAATAGGATTAGGGAAGGGGTCTGCTTCACATGGATGGGAAGCCTATTTCAGAGAACTGCTATTGATACAGATCCCTCCTTTCTTGATCCAAATATCCTGTCACTACATTTCCCTTGTATCTGGCAGGCTCCCTCATTTAACCTGCACCAGAAGGATCTCCATAATTTGATAGCACCCAGGGAAAATACTGCAGTATGAGGAGACTGAGTATGGGCAGTGATTGCTGTTATTGTGCTTACACAGCCCAGCTAAGATGCCCCTCCACCCTATGTTAAATCTCCTCCATTAGCCATGTATATGATGCCTGCCTCCCTGGCTATTCACTCTATTAAGGCAGAAATGGCAAGTATTAGAGACTCTAGACTGCAAGGTTGCCCTCTACATGGAGTCATGGTGCCAAATACAAGGTCACAGTGGGATTCTGACAGGATCCCCTCCCTCTGGATACAGAATCAGGGTCCAGGAAAGGTAAGGCATGCATTGGTCTAATTGTGGCATGGCTGAAGGTCAGCCTCAGGAGGTAACGGGGCAAAAAGTGATGAAAAAAGAAAAATCATCACTTGGGTTCAGATCAGACAAACCATCCCTCCTAGTCAGGTGTATACAAGTATCTTCATCATTTCCTGTGAGCACTGTAACCCTCTACTAGAACTACAAAACTGGAAAGTTGTAGCCTTTTAAGCATTGCACTCATATTCTCTGAAAAAGCTGAACAACTCTGCATAGATGTCAGCTGCACATGCACAAACAAAGGACAGTTTTTTTTTTCCAAATCACAGTTAAATTGATGTGACCTCCTCATTTACTGGTGTAAATTCTAGCTAAACAGTACCTAGCCAAGGGATTCTGGGTATTTTCTCCAGCCTAATAAGGGACAACTGTAGAGTAGGAGACAGCGAAAACCTCCTCTTAAAAAGTCTGTTTCCATACCCAATGCTGAGTGCAGAGGTAAGACCAACTAAATCTAAACCTTTCAACCTCCTGCAATGGTCTAGCTCACCTTAATCTGCCCAATCCTACTTACCACTTGATTTTTATTGCAGATGATACCCTCTTCTTCAACTTTTGGGGGGATTATCCCACAGACGGCACTATGCAGCACTTGTGTGTGGTGTGCAATTGGTGTATATGACTGAACTGATCACCAGGCAATCACCAGCAAATTCCACCCCTAAGCTGTATCCAGGGATTGTTTTAAGTATCCCACTTCTGGGTGAGGTTCTCGGAGTCATTAACTGGATCATTGTGACAGAATATGAATTGTATTTCAGTCTCTCCCCTTCTCTCAGAATAGTTTGCCAAGGGTATTCCTGCAAGGATTACAAGCTGCAAACAGCATAGCTTTAAGGACCACAGGGTCTAGGGATCACTGTATTTAAAGAGTGTGACCATATCCTAAGTACTAAGTAAAATGCATTCTTTGTAGACTCCACCAAGGTTGTGTCTTCTCTTGTCTTATCGGTGTTTGTGATTTTCATGGTCATGATATGAAGGTGCAGCCAAGTTTAGACAGCATCTATTTTAAGATATGGGTGTTTAACCTTCACTGTATGTAGATAATTTTGCCTATTTGAGGCTTAATAGACTGAGATCACCACCATGCAGTGGAGTCATTTCCTGCTGATTATGAACAGCTGGAATGAAAATCAGCCCCTACAAAGCAGAGGTTAGGGTTCTGTTCTAGGAAAGAGTGAAACGATCTGTGCAAGTAAAGAGGGGAATAGATATGTTTAGGGAAGTTTGAGTATCTTGGGTTCCTGTGCAAGAAGAAATGTAATGGGGATAAAAAGACTGAATGGCAGCAGTACTTCAGATATTTTATTGGATTGTGCTGATGAAACAAGAACTGAGCCATTGGAAAAAGCTCTTGATTTACTGGTCCTTAAGTATTCCTATCCGTGTCTGTTTATGTAGAGTACAGCTACTGCACTTTCTTGTTGAGTGAAGTCAGTTGAGGTGGTTTAGGTACCTTCCGAGGAAGTATATTGGGCGAAGGACCCAGAGCAGACCGAGGGGACAAATGAATATATTTTTCAGCTTGTGGTGATACCAAAGAATGAGTCAAACTGTTCTTGGGATTATGCAACGCTGATGTTGCTCACTCAACTTGCAAACACTGTCACCCTCACCAAAGCAAGCAGTTTGAAAATAAATTAATTACAAGTGAAGGAATAAATGAATGAAAAAAGTGAATGAATGAATGAATGAATGAATGAATGAATGAATGAATGAATGGCACAATTATTTTACACTTCAGTACGAATGCAAGAGATAGCACCTTGCATACATCCATGGGTATAGCCACATCTTTGGAACTGTACACCATATTGTACGTCATCTTTTGGAACGTATCCACTTTTCTAATAGTGTAGCTCTCCACTGGACTCCAAGTAGTGGATATTTCTGTGAAGCATATATTTTGCAAATTAGGCATTCTAAAAGAAGTCCATTTAACAAAACAACACAAAAACATAAAGGCATGGTAAGTATTCTAGGTGTACAAATTCTAATACAGCTCATTGTACAAATTAAATTATTTTTTGTAAAATGTGTTTGCTCTGGCATAATCTTAGTTATGGCTTCATTGTCCTTGGCTTATTACATTGTAACTGAGCAAGTAGATACAAATTATATTAAACTACATTCCACTGCCCTCTTTTATGTATTACTATATTTAACTACACAAACAGAAGTAAACCTAAAGGCAGACCACAAAGTCAAAGGAGGGTTCCCTGGTATTCAGTTTTCAGAACTTTACAATCCTGAAATACTGAAATATCGAAATTCAGTATCTTGAGACTGTAAAGTCGAAAACTTCAAAACCTGAAGCCCCAAAAGCGTGAAATTTAAAATCGCGACTGCCCACATACACACTCCACACATAAACAATTACATATACACCTTCCTCCCTACACTAAAAACCAACATAACAAAACAAACACACGCGTGAACCCTACATATAAGCAGGGGGGCAAACCCCCCTGCACACCTGCTACTTATATACACTAACACCGAGGTCACACTAAAAACACAAACACACAAAAACCACCGCTACACATTCTGCACTCCTCCTGCACAAACACACATCACATACATACAAATACCACCACTCTCAACACTTACACACTCACAATCTTACCTACCTACTCTAACCCACACCTCAAAACTCCAAACACACACACACACATACTAAAATTCCTACCCAAAACCCCTAATAAAACATCACTTACCTGAATCTCCAGCTGCATCCACATACCAGACCACACATTAAGAACACAGGGAATTCCACGTCACATACACGCCTCCACAACTGCGGATTCAACATTACTGCATCCGGCATTCTGCATTTTCACGCAAGTGCAGTTTCGACACTTCGGTCTAGAGCTACTGAAGTTCGATATTTCAGTAGTTCGAGATTCTGAAATGTAACTATATATATATATATATATATATATATATATATATATATATATATATATATTTGTTGATACACTTTGGCTAAGATTCTTAAAGAAATTGTATGGTACAGAGTGGTAGTCATACAAAGGAGTGATTAAAAACATGTAAATGAAGTTGTGCAGGGAAAAGGGAATTGTAAGATGTGAATGAATCCTGCTGAGTGTCATGATTTATGGACATCTGCAAAGTTCTCTTATTGACAGTATCTCATTCCAATAGAGCTTTGACATGCAACAAATCTGATTGTTCCAAATTGAGAGAAACTATCACAGCAGTTTGAGCAGACCATCACTTATTTTCGTAAATGTGACTCACCACAACCCAGTTCCATGTAGTTGTCCTTGGCAGTGTCAATTTAGAATTTAGACCATTACTGCCTTACCACCACCCCCAACAGACCAGGAGATAAGTGATTGTTTTAGGGTTGGTTGGATGATAGTGGATGTCTTGGAATGGATATGCTGCATACATTCAGAAAATTGGGGGTGGATGGGGGGGGTGCTCATCCCTGTAGAAACCAAAGTGTGAAACAGTCACCATATTGGTTGTCTGAAACTTTTATTGACCAACTGTGGACTTGTAAGATATATTTATTTAACTGAGTTTGTCGACTGGGGTAGAATCCCAATCACGTGTCCATTTTCAGTCTTGGGCCAGATAAGGCAAATAAATTACATATGGAGTGGGTCTGGAATAATGATTAAGGTCTTCACCTTATAGACCCAAGGTACAGCATTTCATTCTAACTGCGAGTTATTGGCAGTTAGTCTAGATTCACCTATGAACAAGACAAATGAATTGCACAATACAGAACATTGTAGTGAATACTTTAAAGCAGACAGATTTATACTACCAAAACAATCATTAATAATGGTGTTCTTTGGCCTCCCTTATAGTTAAGCAGTTTCTCAGCTTCATGTTTAAGCATGTGGAAGACCTTGCATGATTTCCTAGGACAACAGAGCATTATCACTGTGTGTGGTTTCTATAAAAGTGCATGCCTTTCTGGGGTAAAGAGCACTGCAAGTTACATGCATGTGGTAAAAAAAGTCCCCACCCTGCCCTGTGCCACACATGTTTGTGAACAGGAAGGGCTTAAATCCCTGAACTTCCAGGTAGTCTGCAATGCCTTGGACATTAGTACAAGTATGTGTGTGTACAGAGGGGTGCAGTATACTGACAGTGCACATAATTTACATATTTGGCAAAATAGTATCCAAAACCATCTGTTCCAGCAAGGTGATTTCCCCAGGGACACCTGGTTGTTAGGTGCAGGGTCATTGTAAATCAAAATATGTACCAATACAGCAATCATGCAAGTAGACACTAGTCCCCCCACACTCACACTAAAAATAAACTGTTTTGTGTTGCAGGTAATGCTAGATACCTCATTAAGCTCTTTTGTTTGACTCCTGTCAATCATCCTGAATTGTAGTATTTAACGTCAAATAACTACACCCATGTAGAGGCATGAACTACTACAGAATCCATGTTTGGGCTCATAAAGTCATGTGCATGCTGCTTTCATACATCTGCTGGAGTACTGTAATACATTCCAGACACATTTACTAACCTACTGGTAGCTTGTAATATGTTCCATATCATGAAGAATCATAAGTGATATTATCAAACACATGACAGACCTGTGTCAGAACCTGTCCTAAATGCCACAGGAGATACAGCAGCAGCATCAACAGTAGATAGGGTTGTGGAATGTGAACACGCAGATGTACCTGTAGGAGGCTTCCCCAGTGGGTGGCATACAGTTGCAGTATACAGTGTTAGTTGTGAGGTTGTGCTGTCTGGATGAGAACTATGTGCCATGAAAATCATAGTCCATTCACACTGAGCATCAGACATTAAGGCACTCAGCACAGATTGAAAGGAGTAGGAGGTCACAGTCTTCATCATTTGCACAGGTGACAGGAGACACAACAACATTATACTATCTACACACCCAAGGTGGGACACATGACACATACATGGCAGTGATGACACACACTGCAGTAAGTAGGTGTGACATTTTCAGTCAGCATGTGGAGAAATAACATGGATTACAGGAGGCGTGACCCTGAGTGACAGAGAAGGATTAACACTGGGTGACCTATAGCTGGATAAAAATTATGTGGACTGCTTAATGGTAATGGGGTTTGTGCCTTCCTGTGATAGAGAAGAAGTGGCATTGGGTGACCTGATCCTCGATACAAATGTAGTGAACTGGCAAGGGAAGACAGGACATCCGTCCTTATGGGAATGACATGGGTGACACTATATAATCTGAACTGATACATGGATCCTGTCATCTTATGTTAATAACTGTCAGTCAGAGGATATTTTCTGTCTACAGGGGTTGTCAGATAGGAATGTATGAGTGTCATTGTTATTGGCTCTTCTCAGGTGGATATTCTGCAACTCATTAGGAATCCTGGCAATGAGGACATCTGTTATTCATAGAATCATAGAAAACACAAGACAACTGGACCATTTACACCTGGCCAGTGTGCCACCTTTGATCTTACCTCCTTTTTCAAAGAGCAATAGACCAGTCATACCAAAGCTGAATTTGTGGGAAACTCATTCAGTTGTCTAACTTCTGTTTGAAGGAAGATAGTGTGTTGCGTTGCTTAATTTGGAGTGGAAGCTTCCAGAGAAGGGGAAAGCGTTATGTGACAAACTTTTTTCTCCACAGCATTTTGCTTATTTCCTGACACAAGTTCAAGTTTAGATCTCTGGTTCTAGTGTTAGTGAGTCAGTTTGATTTGTGGAGATGTAAGAAGCCTTGGACTAATGGATTACTACTGGACTAAAAGGCAAGGCACATCACCCATATGAAGTTTGTAGGACATTGAAAAAAGCACTGTGTTTCCAGCATCTCCTGGTAGTTCTTACCTTTTAAGCCTGTGATAATTTTATAGTGGAATCTTTGAGGCTTTTAGAGTTGCTTGATGTGCTAGGAAGATACATCCCAAAAGGGCATTGTATTCAATAATAGGTTTGATCAATGCAGAATATAGAGGGGGTAAGATTTTTTTTTTGGATCTGGATGAAATAACTTTTGCAAAAAGACTTCCTAACCACTTTGTGACATATGTTAAATAACTGGATTCTTTAACAAATATGATGATATTGCACCTTTTAGTATTTAGTTTTAACCCATTTCTTAGGAATCAGTTGTTAGCTCATACAAATTCCAGTTGGAGTTTCTGTGTATCACAGGGGGACTTCATGATGACACCAAGTTTGCAGTCATCCACAGACAAACTTAGTTAACAACAGATCCCCATTTACAATTTGGAGATGTGCAAAATAAATGCCAAATAGCAGGGGTTCTAGCATGGCATCCTGAGGAACACCACTGGTCATTTCATGCTTACTGAGAATGCACCTACCACACTCACTACATAGGTTCTATCCCTTAACCAATTTACTATCCACCTAGCTCATCCAGTGTGTTTATTATGATTATGTTTTCATGTGGTATGGTGTCAAAAGCCTTACCCAGGTTAAAGTATGCTATATGGACAGTGTAGACTTGTTCACACCTTGCTTTAGTCTCTTAAAGAAGTTGGTCAGATTTGTTGGACAATATCTACCCTTAAACAAAGTCAAACGTCTGAGGGTCAAGCCTTCTAAGATTTTTCATATCATAGTTAATTAAGCAAGATATGATATGTTCCATAGTTTTGCAGCTGAAACTAGTCAGGTTACTGGGTCTGTAGATTCCGGTGTCAATTGTGGTCCACCTTTGTGAAAAGGAATCACAATAGCTGTGTGTTATGATTCATGGACAAAACCAGTGGCTAATATCAGACTGAACAGTTGTATGAGCATGTCCACTAGAACATGTTTTGTACTGTTTACTTTGTACTGTTTATTAGGTAACTGGGTGTATTTTCAGGCTGCATGGCCAATGTATTTTTCATTTTCAAGAGTACCTTTGCCAAGTGGTATAATGGACAGTGAAATGTGCACTAAACCTGTTAGTTTGTTGTCTGTCTCTACTGGATCAAAGTAGGTATGCCTAACTCCTCACCCTGGCTGAAGTGATGTGTGAGCAGTGCCACCATGGGAAACACAGCATCTTCCCTACTCATGTGCAGGCTCCCATTGCTCTTGTTTGATTGCAGGGTACTGGGCTGGTGTGCAACTTGCATGCCTCCCTTATGTGGGCCCACCTATCTCATTTGAAGGATTGTTACAGTCCTTTACTGGATTTCCCCTAAATCCCCACACCAGGAAAGGCATGCCCATTCTTCCTGCCTGCTTCACCAAGCACCTAAGCCACTAATCAACCTGAGTCATCTGAAAAGTAGTTAGGGTTTTATCCCTGTATGTCACAGGACTGATTTACCTGGGTTTTTCAGTATCATGAAATACAAGATTTTTTTTGCTTTCACTTTCCAATGAGTTCCAGCTGTGGGCTAAGAAAATTGAAGTGGCTCTGTCACCAGTTTTCTGGAAGGGTTTGGGCACATTGACTAGTGAAGTTCTTAGTATTACTTTTTTTTTGTCATTTTAACAAGGAATTTAAGACTGGGTATCTGTTGTTATGGAGGAGTTTATATGTGAAAGTGAGGTGGAAAAATTTAGCTTATTTGAAAGACACCTAAATAAATTTGTTGACAATATGGTACATATGAGGGGTTGATAATGGAAGTACAGTGAATTTAGCAATTTGGTAAGAAGATGATCAAGTTTGCACTGTACTGATTTATTTAGTCTAGCAATAGATGCCAAGGCCTAAAATAGTTTGTATAGAAGTGAGTTAATATGCCCCAGGATTCAATAAATGCCATGTAGGAATAGCGTTATTCCTATACAGAGTGAATAGTGTCTGCTTCTGCATAGCCTTAACAGCAGCGTACCTTACATATTAATGAAGGCACGCTACTCAGAATGGCTCCGTGGACCTGAACACTGAAGGAGTGCAGTGGGTGTGTTTCAGTAGTGCTTGCAGATCCAGCATACACCCTGCACTCTGAAAGTGCTGTACAGCATGCACTTTCTAAATGCTTTCAGTGTCCAGGGACACTGAAAGCAGGAATTGAAATGGGAAGCAATGCAGGGGGTGTGTGACAGTACTGCCACACACCCTCAGCATTACGTCTCAACCTCTTAGAATAAAAAATATGGACAAAGCGTAAAATGATGGGGGGCATACCTCTCAAACTCTTAGAGCAAAAAATCTGGACAAAGTGTAAAATGATGGGGGAATAAATAAGGACAGATTTTAATATTGCCCTTACAAACTTAGAAAGTTGATAGAGGAACAGGGTCTGTATTAACATAACAGGCCTTCAAAGGATTAGAAGTCTGAAGCTCAAATATATGCCATTATGTAGCAACTTCAATCCTGATATTGCCCATACAGACTTGGAGAGTTGATAGAATGATAGGTAGAGCATTACCAAATATGAATCAGCATTAGTATTAATATATGTAATTAAAGTGCTTGTATTAATTCTTTTTTCTAAGTTAAGTGTAAGCATAGCTGAGCGGGTTTGCCTGTCACGGCCCCCTGCTCAGCATTGCTTAAACATCTCATAGGAGCTAAATACAAATGTATAGCTAAAATCTTCAACAGCAAGATAGCGTAGTGGTTAGAGTGCTCTCTTTGCATGCAGCAGTTCACAGTTTGCGTACCAAAACAGGCCCTTTACTTTTACATGGCAAAGCATTGTTAACATTAGTTTTTATTTTAAATTATGTAGTAATTGATATTTGTTAAACAGGGAAGTATAGCTGGTTCAAAATGGAAACATCAGTGCATATAATGTGTGAAATCACCCATGTGTACACAAGTGTCCCATACAGTATAGTCACACCCCAAGGTAATGTAATGAAAGCACATAGGGGGATGTCATGTAAAGTAAATCATATACACTGAATAATATGTCAGTAATGATTCATTAATTTACAATTTTGATATTTTTTCTTAAATTAAAACTGACCACTGCTTAGCAGTGCTCAGCATTGCCAGTTTGAGCATTGCTTAGATCTTAATTCTAAGCAGCAGTCAGCCCAGATATGTGGATTTGTGCACTGCTAACCACTGCTCAGCATTTTCCCCTTTAAGCACTGCTCAACTCAGCTTAGCAGATTTGCACACTGCTAAGCTGTGCTCAACATTTTCAAAATGGTCCAATGATGGCAAGGGCTGGAATATGGCCTTATTTAAATTGCACAGGTGATAATACAGCTAGAACCTGTTGTAGTCTCATCTGTACAGGAACCATGTCTGGCATTGGAGAGGGAGCTCACTTTCAGGTGCACCGCTGGGGCATTCTGGGGTCCAAGATCATTGCTGGACTCCTTGCTGAACACCATGACGACAGACTGCTGCACTGCAAGTACCAGGGCTCACAGTACAAAGCAGAAGCCTGGGACCATCTGGCACATGATCAGTGCTACTGGAATCTTCTGAACTGGTGAACAGGTACAGCATCAATATGCCGACCTAAAGTGTAGGAAGGGGGATCTCCTGGCCCAGTGGATACATAATGCTTGGGCACGGAATGCTCCAGTAGTTTGTAAGTATCCCATCCATAGCTGCACCAAATTCTAGCCTGAGTATGTGATAGACAGGTATGCATAATGTTTGTTTTTCCCCCTACAGCTGCTGCAGAGAGGGCTAGCAATGTGGAGGCCCATGCTGACAGACTGTCAAAGCTGAACTGACAGGCTGGTGAGTACAGATATACCTTGCATTATATAGTGCAATAAATAAGGAGTATGTTGTTTACTGTCAGTAGGTATACTGTGTTATGTGTCTACTGAATAAATAAAGTTTGCCAGATTAATATTAATCTACAGGATATGCATTAGTAAAGCACCATGCCTTATTACTAAAATAAAGACTTATACCACAAACTGTTGTGTTTACTCTGTTATGCTGTTGTACAAATAGAATGTGTGCAGGTTCTTCACTGCAAATATGGATTTGACAGCATGAATTAACTGAGGTTATTCTGAGAACCAGCTATTATGCACAACAGATTATAGAGCTGTAAAACAATATATAAATGAAATATGAAATGTTTTATGCACTAAGATCTGAACCCTAAATAGTAATGTCTAATGTATTATAGTGTATACCCTCCAGCATTGCCTGGTGTTAACCTTTGCTTTCCAGACTGTATTATTTCAAAGGATTAATATACAGTACACTATCTGTCAAGCATGAATCTCAGGATTACAAGGTCAGACTGTCTAATCCACAGAGTATTAGGCAGAAATCAGTCAAACAAGAGACAGCAGTTCCCCAATAGCTTAGTGTGATGAGAAATAGCCTTGTTCATTTTAGCAAACCCTGACATGGTTTGAATCCAGGGAGTGGTACTGAGATTTGTGCATATATACACTCAAGAAATCTTGAATATTTGTAGAAACAGTCATAAAGTGGTAACATATATTTTCTCCACAGGTCTTACAGGTAAAAAATGTTTGTAGTAGCTTGTATGAAGGGTATATTAATACACCATGTACAACTGTCCAACCCCATGCCTGCAAATGACAACAGGATAGGTACACTATGTACTCTTCTCGATAGATGTCTCTCAAGTGTCATGCTGTCATGCTAGTGGTCACTGCTGCCAATAACCTTGGACACAGATAGGAATCCAGGTGAATTATGCCAGTAGCAGACTCAAACAACATCAGTGGAGGGTATCCATTCTTTGTCAGATATGTAACCCTGACATTTACAAGCCCCCTCTAGTAATGTATCCATAGTTGCCACAATCTGTTGTTTTGGGTTAATTGGAACACCCACACATGCTGTTATAACTAATTTTGAAATGTTTTGTTCATGACTAATCAATATATATTGGAAAACATCAACACCATAGCATGTTTGGGAAGGCAGATCACAGCAAATCTGCCTGTCCCGCCTCATCTGGGCATGGCACCAGGCGCCAAAACATCTGGGACCCAACCTGGAACTTCCTCCTCCACTGGACTTGCACTGCTTTTGGGTAGAACTGCCTCAGGGGACAGGGCCCATCCCCCTCAATCATGGAGTGGAGCCTGTCACCCATCGCAAGTTCCAGGGTATGGTGTGCAGTGTCATCCACTCTGAGTTGGATGGATGGCTGTGCCAAATGGAGTGCCACCTGGAGGGGCAGGTTGCCCCTGTTGTCCAGCCCCCAGCACAAGCCACCTTCAGGGCCATGAAGGTGCAGTGGTGACCATGGGTGGGGACCTCAGTCCCACTGTATCCATTGGGGGGTCATGGGCCTCTGAGTCCCATCCACCCTCCCCGTCCAAGGTGTTTATCCCCTTCATGTGTCACATACAGTCCCTGTCTGCTGTTTTGTGTGTCTTGTCTGTCTGAGACTGCAACCTATCCTACCCAACCTACCTCCCCAAACATACCTACAGCCCTTACCCAACATCCCACTCTCACCTTAATAAAAAAAGGACATCTGTCCTGCAGAAAAAATCATTGCCCCATACATAGCTCTACATTTTACCCCCATGTCCAGTGACATAAATCAGTCTACACTCAAATAACTGTACAAATGTATGTTGCCAACACCCTCCCTGTGGGGTGTGAGGCTGTAAATTCCAAATTTTCAAAATCAGTCACAGCTGTTGCTGCAGAAGAAATGAAGAGCTATGGTCCTTTCCTACACCCATCCTGCACATCCCTAGCTGCTTTTCCTAATATTTTACCCCCTGCTTGCCCCCATTTCACCACTTTCCTATCACCCTTTTTTCTTCTCTTTATTTAAAATTAGCACGGGTTTAAGCAGGAATAAGTGCCGCTAATCGAAGCTAAGGGGATTTAACTATCTCTTAGCATCGCTTAGCTTCACACAAAACATGCAAACCTGCTTACAACTTTTTAAATGTGCTTTAATGACTCTGCCTCAATCAGCTCTTGATCTGCCCAGCAACAAAATAATTAGCACTGCAAAGTCTCAAACTCAGGACTCTGTACACTATACTCACAGCAATGTACCATTACACCATCTGAGGTGTGGGATTTTTAATGCTTTTACAAACATATCATGCATTATGGTCATTTAACATTAGTGAAAAAAAAATCATCACTACCAGGTTTTGAACCCAGGACCTTGAGCACTATAATCACATCAACATACCATTACACCATCAGCACCGTGTGAATTCAGAACACTTTTACAAACATATCATGCATTACAGGCACTTAACATAAAGGAAAAAAATACACATCACTGGCAAGCCTTAAACCCAGGACCCTGTGCAATCCAGTCACAGCAGCTACTACTACTACACATGAGCTGTGAAAATATGCAATGCTCCAGTAAGTATATCATGCAGGATGGTCATCTAACATTAGGGAAAAACCTGTGAAATTATAGGTTCATAGGTTCATATGTGTGTAGGCTAATGGCCCTGGAGCCTTTACAAGCCTAGCCCATAGAAGTGCCCTAACATCGTGCCGCCCAACATAGGTTCCCAGTGCCTCTATCAAGTAGAGCCACTGGAGTGATCCCCGGAGTGAACTTTCTATTTCCCATCCAGTCATCAAGATTTTTCTTGAAGAGTGTCAAGATTTCTCTTGAAGAGTGTCAGTGAGGTGCTTTGCTTGACATGTGTGGGAAGTCTATTCCAGAGCATGGGCAGTCTCTTGGATATTAACCTGTTCCTCCAGCATGTTCTGTTGATCGAGGTAATGAGGTTGAGGTCTCTGGAGCATGTGGTGTGGAGGGATTGGGATTTCTTTAGGTGTAGCATTTCTAAAAGAGCTGGGTCAGACATGGCTTTGTAAGTCAAGCAGAGATTGCCTCTTAGCAGATGATATGAGACTGAAAAAAGCTGGAGTTTTTTGAGTCTGTCCCCATGTAGGATATGTGTTTGAGGCTTAGGATCCTCTTTGTGATGTACTGTTGTGGCCTTGCCAGCTTTGCAGGTGTCTACTAAGGTACATACCAAATGGGGCATTATACTCGATGATTGATCTAATGAGGGAAGAGTAGAGAGAGATGATAACCTCTTTCTTCCTGGATACAAAACCCTAGGTAATGGGATGTGTCACAAAGAAGGACTTTCTGGCCACTGTGGCAATGTGGTGGTCAAAGGAGAGGTTACTGTCAACCTGTGTCCTCAGATCTTTTATAACTCCTTCAGTGTTCAGTGGACTGACATCGATGTGGTAACTTGTGGGAACTGAGTTACAACTACACAAACCTAAATGTTTGCATTATTCTGAGAAAACTCTTCAGCACTATAACAGGTATGTCAAACAATTAAGCATGTAATGGAATTCAGAAGAGGGGATGCAATAATGTGAAATAGGAAGTTAAACAATAGGTCTCAGCAGGACTTGCTGGACTACCATGTTGATGTCCAGCACCTACAGGCATCCCTGCTGGCTCTATCTGTAGTGACATAGATCACAGCTCTGGCCTCTGAGTCACCCCAGCAAAGTTCAGCTCACATATGACTACTAATGAAGTGGCTGTTGTACAATACTGACTGTGACACTGCCAGGCCAGCTTCCTGAGATGTTGTATATATTTATATGTCACTTCTGTATTCTACTATGATACATATGCTTGTCTTACAAATGTAAAATACCTATATAGGGTATGTGCATAATAAACAACTGGTGCAGAAGTGTGAGTTGAACTATATGCTATATACTGAGCTCCTACCTTTCAACTGATCAGAGTTTTGCAAACTGAAAACATGTTTACCTCATATTTGTAGTGAATGTCTTATACAGTTGTGTTTTGTCTGGCAAATCATTGGCAAATCAGTAAAGACTGAAGTCATAACATAATAGCATATATATGAATGTCAGATGTCATATCTTT
Source organism: Protopterus annectens (assembly GCF_019279795.1). Classification (NCBI taxonomy): domain Eukaryota; kingdom Metazoa; phylum Chordata; order Ceratodontiformes; family Protopteridae; genus Protopterus; species Protopterus annectens. The sequence continues at coordinate 862,625,004 of NC_056729.1, read as the reverse complement.
CAGAGTCTTCCTGTGAAAGCAAACCCTACTTTGCTAGCAATTGTGTTACAGCTATATTTATAAAATGTCACTATTTTTGGGCCTTTGCCCCCCATTGATGCATGCCTTTGTCGAAATGTCTTGCTGTAACAGGTTGAGAGGTATGACTGAGCTGCAAGAGTGTAAACACAGTATGCCATACTGACAAAGAACAGAAATATATATCATGTATTACCTGTGCACATGTATGTATTAATAGTAGAAGCTTGAAACCTCAAACATACAGAAATGAGTTGCAAAACATCATGTAAATAGGCTGTACTTGTTTTACAAATGTGTTATCTTAGTTCCAGTGCATCAAACAGACATACATGTCTACAGCTACAGGTTGTCGTATTGCCTTCAAACATAAATAATTACTAGGTTGGTTATAATTACTAAGTTGAAACTGGAAAAGTGTGTAACTGTTTTATGACTTCCAGTGCTATACACACATCAGACAGTTATGTACACCTGACGCAGTGAAGTATGTTATTTGCTGTTAGCCTGTAAAATGAAGGCAGGTGAGAAACACTGATGTAATATGAGATAACGCAGCATTAATGTGGATTATTATTTTCAGACCTGTCACACACAAACAGCTTTGCATGATGTATGGGATCTAGGGAAATATGACATTGTTTACATATATATATGGCAATATGGTATATCTGTCTTATGTTTGTGTGGTTTGCATTGCTCTGAGTATCAGTCATCTCTGCATGTACTTTAGATTGGAAGCTCAGTATTTAAGCTTTGCTGACTTGCATTTTGTATGTTATTGTAATATTACATTTGTTTGGTTATACGTATTCTGTTCTGTTGTACTTTTAACAGTTCTTAGCTAGGGTCTTTTAACAAAGGTTACCAAAGAATTCCTTTGAAACATGTGAATAGCAGCAGTTAAGTAGTGTGCGTAGCTGAGGCAAAGCATTGCTCTCTTAATTACAAATATCTGTAGTTAGCCAAAGTGTTTCTATGTTGTGCAGTGTTCTGAGTATCAGTCATTTCTGCATTTAATGTTGATTTGAAGCTCTTTAGTTAAGCTTTGCTCACATCTATTTTGTATCTTACTCCACTATTGCATTTGTTTTGTTACAAGATTTCTGTTCTGTTGGGAGTTGTAAGGGTTCCCCTTGTAGTGTTCAAATATTTGTTGGCATGTGACTTGGCCACCCCTACTACAAATCTCATTTTGAACACACCTCCCAGTTGTATCTCATTAGCTTATCCTACTGAGTAGATAGATATCATTAGAGAGGGCCCACCAACCAATCACCCCCCCAACCTCACCCTACCCCACCGTGCCACACTCCACCCCTTTCGTTTCTCAACACAACATTATTGTGTTTCATCCCTTCCCATGTAACCTATAAACAAAAAACATTTTACTGTATGTCTGTGTATTCCAACTGTATTGCTTCAGTTTGCTTTCACTGCCTGTTCTTACAATGGCTCAATTGCACTTATTCTGCTGCATTTATTACTTCTTGTCAGTAGCCTGATGTAATTCTATTATGCTAAGGTTGTATGTTTAAGCACATGGGCTTCAGGCCAGTTGTTTTACATGAAGTAGGTTTGTGTTCTGCACTGTTGTGGAAAGAGAGGCTACATTATGACCATCTGAGCTAGAACTTGCTGGTTAAATACTCATTGTGACTGGTCATTTGAACTGTGTTTTTCTGACATTGGTACACCTTGTTTGCTGTAGCATACTCTACATCCTGACCTGTTGAATATAGCTTTGTTTGTATAAGTTGAACACCAACTCAGGCCATCTTTTCTGGAGAGGGTTCCCCTGCACCCTAGTGGCAGGAGTGTAGAGTTAGAAGTTGTGTGCCTGAAGAATGCTGGAACAGTGCTCTGTTCTGAGGTTTAGTATTGGTTAACTGGTTAATCCATTTAAATTAATTTGCTCTTGTTTGCTATTGTCATATTGAAGTGTGTATCTGTTCACCTGTGTTACACTGACCTAAAAAGATTTTAAATATCTTTAGCATAGTCTGGTTACATGGTTTGCTGCAGTCACATCTGTTTGTGTGATTCTTGTGTTTCCTGTTACGCCATCTAGTGTTGTCCAGGGCCTGCCTGCACTTACTGGGAGTAAGTGAACTGGTTGGCACTGGTCTGCAATAGGATGTTGAGCTAATAGCTCAGGGACAAGGGTTGACTGGTCACTCCCAGTGTTCCTATTTTACCTTCGTTGTTGTGGTATTAGCATGTACGTGGCTTTGTGCTTTTGTGCAGTTTTAACACTTTGAGAGGTATCTCAGTTGCATTTCTTTCCCTTTCCTGGACTCCTGTGTGAGTGAGGCCCTTGACTGCAGGAACTGTCTTGATGTTATCCAGACATACTCATACCTACTACCCACTCTACTATCCCTGACCTCTCTTCCACAGATGCTGATAACCATGGATGGACAATTTCCTTTGCTTTCTCATGCTAATCTGGTTGATATGGGCATCCTGACACAGTGTAGCCACTGCCTTATGTACACAGACAACTGTGTGCTACTACCACCTAGGAACACAATATGTGAGAGATGCAATTACTTTAAGACCTTGGAATCCTTGCTGTTTCAGTCACATGACAGTACATGACTGACAGACCACAATGCTTTGCCAGAAATGGCCTTCAACTGTCTCCCCTGGACTTTAGACTTCTGGGAAAGGCACTTGCCTTTCCCATAGTGCCTTTTGTAGGCAATGTCATGAGCAGAACATTACCAGCAGGAAAGCTTATTATAAACAAAATGTAAAGGTAATGCTGCTAAATGCTAGGACTCTTTGCAGGAAACTAGAGTCATTGCAAGCATTCCTTGTCCTGGAGGATGTTGACATTTGTGCAGTCACTGAAACCTGGTTTGAAGCTGTGGAGAGCACACTATCCTTGCCAGGTTACTCATCCTACCATACTTTCAGACCCCAAATGGAGGGCTGCAAAGCCAAAGGAGGTGGAGTTTTAAATGTTATCATACACATACACACCTCCAAACTACAGACTTCCAAACATGACTCAGGACACCCACTACACCTATCTGGACTTACTTGAATCTGTCAAGATTGAACTCTTTAACCTGCTCCTGGGTGACTTTAACTACCCAACCATAGTGTGCATGATTTATTCTACTTGAACATGAATGCACAGAGATTCCTCAGCTTTGTCAATGCCAGAGCATTGGATCAGCTGGTAAACACCCCTATTACAGGTGGAAATATCCTGTACCTGGTAATAACCAACATGAGTAGCCACTGTAGCACTCCTACAGTGTCATCCTCCTTAATAAGATCTGACCATAAAGCCATCACTTTTGAGGGCATCATCTCCCCTGCCTCCCCCCATCAGGCTCAAGTAACACTTTTCCAAAACTAACTATAAATATCCTCAGAGCAGGTAGAAGTAGCTTCACAGCCACTGTCCCATCAGTTGGAACTAGCAGCAATGTCCAAGCCTTCACCAAAATATTATATGAGCACCTATGTAGCTGTATGGACTGAGCAATACCTGACAGGACAAAATAATTTCCCTCAAGGTAGAGTAAACCTCTGTGGTGGACAGCAGCAGAACACAAGCTCCATAATAGGTGGAAATATTTGCTGTACAGGGCCAAGAAGGAGCAAGTGCCAAATTGGATGCAAGCTCACCTTTGTCTGAACAAGCAAATAAGGTCACATGTGAATTACCTTAAGGCTAACTTTGACTGCAAAATGGACACACCCACCAAGGCCTTCTTCACATATGTCTGCAATCTCAGAGGCAACACCCAAAGCTGCTCTGTAGTGGTGGTCAATAACACCACATACACATACGCCATAGATATAGCCAACCTGCTGCAGACAGGTTAATTGAAAACATGACATCCCTGTCCCCCCATCAGTAAACAAAGACATGTACAGCACCTGCCCCCTCCCCTCATCATCAGGGAGCAAGTCTGTAATGCCCTCTCAAAGGAAACAAACTGAAGTCTCCATGGGGCCTGATACCATCCCTGGCTGTATCCTACATGAGCTCAGGCATGAGCTCTCAGCACCATTATACACTGTTCTCAACCAAAGCCTGAGCACCAGTGTCATCTCATCTGCATGGAGGACAGCCACTGTCATCCCTCTACACAAGGGTGTAGCATCCAATGACCCAGCCAATCATATGCACATCAGCCTAACTAACCTAAACAACAAAGGCATGGAATGCATTATCAAGGACCTTATAAACAGGGACATCAACAACCTCAAAATGCCTGACCTACACAGTTTGGTATTGTCAAAGGGAGATCAGGCCTGTTAAACCTGGTTGACTTCATTGAAGTGGTCAACAAACACATGGACGAGGGGAAGACAATGCACAATGACTACCTCCACTTAGCCAAAATCTCTTACTATAATCCCCAGTCAGTGATAATACATAAGCCTACACAGCTAGGCATCAACCTATATGCTACCAGATGGGTAGCTAACTGGCTCAATGATAGTACCTACTCAGTCAAAGTGGTGGAAGCCACCTCTAGTAGTAGACCCTTAAAGGGAGATATACCCCAATGATCAGTCTGGGGGCTCTACTGTTTGAAATATACATTTCTGCAGTTCAAAACAAAACCAGTGATCTGTGGCTGACCAGGTTTACAGATAACTGCAAGCTGGCCACTGTCTTACATTCCCCTACTGATGTGAGCATCCTCCAAGAGGCCCTTACCCAAATTAATGACTGGTGCCAGAAGCATTGCCTCAAACTAAATGCCAGGAAATGCATCATTACCCCTGCTGTGGTAGATGCCATCCACACTAATTATGACAGTAATAACAATGTACTGAGCATGCAATCAGGTGTGAGGTGACTTATGCACCAAGGTTGATAGCGTTGGCACCATTGTATAGAAGGCTGTCTACATGGCCCATCTCAAAAGTAAGGGTATGTCATCCAGGAACCAGGAGGCCATAACATCCTTGTACTCCACTCTTAACAGACCCATTGCTGAATACAATGGACCAGGAAAATCCAGGGTCTGCAACACCTATCCTATACAGATAGGCTGAAAGCCTTGTCCCTCTACTCTCATACAGACTGATTATAGGCATCCTGTGTCTGGCATACAAGGCTATTTCTAAACCAGCCTTGATGGAATTTCTGCATATTCATAAGACAAATCCCACTCATGCAACCCACACGCAAGGCCCTGATCTGGTCTGTGACATGAATTGTACTTGTTGATGGGATAGATTTGTGTCCCAAACAATACACTGTCTGTGGAATACACTCCCTCCCCATGTCTAGCAGACTACCTCTATAGGCCTCTTTAAGAAGAAGCTGGATGACTGCATGGGAAACAGAAAAAACACCCCTGGGATCCAGCTTGTCCCCCAGCTGGACAGGGGAATAGGTGCTGACTTTGAAGGGACATGGGCAAAAGTCTGGGGTAAGCTTATGAGGGCATCCAGGACAATAGCCAAGTATCATCTTATGAACCTATGCACCTAGTACTTTACATGTTTCCTTTATGTATTGTAGACTGTCCTGCAATGTTGTTGTAAATGACTCCCTGTGAGTCTGAACTATGTAGTTACTGCTTTGATAGAGTATTCTCTTGTTCTTTTATTAGTTATTATCACATATCATTAAACCTTGTCATTGTGTCTGGTCTATATAGCAGTAAGTCAGCTCTTAGAGTACTTGCATATGCACTTGGTGACACTGTATAGCTCATTCCAATACCCTTGGTCTTGGTAACACTTACCATTTTGCTAATAGGCTTATCACACAGTAGGATTTGTCACCTTTGTTGAGGGCCTTACAGTAGCTGTTAAAGAGATGAAGTCTGGCAGTCACAGCTACCTTAAAGTCTGGGTTGAAAGGCCCATAGGTAGCAAAGTTGTGCCAGAATTTACCAGGAGTGTGTGTGTGTGCGTGAGTGTGTGTGTGTGTGCACGCACGTATGTGTGTGTGTGTGTGTGTGTGTGTGTGTGTGTGTGTGTGTGTGTGTGTGTGTGTGTTAACAGAGTGGGGCATGACCTGCACTCATGCAGACGTCCCAGCAATGTGGAGTGTGTGATTCCCTGGCATGCAAGAGTGAGGTAACTCTTGAGGGGTATGTATGACACTGGGTAGAGGGTTGGCCTCAGACTATAGTGTATAGTAGATGTCTGAAGGGCTGCTATGCCCTGGTAGTGAACTTCTGTGATGTCCCCAGCTGCTGCATGTGCCGACTGATGTGAATGATGAATGGAGGATTATGTACATTAATGGTCCTCGTTGGGGGAAATATGATACTTCAGGATCAGGAGTACAATGCATGCTGTAATGCCAGTATGGTGAGACTACCCACACACATACTGTGCTGATAGATGGCAGGGGTGTGATGTGGGTGTTAGTGGTGGATAGTGCTAGCAAAAATGGATGTGCAGGATCTGTACATAATGGTGCCCAATGTATGAGGTCCTGTGATGAGTTTCCCTGTTCATGTCTTTCAGGTGCAATGCCGCAACAGTGATTACCACCCTTTTTGGAAGTGGACACTGCAGCAATAGTAGATGCCTTAAGATTGAATCACTCAGTGCTGTTCAGGAGGAGTAGATAGCAGCAGAAGCAGGAAAGTACTGCCCTGTGGAACAACCTACTGGAAACCATCAACAATATGGGTCATCATGGCTGTATCTATGAGCAGGTCAGGCACAGGGCAACTAACCTTATTCACCATGCCCAGCAGAGGGCTGCAGCTCTAGACAGGGACTGTGCCACCACAGGATCATCACCAACCTTGGGGCAGCCACCATAGCTCAGGAAACTGGAGGCAGATGGCACCCAGACAACAGGCGAGGAGCATCCAGGTAAGGACCCAGTGGATATCTATTCTATACTGTATTATTCATACTGGCATCCTTGGAGTATCTAGAAGCATATGTCAGGTCAAACTGCATTTGTGGGTGGGGTTTTGTAATGCACACAAGTGCACATCTGTAGTGAATGGGAGCAAATTGTGTAGTATCAGAGCTTGCACTGTAAATGTTCAGAAATTCATCATTTTCCTGTACCGATGACACATATGAGTGTGCTGACAATACCTCTCGTCAACAATTACATAGGTCCCTCTGGTCTGGCTGGGGAACAACAGCTTGAAGCCAGTGAGTATGGAAATGTCTTGTTGTGGCTCACCAACACCCTAGGCATGTGAAGGGCATGCATTTTTTCATGCACACAACTGTTACTCTTAGCCATATTGCAATAAGTGCATGTTCACTTTTGGTGGGGTTAACTGCAGTGTATCACTGTGGTCAGCACAGGGGCCTATTCACAGGAGCTGTAATATATTGGCAAGAATGTTTCTGTAGGTGTTGCCACTGTGCTATACAGGGTATATCAGTACTGTGTACATGGGTGCAGTGTGTGTTAGGTGAAGGTCCATCACATACTACCACTCCTCATGTATCTCAGAGGGGTATATTAGTAGCAACATTAAGTGGACTTTGCAGCACTGCATGTTGTTGAGGGCCTGTCCAGAGTGTGTATGTTGTTGTCTGATTGTGTGTCATGCATGTCATCATTTAGAGACTGTGTGGTTTCTATAATGGCTTTGTGCCACCTCACCTGTATGTGTGTGTGTGTGTGTGTGTGTGTGTGTGTGTGTGTGTGTGTGTGTGTGTGTGTGTGTGTGGTGTGTTTGTGTGCATGTATGCATGTGTGTGTGTCTATCAGCAAACATTATACTGCAGGGTATTAATTTACATATGTTGTCTTCCTCTCACAGGTGAACATGGGGGTTGGTGTCTCTCCCCCTCACAACCTAATGTCAGTGTCTTAGCAGGCTCTGATGATGACGGTGGTCATAGTGAGGCACAGGTGGGGTTTTTGGGGGCTGAATCTGTGCCATTGGTTGGTATCCCACTTTCAACCACAATGTTCCCGCATACAGTCAGTATGCCCACACATACCGAGTCCCCAGCAGCCACAGATAATGGACAGCTGGAGGGTGGTGGCATGGAACAAACTAGTGTGGTGACTATGGCAAGTGTGAGAGTAGACACTAGCCATAGCCAGAGAGCAGGTGAGGTCCCACACAGGCAGATGGACAGGGGTGCTCGAAGGAGGACTGCTGCCCATCAAGCCCCTGTTGCAAGTGTCACAGCAGGGGTCACCAGATGCTTGTTTGGGTCCATCATGGAGGCACAGTCATGTACTGACTGCAACACCAGACAGATGCTCAAGGTCATGAATGCAGCACTTCCTGCCATGCGAGATGACCTCCACGGCATTGGTGATGCCATACATCATTTTGCCAATGTCGTGGATAGGTGGTGGGGTGAGACATTGTCATTGCTTGACTGTGCAATGTCTGTGCTTGAGCATGTGGTGGGTAAAGGGCATCGGCCATGTTGATGTAAGTCAGCAACAAGATCAACTGAGAGCCCACGTGGCCATGCACATTCACACTCCCGTAGTGGCAGTACCACTAGCACTACCGAAGGGAGGGTGCTGTCCACACAGCAGGCCATGGACATGTGGTCCTGACCAGTCCTGTCAGGGATGTGGATCCAGCAGACAGCAGTCACCATTGGGGAGTAGTCTGCATCTGGCCTCAAGCCTGGTGGTGCCAGTTCTCGTGTCCCTGGTGAGAGATGGTGAACTGCAAATCCTGCCATGTATGGTCCATGGCTGTCCAACATACCCCTGTGTAGGGCAACCACATAGCTTGATTGTATGCATACAGACACTCACAAATCTGTATCACAGGCAGGTCACCACCAGACACACACAGCTCATCTGCATGGCCTAGTTGAACACCACCCCCTCCAGACACACACACACACACACACACACACACACACACACACACACACACACACACACACAATGTCAACCATATGGCCCAGCCTAGGCCTCTAGCAAACCCACACCACATCATGTGCATGTAATGATACCTGTGCCACATCCCTGTTATCCATACCATCGATGCAGGGACATGCTAATATGGGTCTGATGCACAGGGTGAATATAGTACAGTGTAGTAATGCAATGCTGTGTAAGATGCTGTCAGCTGGCAATAGTTATGGGTACACATCGAAGTCTATGTACCTTTTTAGCCATGATGCATTATTGCTGTTAGTACTGCTGACTGACTGTAGTCTCACAGGGTCTATATTACATGATCTAATGATCACAAAACCAAATGCTCTAAAGAGAGAAAATACACCACAATGAAACCATTATTATGAGGGGCTGCGACCCCCCCACCCCTACCCCCTGCTAAAAATATATATATATATATATATATATATATATATATATATATATATATATATATATATATATATATATATACCAACTCCAAGATCACACTACTGTGAGGAAAGGGCAAATATTCCATTCTTCACTGCACTGTGATCCCACAAAAAGCACTTCAAAGTGGTGCATTTTTGCTCTTTAGAGCATTCAAGTTTTGTGATCATTCGATCACGTAATATAGACCCATCTCACATACTGTATTCTGAGTTTCAGGTGTCTGTGTGTCTGCAGGATGTGGGCTTGCTGACATTAGCAACAATGAGTATGGTCAAATGGAAATGCAGTGAATTGTTCATAGCCAAGGTACAGCTGTATATGTACATAGCTGTATATGTGGTGCATGCAACAGTGTGTGAGGGACAATTGGGGTGGACAGTGTGACCTTGCACACCTATCCCTTGACACAGCCAGCTAGCCTTCATACATGTCACCTGGATAATCTGTAGTACCACAGGCTCATACATACAGAGGAGGTTACTTGAGTACTGGCATTAGGTCCCTCACAAGCTTAGCCATTACATTAACCACAACAGATTCACTTATTAGCACCTGTTGCCCCTGCCATTTCTTTCCCATCCACTCAACCTTGATGCAGTTGATGAGGGTATGCATGGTACTGTGTTTGACATGTTTGGGGAGTGTATTCCTGACACAGGTCAGCCTGTGTTAGCCTAACCTGACAATCACCAGCATGTGTGTCTGCTATCTCATATAAGAGTCTGACCTATTGTGCTGGTAGTGCACACAGAGTCATATGTCTTGTAGATGGGGTGGCTGTTGACGGGCTGAGCACAACCTCTACCTGACCAGTTTTACAAATTATAGTGCTAGATACATAACACAAACGCCACAGTGGTAATGTAGTGTTGCAGTGTCTGCCACTATTATTCAAGTGGGTGACAATTGCAGGGGCTGTTAGGATTGCCAGTGGTGGGTTCAAGGCCCCTTAACATGGTAGAGCCATCTGAAACACACACACTGCTGCATGGGGACATGCATTGAGACACACATGCACACAGAGTTGACACATCATATTAAACAACCTATCTATCTATTTATGTACAATACACAGTGATATAACTACTGCATGCACCACAGTGCATGTGTGTTGAAAACTGTGTAACTGTGCTTGTAAGATGGATGACATATGTAGGGGCTGAAACTCAGCTGGCAATGGGGGACTTAACATAGGTTCATAGGTTCATAGGTAGGTACTAGGCTATTGGCCCTAGGGCCTATATAAGCCTATCCAAAATGGCCACCCAAGAAAATTATTTTCCTGTGCCCCTGTCGATCAGAGCCACAGAAGTGATCCCCAGGGTGAATTTCCTATCTCCCATCCAATCATCAAGATTTTTCTTGAAGAGTGCTAATGAGGAGCTTTGTTTGATATAGATAGGTAGTTTGTTCCAGAGTATGGTAAGTCTCTGGGACAGGAATCTATCCCTCCAGTATGTTCTGTTTATTTTTGTAACAAGGTTTAGGTCCCTAGAGCATGTAGCTTGGAGGGATTGGGATTTCTTTATGTGGAGTATGTCCAACAGCTCTGGGTTTGACATAGCTTTGTATGTTAGGCAGAGATTGCCTCTTAGTAGGTGATATGCAACAGATTAAAACTGGAGTTTTTGGAGATGGTTTGCAAAGGGCATCTGTTTGAGGCCGTAATCCTCTTTGTGAGGTATTTCTGTGGCCTTTCCAGTTATTGTAGATGTCTTGTGAGGTACATACCAAAAGGGGCATTGTATTCTATAAAAGGGGTACTGTATCCTATAATGGGTCTAATGAGTGACGAGTAGAGGGGAACAATGACCTCTTTTTTCCTGGATGAGAAACCTTTTGTGATGAGGTGTGCCACATAGAAGGCAAAGCAACAGTTTCTTTCTTCTGTTGTAGAGTTTGTTTATGGGACCACCAGATTGGCTTCTTTTTTTGGAGGATAGCATATTGGTTCTGTTAGGGATTGCATGATCCATGTACTCGTGTAAGTGATTATAAAGTGCATTTGTGTAGGATTCAGCAGTAGTACCTCTATTGTCCGTCTGCATGGGTGTCGTGAAGTTTGCCATTTCTGTCTTAAGAAGTGTGAAATTGGCTTTGGAGAAATTTGTTATGGTGATTTCCCTAATGGGGGGGGGGGAATGTGAATGTCTAGGGTGATTAGCTTGTGGTCGGATCTGACCAACGAGGAATTGACCTCTGGTGTGGAACACCAGTTGCCCATGTTAATTATGACCAGGTCTAGGATATTGCTGCCCCTGGTGGGGATGTGGATAAGTTTATCTAAGGCATTGGAATTTATGAATTCCAGAAAATGTTGAGCACACGAGTTGGTACATAAGTAGGTTTCCCAGTTAATGGTGGGGTAGTTGAAATCACCCATTATTAGGGTGTTAGGTTGTACCTTAATATTTTCCAGTGTATCAATTAATGAGTAGTGGGAATCATGAGGCATGGTGTGGGATCTGAAGCAAGCTACAATTTGGGTTGTGGTCTTGCCCAGAGCTAGTTGCACTTGGATAATCTCGGGTGCATTATGCTGAACTAGCCTGGAGGTGTGGATATCCTTAATGAATATGGACACGCCTCCACCTTTAGTGCTTCAGTCCAGGTTAGGTGGCCCTAAGGTGTAGTATGAATTATAGCCTGGTAATGCAGGGGTGCTCTCTGGAGCCTTGAACCATGTCTCTGTCCCTGCACAGATGTCGATGTTCTGCATTTTAAGGAGTGCCTTGAGTGAGTGCATTTTGAGGTTTAGACTTCTAGCATTGAGTAGCATTACCCTCAGATTTTGCTTGCTTGTACCTGTTACAGTATTGAATTTGTCATTTGAATCTTGCCTAAAAAAGGCACTATAGCGGTGGCAAGAGCCTTAGCCAGTATTTGGAACTCTAAGGGTGACAGGGGCAGGCCATTTCTGGCAAAGCATCGTGGTCTGTCGATCACGTCATCCCAGGCAGACAGATACTGGATCCCCTTAGAATGACACCAGAAACTTAGCCAATTGTTGAAGTCAATCATTTTGTCCTTGTACTGTGGTATCATTCTGGGTGATGGCAGGATGCTACTCAGGGCTAGGGTCATACCTGCCTGTGCTACAAGATCGGAAAGCTCCTCCATGTCTCTTTTCATGTAGTCCAGTGAGGTACAGCTCAGGTTATTCACACCAACATGGACAATGACATAGTCATATATGTAGTTCTTATGGAGTAATCTGAGTGCGTGAGTTATGTGGCAGATCCTGGCAATTAACAGGCATCTGACAGTAACTTTCTCCTTGTTTATCCTGGTGAGTGGAACATCAGTGTGCCTGACCATAGAGTCACCTATGACTAGAGTGTTGGGTACGTTGTTATGTCTTATCAGCTGTAGTTGAGCGGCACACTGAGTTTGTGGACTATGTGTCTTTTGAGTTGTGTTGGGGGGGGTGGAGGTTGCTTGCATTTCTGCTTTGGAGGTCCCTGTTGCTTGGGCAGATTTTTATTGAGAGCCTCCGTGAATGTAGGTGTGTGTTTTGGTAGTGTAGGTTATGAGGGACTATGTGATGAGTGTGGTGTGGTACAAGTGTTTACCTTCTCCTCATGACTATCTAGTCCAGTCTTGGGTGAAGAAAGCTTTGCTTCCAGTTTGGCTATATAAGTGTATCTCTCACAGGTTGTAGTGTTGGGTGATAGGAGGAGAGGGTTGTCTGTGTACATGAGGCAATTGCTGCATTGCCCCAAGATGCCCAGATTCATCAGGTAGACAGGAGAATACACCAAAAGCTGACCCTTAGACATGCCTGGATAGGTGCTTATTTATTAAGTACTAAAAACTGTTTTCCCCTAGACAAGTGAGGAAAGTTGAGTGCTGCAGTAATTTGTAGCTTATTTAGTGCTTACAACGAGTTCTGAACAAGTGCTGAGATCAAAGAAAATGATTTGATTGCTAAAACTAAAACTGGCTAGTTCTAAGGAAAAGTTGAAGAGCAGACTTTATAGTGCTGGGAATTGTTTAACCTTAGCTAAGCGACGATGCATAAAGTTTTTTTTTTTTTTTTTTTAGATAAGCTACCTAGTGCTTACCACTCCCACTGATAAGCTAGAAGGCTTCCCTCCAACACAGAAAGGCTTAGGGTCTCAGAAACTTACAAACAGCCCTGAATATAGTAAATCTGGATCTGGAACAGACTACTTACAGGAAAGGCATGAAACAAGCTTAGAATTTTTTTTGTAAAGTGGAAAGGGAGAAAGGAGGAGCAGAAGATAACTCAAGGTTAAGAAACTAAGTGGGTTGGCCTTCTCAAATGTTCACCCTGTATTAGGTAGAATGAGGTAATGACACAACTGGGAGGAGTGTCCCAGATCAAATTTACCGTAGGGATGGGCAACTGCAAAGCCACCAAGTATAAGAACATGATACCAATAGGGAGGGAGGGTAGAAAACAAAAAAAATAGAACAAACAAACTCAAACAGATGCTTAAACATTGTAGACAATTTTCCAGTTAATACCTCACACACAGTGAAACTAACTAGAAAAGTATTCAGCAGACAATAAAAGGGCTATAAATAACTCCTAAAAAAGCAAAAAACAGGCTACTTAATGTTATATATCACAGAACAGTTTGCTCAATGCCATTCCTCCGATTAGCTCAGTGTTAAATGGTAGAAACACTCGCAAGTTAACTTCTTAAGTAACAAAGTTGAAACCTGAAACAACTTTAAGAAAAGCTCGAAAGAACCAGTGAGCTGCTTACTCCAAGCCGTAGTCCAGGTAACCCCAATTAGCCAATGACCATAAACACTTCACTCTCACTGAAATACTATACTGGCTTTGGCTAAACTAAGATGGCCTGGAACATGTGCTCAGAGACACAGCCTCTACCAACAAACAACAAGGCCTTAAACACAAGCCTGAATATGGACAATGCTACAACTACCCACACTACTTAGAAAAAAAATGCAGAAATGTTTAAACAGATAAAGGAGCAAGGAGACTCTAGAGAATGCTTTTAACTGCAAACAATTAAGTTATATGATACACTCCTTGGCAAGAAATCAAAACAAACAAACCCAAACAGATGCTTAACTATTGTAGACAATTTCCAGTAAATATCTCAAACACAGTGAAATTAGCTAGAAAATTATGCAATGGACAACAAAAGTGCTACAAATAACTCGTAAAAATAAGCAAAAAGCAGGATACTTAATGTTATATATCACAAATCAGTTTGCTCAATGCCCTTCCTCCAATTAGCTCAGTGTGAAATGGCAGAAACACTCACAAGTTAACTTCTTAAGTAACAAAGTTGAAACCTGAAACAACTTTAAAAAAAAGCTCGAAAGAACCAATGAGGTGCTTACTCCAAGCCGTAGTCACACAACATAGTATAACCATTGCATACACGCAGTAAAAACAGCCACTGGGGATATGCATACAGAAACACATACACGGTTGCCAATAGACAGATTTTCTTTTTATTTTTTTATTTATCATTTGTTGACCGGGAAAGTCCGACTAGGTTCCACAGAGCCTGTTTTCAGCGGAGGCCCGGGGAGAAATGCTCCAGATTAGTAACCTTACGTATCCACTTGTATGTACTATAGTGCTACAGACACATTACATGCACCACAGAGATTACATGACTGGGACATAACTTACTACCTCTTACAACAAGTAATCTTGGGAATGCCTTCATGGATGGTGTGACAAACCACCCAAAATAGTGAGTGGTCTCATATATTGCTCTTACAAACCTGGACAAGTGATAGAGTAACAGACTTTGTATCAGCATGATGTTTCAGGCAGGTATGAATTCTGATGCTGACATGTCTATCACTACAGTAACTGTGACATATTTGGCAATGGTTTCTCATAAATGGCCATTGTTAGGGGACACAGACAACATATAGGTTGCAAACATCTGGATATTCCATATACATTTGTACAGATGACTGGTATGGGCTGTATAGTTTAACATGGTGCATGTAAGGCAAATTCCATTCACTGGCTCTTTAAAGTAATGCCATGGGGAGGGGGTCAACAGGCCGTAAAATGTTCTAACCAACTCACACAACAACCACAGGGGATATGCTTCACACACAGTACCATTGTTTTCAGTATTGAGACTAGAACCCCATCTATCTAATTGTTTGTATTATAGTATTACACAGTTATTGCATTTGTCACAGAGCTTATAGGGCTGAAGAGTGTATACAGATATTTCTAAGGTGAATGACATCAGATGGCCTTGTAAAGTAGGGCAATGAGAAGTGTAATGGGTGGGACACACCTCAAAATTCTTTCAGCCACACACATACATAGGTTCATAGGTTCATAGGTTCATACTAGGCTATCTGCCCTAGGGCATTCATAAGCCCAGCCAGAGTGTGTGTGTGGCTTTCACCACCCCTTAGGATGAGAATACTATACCCATTAGTTTGCTGTGCCTCTGTCCAGCAGTCACACAGAGATGATTCCCAGGGTAAACCTACGATCTCCCATCCACTCGTCAAGATTTCTCTTGAACAGAGTCAGTGAGGGGCTCTGCCTCACATGGACTGGGATTCTGTTCCATAGTGTAGGGAGTCTCTGGGTGATGAATCTGTCCCTCCAGCACGTCCTATTTATATCCGTGTTGAGGTTTAAGTCTCTTGCTCTTGTGGTTCTGGTGGAGTTGGATTTTTTGAGGTGGAGCATGTCCATTAATTCCGGGTTGGACATGGCCTTGTATGTCAGGCACAGATCACCTCTGAGCAGATGGTATGCGACTGAATAGAGCTGGAGTTTCTTCAGTCGGGCAGCGTATGATGACTTACAAAAACTTCTACACACACCTATATACACACACACATTTGCCAGAACTGAGATTAGAAACCCTGCCTATCTAGTTATTTGTACTATACTGTTACGTAATTATAGTACGCACCACAGAGATTATAGAGCTGACAGCTGTCCAAATGTATTTCTAAGGTGACTGACATCGGTGACCCTTGTAAAGTAGATGGGAAGTGTACTGGGTGGAACACCTCAAAATGGTATAACCCACCCACCCCAGAGGATATGGTTCTCACCCAAACACACATACACACACACATACACACACACACACACACACACACACACACACACACACATACACACACACACACACACACACACACACACACATATACATACAAACACACACACACACAGGCTATGGTTCTCACACACACAATAGTCGGTACTGAGTTTAGAACCCCTACCTATCTAGTTGTTTACACTACTGCATTACGTGGTTATTGCACGAGTCACAGAGCTTATAGGGCTGAGGACTGTCCAAAGGTACTTCTTCAGTGAATGACATCAGCAGCCCTTGTAAAGTAGGGCAATGTGAAGTGTACTGGGAGGGAAAGGCCTCAAAATACTTTAACCTACAAACTTACAAACACACTTATACACACATTTGCCAGAACTAAGATTACAGCCATTACCTTTCTAGTTGATTACACTATTGTGTTACGCAGTTATTGCACGAGTCACAGAGCTTATAGGGCTGAGGACTGTCCAAAGGTACTTCTTCGGTGAATGACATCAGCAGCCCTTGTAAAGTAGGACAATGTGAAGTGTACTGGGAGGGAAAGGCCTCAAAATACTTTAACCTACAAACTTACAAACACACTTATACACACATTTGCCAGAACTAAGATTACAGCCATTACCTTTCTAGTTGATTACACTATTGTGTTACGCAGTTATTGCATGAGTCACAGAGCTTATAGGGCTGAGGACTGTCCAAAGGTACTTCTAAGGTGAATGACGGATGGCAGCAACCCCTGTAAAGTAGGGCAATGGGAAGTGTACTGGGAGGGAAAGGCCTCAAAATACTTTAACCTACAAACACAATTATACGCATACACACATTTGTCAGAACTGAGAGTAGAACCACTACCTTTCTAGTTGTTTGCACTACTGTGTTACACAGTTATTGTATACACCATGGAACTTATCAGGTTGAGGATTGTCCAAAGGTAGTACTTCTAAGGTGAGTGACATCTGCACCCCTTGTAAAGTAGGGCAATGGGAAGTGTAGTGGGAGGGAAAGGTCTCACAATACTTTAACCTACAAACATACACACTTACAAACACACATACGCACACACACATTTGCTAGAACTGAGATTAGAACCCCTACCTATCTAGTTATTTACACTACTGTGTTACACAGTTATTGCATGTGCCACAGAGCTTATTGGGCTGAGGACTGTCAATAGGTACTTCTAAGATGAATGACATCAGCAGCCATTGTAAAGTAGGGCACTGGGAAGTGTTGTGGGTGGGAAAGTCCTCAAAATACTTTATTCTGCAAACATAAACACTTAGAAACACTTATATATATATATATACACACACACAAACACACACACACACACACACACACACACACACACACACACACACACACACACACACACACACACACAAAAGCAGGTGATATAATATTATAACCCCACCTCAGTATTATTACACAATGGAGCTCACCTTCATGCTGGCACATGTAACTGGTTACAACCAGTATGCAACTGTCCACAGTAGGACATCACTCTATGCTATTCAGGGTATCCCTGTATATGACTCACTCTCTGTGTGTGTCTCCCTGTGTGTCTCTCTCTCTCTATCGTGGTCTGTCTCTCTACCCCATGTCTATGTGTGTGATTGCTTGACATATTGTTATATGTTGCCCATATATATGTCTGTGTATCACAGGCAACAGATGCAGATATATCACATATGGGCCACCTACAGCTAGCTGAGGGTAATCCTGTCTGATGGGTGTGTGTGGAGACAGTTAAGGTTTACATAGCTGGCTGTATTCAAAGACATCTATGCACAATACAGTTATATAGTCCGATGTGGGTTCCAACATGGGCTGTAATTCTCTAAGTGTAGGAGCAGGCCCAGTATGACCTTCTATAGTAAGTGTGGGGACTCCATTCCAGAGATAGTTGCACTCCAGTCTGGGGTTTTGTGTGTTCTACAGCCATACCTCTCAACCTGTTAGTGCAAGATATCTGGAAATAGCCTGACAAAATGGGGAGACTGTGACCCAAACATAGGGAGATACTATAATTATTGCTCTTATTAATGTAGGAAGTTGCTAGAGTTACAGGTTTGTTTTAGCAGGCATTTTCCAACATATATGATGTCTGACACTGATATGTATTGTGTCATTACCTACTGACAGAAATCCTCAGATCATCAGAGTGATTTAGCAGAGAAATACAAGATGTATGATGCACAGATCAATATTATGAGCCAAACTATAGATGTTCCTGCCCACTCTGGCCAGTTGAGAGGTGTGGCTACAGCCAATTTACTGATTAAGCTGTGTAAACAGTCCAGCACCTTGGTGATATACTGGCTGGGGATATCCTGGTGTGGCCATACCTCTCAACTGTACAGTTTTTTGCAGATTGTCCAGATGTCTGTCTATTGTTTGTCCATTTTTCATAAACTTGTGGTTTTCTGGTAAGTTAGTGGCAAATAATTAAAGACTGGTTAGAAAATAATAATAGACATTTGTGTTTCAGACTTCATAACCTTCAGACAATTCATGCTAATGCAAAACCTGGCATTCTACCAACTTTCTAAGTTGTAAGAGCAATATTTAAAACACATACCTATCATTGGACCTTAGTCCCACTTTTATTTATGACCTTGTCCATTTGTCTTGCTGTAAGAGGCTGAGACGTATGGATGTGGGTACAGAGTGTATTTTACTGAGTAGAAATGTTCATTATATGGTGGTATATTCCACATAGTACTGTGATTTTCAGGTATATTAGTGGCAGAACAGTACAGAGTAATGTGCTGAACCACTGACAGATGGTTGTGTATAGGTTGATAGGTTGATATGGGGTTAGTAGGCTATTGGCCCTGAAGCCCTTATAACCTCATAATCTCACTGGATATTCACATCCTGACTCCACCTCCTGTCCTGAAAACCACAGTGAAAAACTTCTCTAATGCAAATTTCACACTCCTCAAAACCAGGGTGGAATCCTTCAAAGCCCTCGGGCCTGTGGAAAATACAGCCCAGACCGCAGAATCCTTTATAAATGCATTCTATGAACACCTTCAGGAATGCATGGATCATGAAATCCCAAATGAAACCAAGTCCCAATCCTCCAAAGGCAGACTGGTGGACCCCAGCCATAAACAAACTATACAATAGAAGGAGAAAGCTACTACATGATAGAGCAAAATCCCAAAAAGGGAAGGCATCTCTGATCAGTATTAGCAAAAAATTACGGGCACTCAAAATCGTCTAAGGCCAGCTTCGAGAGAAAAATTGCACAGGACACTAAAGATAATCACAAGGCTTTCTTTAGTTATGTTAGGAACCTGGGTGGGAATTCCCAGATATGCTCAGAATTAGTCAAAAATGACAAAAAAATACACCGAACCCACAGACACTGCCAACATCCTAGCTGACAGGTTCAGCACAAACATCTCCACCCCTTCCCCACCAAAAGGGCAAATATCTATCCCAGCAGAGTGCTGCCCCCCTGACATCTCGGTTGTTCAGGTAAGAGCTGCCCTCTCCAAAGCAAAAAACACAGCATCAATGGGACCAGATGGTGTCCTGGGTTGCGTCCTACATGAACTCCAAGAAGAGCTAAACCCAAACATAAAACTACTATTCAATCTCAGCCTTACTAGAGGATATGTACCCAAAGAGTGGCGTACAGCAACAGTGGTCCCTCTCCACAAAGGTGGTGCCTCAACAGATCCTGGAAACTATCGCCCCCATAAGCCTGACTAGCTTGGTCTGCAAAGCTATAGAAAGGATCATCATGGACCTCATAAATAAAGATATTGGGGACCTACATACACTGGATCCTACTCAGTTCAGCTTTGTTAAGGGCAGATCCTGCCTCTTAAACCTGGTTGATTTATTTGAAACAGTCACCAAGGCCATTGATGAGGGAAAGGTGGTCCACACAGCCTACCTGGACCTCACAAAAGCCTTCGATACAATACCCCACTCGGGCATTATAGATAAGCTCACCAGCTTAAATATAAAACCCTATGTCACTAGATGGGTTGCAAACTGGCTCAAGGACAGAACTCACATGGTTAGAATTGCTGGAGCCATTTCAGACTCCAAACCAGTTACAAGTGGTGTCCCACAAGGCTCAGTCCTGGGACATCCCTTGTATGGTATATATTTCTCAGAGGTACAGGCCAACACGGAAGGACTGTGGCTGACCAAGTTTGCAGATGACTGCAAGCTGGGCACCATAATCGACACTCCAGCCAACACAAGCATCCTCCAAAAGGGCCTCATAGAAACAGACAACTACTGCCAGAGCCATGGCCTCAAGCTAAACGCCAAAAAGTGTATAGTCATCCCCTTTGGCAAAAACAAAGTGCCCACAAATTACCACATAGGTGGTAATCCATTAAGTACAGAAGAAGTAATTAGGGACCTGGGGACCCAAGTTGATAGCAATCTCTCATTTGACAACCACGTGGCCAAAGTGGTTAGAAAAACATTTTATATAGCCCACCTAATCATGAAGGGATTCACATCTAGATCAGGGGAGGTCATCGTGCCTCTTTACTCATCCCTCATAAGGCCCATAATTGAGTACAATGCTCCTTTTGGGATGTACCTTACCAGACACCTGCAGCAACTGGAAAGACCCCGAAAGTACCTCACCAAGAGGATCAAAGGGCTCAAACAGATGCCATATGCTGCCCGGTTAAAGAAACTCCAGCTCTACTCAGTGGCATACCACCTGCTCAGAGGTGATCTGTGCCTGACATATAAAGCCATGTCGAACCCAGAATTAATGGACATGCTTCTCCTCAGAAAATCCAAATCCCATCGAGCTACGCGCTCAAGAGACTTGAACCTCAGCACTGAAATAAATAGGACATGCTGGAGGGACAGATTCATAACCCAGAGGCTCCCTTCACTCTGGAATAAAATCCCAGTCCAGGTTAAGCAGAGTCCCTCATTGACTCTCTTCAAGAGGAATCTTGATGAGTGGATAGGAGATCATAGGTTTACCCCGGGTATCACTTCTGTGTCACTGTTAGACAGAGGCACAGTATACTAACCTCGAAAAAGGGCATAGCAAAATTAATTTAAAATGGGTGGCGAAAGCCAAACACACTCTGGCTAGGCTTATAAATGCCCTAGGGCAGATAGCCTAGTATGAACCTATGAACCCTCACAGATGAGAGTGTAGCTCATGTTAAGACATGTCAGCACCCAGAACCCCTGTCCAGCAGGGACACAGGTGGAATCACATGACTGTATTTTCTGTTTCCCATGCACTGATACAGGGGAGCTCTTCACAAGGAGTATTGAGGCACTCGGCTTGATGTGGATAGGGAGTGTATTCCACAGATGGGGGAGTCTGTGGGGCATGTATCTGTCACACCAACAAACCCTATTGATATCACAGACCAGGTTAATGCTGTGCCTACAGGTTGATTGAGTGGGCCTTGACTTCCAGATGTGCAACAGTCCCATCAAGGCAGGGTCTGGATTGCTTTGTGTGCCAGATAGAGGTCACCTCTGCAAAGTCTGTATGGAACTGAGTAGAGGGACAGTGCTTTTATCCTATCTGTGTAGGGTAGGTGTTTGTGGTCCTGCATTCTCCCGGTGAGGAACCTCTGTAGTCTCTCCAGCTGGTGCACGTGCTTTGTGAGGTACATGCCGAATGGGGCATTGAACATAATAATTGACCTTATAAGGTTAGCATAAATGGATCTTATGACCTCTTTGCCCCTGGATGGGATACCCTTATGTTTGACATGTCTCATCTATGAAGCTTTCTATACAATGGAAGCAATATGGTTCTCAGACTTCAGGTTGCTATCAACCTGGGTGGGCAAATGCCTCACTACTGATTGTGTATGTATGACATTGTTGTTAATGTGATACTATGTGGGGACGTCAGTATCCCTGAAAGGGATGATGATGCATCTGCAGGCATTCAGCTTGCGATCATGTTTCTGGCATCATTTTTTTGTTTTGGTGAGACCTTGTTGTAGGACGTCCATATCACATTGGGTATTGATGACTGTTCCCAGCTTGCAGTCATCTGCCAACTTGGTCATACATAGGCCAGTGTTTTTGGTCTGCATATCAGGGAAGTATATTTCATACACCAGAGGCCCCGAGACCGATCCCTGGGGTATGCCACTCATTACAGATTTACTGTTTGAGTTGGCTACCCTATTATGATTATGTGGGTTCTATCAATAAACCAGTTTGCCACCCATCTAGTAACATATGGATTGCTGCCTAGTTGACAGAGTTCATGTACAATGGCCAAGTGGCGAACAGTGTGTAAGGCTTTGGATAGGTCAAGGTGGCCAGAGTGCACCATCTTTCCCTCATCCATGCCTTTGATGGCTGCCTCAATGAAGTCATTCAGAGTTCACTGACATACCTCCCCTGTGAATGGCAGACTGTGTAGGGCAATATATTTGGATTTTGCCAGTATCCCTGTTAATGAGATCCGTGATAATCCATTGCATGGCCTTGCGGATCAGGCTAGTTAGGCTGATGGGTCTTTCATTTACTGGATCAGTGAAGACTCCACCTTGGTGTAAAGGGATGACAGTGGCTTTCCACTACTCAACTGTGACAAAGAACAGTACTCAGGTTTTGGGTATGTAGGGTGCATAATGATGCTACCAGTTCATGCCTGGGTTCATGTAGGTTTCAGCCTGGGATGTATTCATGTCCCATGGAGGCTGTCTTCTTGACTTTGAGAGGGCAGTGATGCCCTGTTCCATAGTGATAAGGGCTGGGTGTTCAGGTACTGGGGATGTCCTGCTTTCCTGATGGGGGGCAGAGGTGAGACATTTCCAATGAATCTGTCAGCCAGTGGATTGGCTTATATCTACAGCATTTGTGTATGTGGTGTCCTTGACCACCAGTTCTGCACAGATCTATGAGCTTCCTTTGGGATTACAACATATGTGAGGAAGGCCTTATGATTGCCTGTCTTAGATGTGGGCAATTTGGACTTGGAGTTTCCTTTGGTGGATTTCACTGGTGGTCTTATTTGTTTGTTCAGGCTAAGGGGTGGTTACTTCCAATTGTGCACCTGCTCCTTCTCAGTTCTGGATAGCAATGTTATCCTTTTGTTATACAGTTCCTTTATTGAAGATGTTTGTGGACAGGTTTACTCTCCCTTGCAGACTATCAGTTATTCGTGATTCTGTGCATCTCTATATATATGCTGGCATAGTAGTTTTCTGTATATCTAGAAGTTGGTGCCTGTTCCTCTAGTTGGGTATGGGGCTGTCCAGCTGTTTATATCATCCCTCTGGTGGTTGTGATCAGCTTGTGGGACATGTTCCTTTTACCATGGCTGGGGGGGGGGGTCAGGAGAGATGGTGATATGACATGTGACCACTTTTCTGTCAGATCTTGCCAGGGAGGATGATACCATAGGGGTGCTACAGTGGTTGATCATGTTGGTTATTACCAAGTCCAACATAAACATCCCATCTTGTGGGGGTATCAAGTGACTGTCCTAAGGATGCAGCATTGATAAGATGGGGGTATCTCTGTGCATTTCTATTCCAGCATGGTTGGATTTCCAATCAATGGTTGGGTGATATAAGTCAGGCAGGATCAGGGTGATGAATCAGGATCTTGATAAATTTGTAGGGGCCAGATATGTGGGGTGAGTGTCCTGAGTCAGACATGTTGGCCTGTAGCTATGTAAAATTTTCAAAGGGATCTTGTCAACAGTTGAATGTGCTTGGAGTGTCTTGTGTGTATCAGAATGTTTGACTGGCCTGAAGATGTGTGTTTGTCTAATATATATTTATACTCCACCTCTTTTGGCTTTGCTGCCCACATTTTTGGGTCTGGCTGTGTGATAGGATAAGTGATCAGGAAAGGATGGGTTTCTCTCTGTGGCTGTGGGCCAGGTTTCTGTGAGTGCACAAATGTCACCATCTTCCAGGGTTACAGATGCTTGCAATGAGTGCATTTTCCTGTTTAGACTCCAAGCGTTTAGTGGCATGGCCTTTAATTTGCATTTTGTTGAGTGTTTTATGTTGGTAGTATGGACCCCATGACTTTCACTACAAAGGCACTATGGGGTAGGCAAAGGCCTTTACCAGAGGCCTGAAGGCCAAGTGAGAGAGATGCAGGCCATCTGTAGAAAAACAGCGTGGTCTGTCAATCATATGTTCCCAGGCTGCCCAGCAGTGGATCCCCCTAGGATGACACCAGTAAGTGAGCCAATTGTTGCTGACAATCATTTTCTGTTTGTATTGAGCCATTATTCTGGGTGATGGCAGAATGCTGCTTAAGGCTAGGGACATACCTGCATGGGACACATATTCAGCAAGCTGAATCATGCCTGTGTTCCTATAGTCCAGTGAGGTACATCTAACATCATCCACACCACCATGGACCAGGCCGGAGTGATACTTGTACCTGTTGTGAGGTGACTTGTGACCATGTGTGATATGGCAGATTATGTCACCTGACAAACAAGTAACCGTGACTTTCTCCTTATCCTGCCTGTGAGACGCACATCTGAGTGTCTCACAGTGGAATCTTCTATGACTAGTATGTTGGGTGTATGATAAGGCCTTAGTGTTTGCAAGATCCTGGTGTGTGGACTATGCATGGTCTGTGGTGTGTAGGTTTGTGGAGTTCTCATGTGTTTTTGCCTCTGAGGTCTGCTTTGTTTGGGTTTTTGTTTTATTGCAGGCCTCCACTTACATGGATGTGTGTTGTGTATTTGCAGGTGATGTTTACTGACTCGGTACACTGCAGGGCACCTATGTTAGTGCACAATTTGTTCTGGTGTGCACATTCTGCATTTATCTGGCCAGTGGTTCCCCTTCCGCTTATGTGCATCTCTTTGTCATTCAGTAGTCCAGTCACAGGCTTTGCCCACAGTGGCTGCTGTTATGTATTTGTAATTCTGGTGTGAGCGGGGTAAATGCCGTAATATCACACACAAGTTTATGAACTTCACACCTCTGAGTGTACTTATTTAGCAGGTTGCCCATCATTGTACCACTACATCTGCTGTGGTCCTCAGCTGGTTTGTGTTACTATGTTATTATGAGGCTACATGTTGGCCTAGCTGTCAAACCGTCACAGACTGACATCTGGACAGGCCCATATCTGACAGTCAGACAAAGGCCCACACATGGGGACAGGGTGTTAATACTGTTCTGCCAAATATAGACAGTTGAGAGACCAGTTTGGTATTTGCTTGCTTTCTCTTATGGGTATGATGTTTGCTTCTCCACTGTCTGCCATTGATGTTTTGACATGACCCTTTCTTGTTTTGCAAATAGTTGGCAGGTGAATGCAATGTTAGGACAAACAGAACAGATATATAAGGCATACTTGTGCTCCTTCTGTGACAACCTGTCATTCCAGGGGTATGGATGTTGGCCAGTGACATGTTGTCAATGCTGACACAGTAAGGTGGCAGCCTTTTATAACCTGGTAGTACAATGACTTTCAGGTATCTGCTGTCCTACTAGGCACCATACCTCTCAACTTCTTAGAGCCAGATATCTGGACAAAGCCATAAGTAATTGGGGGACAAAGGCCTAAATATAGGGACCATTTTTAACTATTGGCCTTACAAACCTAGAAAGATGATACAATAATAGGTTTTGCATTAGCATGCATTTTTTCTAAAGGGTATGAAGTCCGAAACTACAACATGTCATTATTTTCTGACTTTAGTCTTTTGTGGTTTGTCAATGATTTGCCAGAAAACCACAATTTCATGATAAACAGACCAAAAATATGATGCAAATCTTTGGACATTCTGCAAAAAGTCTGTACAGTTGAGAGGTATGCTAGGCACTGTGTAGGTTACTCTGAGCTGTGTACTGTCCAAATATGTGGCCCCCTGTCCCTGACCTGTCCAGCTTTCATGCAGTAACAGATATTGACATCTGGACAGTGTGTGCAACTCTTACCATAGGTGTAGTTGACATGCAAAATAGTTGACACTGCAGTTCTTGGAACATGGATCCTGTCAACCACAGTACTATACCTAGGCCACCAAGACATGACAGCCAGGAGTAAGTGCTGGCCACATCCTGACAGTATTAACCACATATATGCAAAGCTCATTGACCCCTGCATATTGTGGACATGTAACAAGTTATCAAGTTGATTGGGACAGCCCTGGGAATGTGTGACCTGCTGCTAATACCCTACAAACATTAATGTCAAACATTAATGTTACTGCATTTCTATGGGAACATGGGTGTGTTGGGGGGGGGGCACCTGTCAACTGTGCACATTTGCACAGACTGTGTTGATGTTGTTTTACATTTTGGTTCCATTTAGCATAGTATTGTGCCTGTCTTGGAGAATACAGGCATATCACTGAAGACCACAGGCTAGATTGTAATGGCAGACATTTGAGTTTCAGACGTCTTACCCTTCAGAACCTTAATGCAACTGCAAGACCTGCTGTGATATCACTGTGTAAGTTTGTAGGGTAATATTTCATCATTGTCTCCATTTGTGGGCATTTGCCAGACATTTCTTTATGGTTTTCTATGGCTGACTTGCTGAGTGAAACTGAGGCATGAGTATGGGACCCCCACATTGACATTGATGCATGTGACCTATGACCCCCCAGTAAGTTAGCCCTCCACATATACTGCAGTGAGATTTGTCACCTAGGGGACTATTGCATACTCTGGGGAAGCCAGTATTGGGTGAACATTTCCTGTTGTCCCACATAGCTGTCCGTTGTCTGCTGCTATCCCAGTAGGCCACCCCATTCCCTTGCATGCATGCAGCAATACCATAGATATGCTACCACAACATACTACTCCATTCATTTATTGTTAAGAAGACCAACTTACCTTGTGCCTGCAGCAGTTGTGAGGATGGTGCTTGAGGGCTGACTCTGTCAGATTCACAAAGTACACAGCCTATATATGGTAAGGTACAGGTAGTGTGATGTGTGTGGCATCCATTTTACTGTATGTGCAAGTCAGAGAGAGGTGTCAGTCCTTGGGTGCCTACAGTGTCAGTGTGTGTGCTATGCATTGCCTCTTTGCCAAGGTCTAGGCATACTGGGCACACCTCGGTCTGCCTACAAGGAACAGGCTCAGGGGGTTCCTCCTCCAAGTCCCCCTGTGCCTGTGGGGACCTGGACAATGGTGGGGGGCTGTGTGGCCCTTACTTGTGATGTTCCTGCCACAGCTATTTCTGCAGGATCATATTGTGTAGCATGGCACATACAATGAACATGTGTGCACATGTGGCTGGAGAGTACTGCAGGGCTCCACCAGATATGTCAAGGCAGCAGAACCATGACTTGAGCATCCCAAACACATGCTCTACAACGATCACGGTTTGTGTGTGTGCCTCATTATGATGTTCTCCAGTGTGTGTGTGTGTGTGTGTGTGTGTGTGTGTGTGTGTGTGTGTGTGTGTGTGTGTGTGTGTGTGTGTGTGTATTTCTGATGGGTGTCATCATCCACGGCTCCAGTGCATACCCAGCATCCTCCACTAGATGGCCATATGGGATGTCCCCCCTGGCAAATGCCTGGTATAGCTGTGAGGCATGTCAGATGTGGGAGTCATGATAACTACCAAGGCTGCCAGCACACACATTCATGATAATGCCCTGGGCATTGCACATGACCTGGCAGTTGGTTGAGTGATAGCCCTTGTAGTTGAGATACACTCTACCCTCTTCAACGGGTGGTGCCTTGATGTGGATGTGTGTACAGTCTATGGCACCCAGTACCTCTGGGCAGTGTGCTACATGGTGGAAGAGACACATATTGCTGGTCCTGTCCTCAGGGGTGCTGAGGAAATATATGTGCTCACCAGCATGTCTTTGCGTGACATCCAGACACTGGTGGAGTACCCTGAATGCAGATGCCTGTTAGACCCCCATGATATCCCCAGTAGGTCTTTGGAAAGTACCTGTAGCTAGTATTCTTAAGGCTACACATACCTTTGTTTCAACTGGGATGGGTTCCCTTCTGTTGGCTCTGGGTCCAAGGTGAGACCAGCACAGCTCAATGAGTTGCTGTAGTATGTCGCTGTCTACCCTGTAGCACTCTACTATCCCCGGCTCACATAGCTCTTGAAAGGTTACCCTGGGTCTGAACACTCTTCTCCTCCTAGGTCTGGAACGGTTGGCATCATCCCCATCACTGCCCTCAGTCTGTAGCACATACAGATGTAGCAAAGCAGCAGCCCCTAACATTTTTTCAGTTAAAATTCCCAAGTGTGCACACCAATGGTGCAGAGTTTGTGGGAAAAAAACAGACTGAAAGGGGTTTGCATACTTTATACTGGTGTGCTGCAGATGCTGCCTGTATAATTGGCTAACTATGATACATTCCACCTGACAGCTATATTATTGAGGGGTTTGAATGGGCCACTGTGGGTGGCAGAATCCATATTAGTGATTTATTCTGCTATTTCCTTTTTTTTTCTCTATTTCCACTGTGTTTAAGCCCTGTGGTGCTCTGCACAAACTGTTTTAGCTACTGTAAATATTGCTGAGCAGAAAAGGCCCTGCCCTGGACACAAACATGCTCATCAATACTTGAAGGAGCTAAGCACAGCTAAGCAGCCTCAGATACACACCTTTGCTTAGCTGTGCTTAGATGAGTGCAAATAGAAGCCGCAGAGCTCCAGTGTGCATACACCAAGCATGACACACACCCTTTTCATATCAGCTGCTTCTTCTGCTTACACCACCACATTATAGCTCCTACATGGTTAGGTACCCATGGACACAGTCTCCCATTTTGCTATTTAATAAATTTAGCTCATTTACATACCCCACTGCCTTAGTCCCTTGTTACACCACTACACTGGAGCCTATGTCCTTAGCAACCAGTGTTACCTGTTATTGTTTTGGTTCTGCATGCTACCCACTATAATGGCAAAATATATGATTCATATTTATTTGACTTTTTGATGTTTTTTTTTATTTTCTGCACAATTGCATTTGCGCGCCACTGCACTACACTTAAACAGCCGAAATAGGTCAAATTTTTTTTTGATTTTTATAATTTAAAAACACTTTTGCATGCCAATGGCCATAGTTTTGGCCATTGGCATGCCTAATAATCATAATGCATGCTTTATTTTGAGTTGTCATGCCCTTGTTTTGATTTTTGCAGAAATGTACACTGTTAGTAACCAAATACATTTCTGCTGTGGACACGGCTCCAACACGGTTGCCTGTCTGCTTGCTGAATCACTAATTCACCTCATTTGCATGGTTTTCACCAGCAAATGAGGTGATTAGCATTATTCCATGGTGTCCATATTAGAATAGTATTGGGAGGCTCATGCACGCCCCCAGCCTTGTTTACTGTATTGCACGTTTTCCAAACTCCATGTTCAAGCCATACCATTATTGGGTTAGCTCTGTGCAAGCTTTATTGAATCCTAGGGTTGGTCTTTGATGCAAGGGATGAACAATTTTTGATTCAATAAAGAACATCAAATGTTTTGCATCTATCATATATTATATTAGGTATTTTGTATGAATGTTAGCTTGATTTTTATAGTTATACCTAAATATTTATAATTATCTAGAATTTAAAAAATGATATTATTGACTATGATTGGGGAGGGGAGAATGCAATGTTTCTATAACCAAGACTCATAAGTTTGTTTATTTGTTTATTTATTCATTCATTCATTTTGTTAATTTAGAATGAATTTGGAGTGATTTGCAAAAGACCATACATGTAGTTGTGGTAGGAGCACTACAAAGAATTAGAGATTCATCTGCATTTTGTACAAGTTTTAAGCTATTAGTGTGAAGATGCATGTTATGAGTAAATATATAAAATAATCAATGGTCCTAGAACAGATTCCTGTGGGATTCCACAGATAATCATGATTGGTGGGATAAGCAAAGGTTCTGGGTTACAGTCTGTACTCTGCCCTGAAAGTTACTAGCAAGCTACGGAAGTACATTTTTTCAATAGCTTAGTTGAATGAGTCTTTGCAATAATATTAAATGGCTGATTGTAACAAATGTTTTAGAAAAAAAGCCTATGAAAAGAGATATTACTCATTGCTTTTAGTGGATATGGTTATTATAAAATGTAACATTTCCTTCAATACTGTTTGTATGCTATCAAAAGGGCAAAATCCATCCAGTGAACTGCTGATTTTGTTATATTTATGAAGCAAGTTGATTAGTTGGATGTAAACAACCCTTTCAAGAATTTTGGATAGAAGGGTGAGGATTGTTATATGTCAGGTGTTCTCAGGTTTAGATGTAAAAGAGCCAGTGAATCACTTCAAGATGTGTGTACCCTTGGGATGTAGCCAGAGGCACCAAATATGAAAAACATTGTTTTAACAACAATCAACATGCTAACAATGATTCTGCCCCTATTAAGTTTTTGTTTGAATATTACAGAGTAGCAGAGATGTTTTTTACCATGATAAGGACACCTGTCTGTTTCCTTTAGCATGAGCCTTTCTGAAGATACTCTAAATAGGTATGGAGAGTTCTTAGTCTAGAATGTTGGACTTAATCCAGGCTTCAGTAATTTTCTGGTATGTCTGGACTGTATTGGTGAATCCATGCTTAGAGATGTGGGAGTTTGTTACATATGTTTCTAATGTTCATTGTGGAAGATTTTTAACCCTTTATTATTTTGGAAAATGTTGACAGAATCCAGATTAACAAACTCATTGAAGATGTTGGGACAGGGGTTTAACTCTATATCTCTTGCAAGTAATGATGCTGATAATAATGAGAAATGACAAGGCCTGCAGAAATTCAGATCTACATGTGAAAGATATCTAGACAGTAGTGTTATGCTTTGCTGGCAGGCATTGGTAGGTATAGAAATACTGTCACACAGTATGTAAGAATTTGTGTGTGGAGGAACTTACATTGTGATGATTCTGAGGAACACTATACAATGTGTTGGCTGTACTGAATAATGCATGATCTACAGTTAATGTATGCAGGGCAGAAATGTTTCAGAAAGGAGTTTGTGCATACTGATGAAGTGGTGAAAGCTACAGACTGAGGGTGTTTTGGGCAGGGCATGATTGATTTTATTAGTGGGGTAGGGGTAGCAGGAATACAGGACAGGTGATTTTGCAAGAGTAAAGATTGAGAAAACTGGAGCGAGAGATGGGGAGTGAAAAAAAGCTGGATGTGAAATATGTTAGAAGGTAAGAATTAGTTTTATTCTTTGAAACCGTATATGAATGGGTGATTTTGTAGAGTAAATTTATGCCAGGAAGCTTCTGAGTC
Source organism: Protopterus annectens (assembly GCF_019279795.1). Taxonomy (NCBI): domain Eukaryota; kingdom Metazoa; phylum Chordata; order Ceratodontiformes; family Protopteridae; genus Protopterus; species Protopterus annectens. Next base: position 862,593,452 of record NC_056729.1, on the reverse strand, counting down.
TTTATGTTAATAAAGGTGAAAGTAATGTTAGTATAATAGCAAGTTACCTAATAATTCAAATAACACTGTCATCTGCACATAAGGGTTATTTAGCATACACAGTAGAAATTTATTCTGAAATACCATGTAGGAAAATTGAAGCCTTTTTGCCATGTGGTTATGCAACAAGGTATTTTGAATTGATGAGTTGAATGCGGCTATAAGCAATGCACAGGGTACTGATGTAATGGAGACGTGAAACAATGGTGATGACTGAACAAGAGCCAACAACAGTGAGCAGGTATGTGTAGGTATATGGAGATTTAAGGACAATATGGAGAAGAAGATAGTGTTGAAAAAGGGGCAGGCACTGCGGGTGTATAGTGGGCATAATTAACATGTTATAAAATAATGATATTAGGGAGTGGCTGTGGAACTGGGAGTGGGAGTAGAGAGAAAGGTTTGCACATCTGGTGTTAGATTCTGCTCATGCACAGAGCTGTGACCTGGATGGTGGAAGTTAAGAAAGGTAATGCGATTGCAGAAGGAAGAAATTGCATTGTGAAAAAAAGTATTACAAAAACAGACTAAAACTTCCAGACTGCCACAACAAGCCACAAGAACTGGAACTTAGACTGAGAACAAGAGGCACAAATTTTAGCGTAGACAACAATTTATTTTCCACTTTCATCATTAGACTTCATCAGAAAACAATAGATTCAACAATAAAAAACTTTCAGTTTAAAAATATCTGTAAGCCAATATAAAGTACTTCTTCATCCCATAATTAACTGACATCACAAACGTAACTATTAAAGACATAAACTTCTATTAAAAACTATTTTGTCAAGTGAACCCTGTGGTTCTTTAAAAAACACGATGTTAACTATATCATTCAACTCTGGTGCTTTGTCAGAGTTTAACCTAATCTGCCACAGTGCTTCTTTTTGTTCTAACTCTGTCTTAAAATCCCCACCTCTTATATGAAGTGTTCCCTGTTCCAGAACTGAAAACAGGAACCTTTGGTTTTACAGTTAAAATAATCAGGCACTGGAATAGTGTGTGGCAAATGGGGCAAATTTACAAAAGGTCCCTCTAATATGTACCTAAAAATGGTACAACTTCCACATTTGTGCCTGCCAAATGGTTTATTAATGTGTAAAATAGTCCCTTTCTCTGTTTTTGCTCCCTCTCAAATAATCATTTTAAATTATAGTGATTTTTATACACAAAATGGGGGGAGGGGCCAAATGTAGCAAAAAGGTCCTGATTACCCTCTAAAATTTTCCAGTTGTCATGTATAATGCCTCTTATCAATCCACTCTCCAAAGTCATGTTCAAGTTACAAAATATTTCTTTGTTGGACTTGTTCAAGACTTTGGAGCCACTATAAAGAACTTGTAATATGGGCGGGTAGAGGGCCATCTGACTGTCCATGACATACTTAGCTGTACTTCTTGTGACATTCTGGAAGTTTTAGTCTGTTTTTGTGGTTTATTGGTTTTATTTGACTTGCTATGGCTGAGAGTAACAAGAGGGATCCTCTTCTTGAATGCAGTATTCATCCTGCACCAGGCAGCAGTGAAAATGGTCTCATGGTGCAACAGCTTAAGACCATGGCTGGCATTCAAAAATCCTTGGACTTGCTGATGAAAGAGCAAGTGACAGAATCCAGTGGGTACACCACTTCCAAAGATGATGGTGACACAGTGGTCACGTGTAATATTCAACCTATTACTGCACAAGGTAAACACACTGACGTCCATTTAAATTCTAAAAAGTCGTGAATGTTGCATCTATTCTTACTAGTAGTACTGATCCTTTTTTTACCATAGAAAGACTTATAAACACAGCTGATATGTTATCTTACATAGAGAATTGTGAGAGTTTAACTAGACTGTTGAAGAAGTATAAAAGTCTTGATTTAGAGAACAAATATTTCCAGCGATGCATTGAAATTAATATAGTTCCTAAAGGGTTAAGATTTTTCAAAAGCCCAAATGTTGTCAAGGCTACAGATTACTTTTTTCCACCCTAAAGGAATTCTTCAACAAGCTGGTCTTAATTTTCTAAAATTACTTGTGGACAACAATGTTAAAATTATGGCCAGTTTAAAGCAACAAATAATGGCCGGTGATCAGGTCATTTACAGAGGGTTTCATAGTAGGTTTGGTGAGCACTCAAAGTATTATAACATCCTAGAAGAAGTCCAGAAGTATGAGCAAATTGTTATTAAATGCAAAAACAACAAATTAAACAGAGACATTAAAGCATATGAAAGTGACAATGCCTATTTGCTTGCCAACACAGGCAATACATTTTCCAAGAGGAATTTTTCTAACTTTCAACAGCCAAGTATGAAAGTTACACAATATACCTTTAAGAGAACTGAAAGGGAACAACTGATGGAAAATGAGAACGAGGCTACTGACAATGTAGGAAGTGAAGCAACTGGGGCTTCAGCAGTTGGGTTCCTGCAAACTAACATAGTCAATGTTTTCCTGTGGGTGAATTAAGTAGCACTGATGGTCCTAGTAATTTCACGGAACATGGACCAAGACCCAAAGTGTTTTTAAGTTCAGAAAAGGAAGGGAAGGCTCTGAGAACCAGAATGACCAGAAAAAAGGAAAGGATTCCTTCGGATTCATCCACGGACAGTTAGCAGAGTGTAGGATGTACAAAAACAATGTTATAAACTTGTCTAAACTTGACCTCACTTTTGAGCATTGTAAAGTGTTGAATTTGGGTTTAAATCGTGTTCCAACAAGTAAGCTGATATTTCCAGCACTTTTCTAGAATTGAAAAAATACACAAGACTGTTGAACTTAAATTACATTTTTAAAGATGTTGAAAAGAGTGAAAGCAAACATGTTAAACCATCCTGTTTTAACCCACCTTTGGTACACACTTTAAAAGTGTTTGAGAATACTTGTGAAAAACAAATTAGAAGTTTGTTAGACAATAATAAAACAAGGTGTAAATATTACAACTTAACTAGGAGAGAAAAATCTGCTCTGAATGAATTAAAGTCTAACAGCATGATTAGCTTTATGAAAAGTGTGGTGCTTTGGTTGTGATGGATCAAGACAAGTATATTCATAGTATTGAAAAAGAAGTTATGTACTCACCATAATGTTCCAAGTGAATTGTTCATCTCGCCTTCATTCTTACTGATGGACTCGGAGCAGATCCTCGGCTCTGACTCATCCAACTGCAAAAAGCTCAAGGTCTTCAACCAGCTCGAGGCCAACTCCCTCTCCCATGATGCTCCTTGATCTTCCCTCAGATCTTGTTTGCTACCAACTGGCTACCTATGGCTATTAATATGCCACCCTAAGAACTGGATAAGAGACAATGCACCATAAATAAAAGATATCTCGGACCTCAAGTAGACTGGATGGGGTTTGGAGGGTGGGACATAAGAATGAAGGCAAAATGAACAACTCACATGGAATATTATGGTGAGTACATAACTTCTTTATGTGAAGTTGTTCTATCTCACCATTTATTCCTACTGATGGGTAGTGTCCCAAGCACCATCTTTCTCAGGTGGCTCACAGGAGAATGTTCTTCAGAACAGTGGAACCAAAGGAAGCCCTGTTCCTGGAGGCCTTGTCTACTTTGTAATGAGTGATGAACATATGAGGCCTTGACCAGGTAGCTACTGCACAAATATTATCTAATAATAACTTAGCAGAGAAGGCCGATGAGGTAGAAACAGCTCTAGTAGAGTGAACCTTTATTTTTTGTTGTAATTGCGCATACACTGAACTGTAAGTGAAAGAAATACAATCTGATAACCACCTTACCTTGGTAACTTTTGTCACTGAATCACCTTTTTTTGATTCCGAAAAGGAGACAAAGACCTGTTCTGTTTTTCTGAATTGTTTAGTCTTGTCCAAATAAAATCAGAGTTGCCTATGAACATCAAGTTTGTGCAGCATGTGTTCCATCTTATTTGTGTATTTAGGGAAGAAAACGGGCAATTCAATAAATTGGTTAAGATTTATCTCTGAACAAACTTTGGGTAAAAATGATAGATTAGTTCTGAACAAGACTCTGTCATTATGGAAAATCAGATAAGGAGGTTTAATGGTCAAGGCCTGTAACTCAGAAATCCTCCAAGCAGAAGTGATAGCTATTAAAAATATGGTCTTCCGTGAGAGATATTTCAAATCACATGATGAGGCTAGTTCGAAAGAAGGTAATATAATTCTGGAAAGGACAAAATTTAGATCCCATGGCAAGGCTGGAGTTTTAATGGTTTTAATGGGTGGTCTCAAGTGAATAATACCCTTGGGAAAGGCTTTAGAGAGTCGATGTGATATGACATTAGTGCCTTGGACACCAAGATGAAAGTTTGAGATTGCTGCTAATTGAACTCTAATGGTAGCTCCAGCGGCCCCTTCATTGAAAAGTTTAGTCAGAAACTCCAGAATGGATGACATTGAAGCTAGGTATGGATCAATATCATTCTGAGATGCCCATATAGATAATCTCTTCCATCTGCTAAAATATAACCTTCTAGTAGAAGATTTATGAGAGGATGTTAAAATATGTTGAGCCTCGGCTGAGAAGTTGTGAATCCTGGCTATGTTTGGAATTGGAGCAGCCAAGGTGTCAGTTTGAGGGAGTGAAGAGAAGGATGAAGAGCCCCCAATGAATGGGTAAGAAGATCCGGAACTAGGTCCAGGATCCAAGGTTCTTCCAATAGCTGAGGCTGAAGGAAGGGAAAACAAATTTAACGAGGTCAGTAAGGGGCTGTTAAGATTATGGTCCTTCCCAAAGTCTTTGCTTTCTGTAATACTTTGGGTATTAGAGGGAAAGGAGGAAAGGCATAAAGAAGACCCAGGGGCCAATTGTGCACCAGTGCCTCCCTTGGGGCATCCCTTGATGGGGGGGGGGGGGTAGGGTGAACTAGCTGCTGCATTTCATGTTTGTTGGGGTTGCAAAGAGATTGCAGCAAGTCTGGTCCCATTTGCAAAAAATCCTTTCTGCTACTTGTTTCTTTAGGAACCACTCATGAGGCAAAATAATTGCCCTGCTTAGCTTGTCTGCTATCACATTGGATTTCCCCTGGATGTGCACTGCTATCAGAAAGCACTGGGTGGAATTTGCCCACTGCCATACTCTTAGGGCCTCTCAACGCAGAGAATAAGATTTGGTTTGTCCTTGTTTATGTACCAGATCTCTGACATAATGTCTGTCTGAATTGCAATTGTTTCCAGAGGGAGAGGGTCTTGAAAGGACTACAATGCTAGGAGTACCGCTGTCATTTCCAGGACACTGATATGCAGATGAGCCTTGTACTTCTTCCAAATGCCTTGGGCTGTTCTTCTCTGATAATGCCCCCCACCCTATCAAGGAAGTGTCCGTGGTCACCATGGCTATAGGAGTGGGTAGAAGAAATGGACGGCCTAGAGTTACTTGTTGGGATGTCTGCCACCACTGAAGTTCCTTCTTGCACGTATTTGGTATTATGATTTGGTGTGACATTGAAAGTTCTTGAAAGGACCATTGAGAGAACAGGAGCCACTGAAGTACTCGCATGTCCATCCAACCCAGAGGAATGGCAATAATCACTGCCACCATTGTTCCTAGCAATTTGAGTACCATTGAGACTGGGACTTTTGTCTCTGGAATCAGGTATAGGATTTGTTTTTGTAAAGGACAAACTCTTTCTGGAGGAAGGCTTAAGGTCATTGTGACTGTATTTAGTTCTGCTCCTATAAAAACGGTCTGTTGCGATGGTGACAAGGCAGATTTTTCTGAGTTTATGATAATCCCCAATTAATTGCAGAGATTTAAAGTTGTGTCCCTTGTGTGTATGAGTTGATGCCTGGTGGTGGCTGTGAGGAGCCAGTCATCTAGGTATGGAAACACCTGGAATCCCAAATGTCTCAGGTGAGCTGTGACTACTGCCATGCATTTGGTGAACACTCTGGGGGCTGTAGTGAGACCAAAGGGCAGGGCGTGAAATTGATAATGACTGGCTCCCAGATGGAAGCGTAGATGATCCCTGGATGGCCTGTCCATTTTTATGGGTAGTATGCATCCTGGAGCTCTGTCGAGCACATCCAATTGTCTTTCCCCAGAAAGGGGAGTATTGACTGTAGCATGACCATCCAGAACTTTGTCTTTTTACCAACTTGTTTAGTCTGCTGAGGTCTAGAATAGGTTTCCACTCTCCCATTTTCTTTGGAACCAAAAAGAACCTTGAGTAAGTTCTGTATCCTCTCTGGTCTGCTGGGACTGGTTGGATGACTCTTTTTTCCAGCAACCTTTGGACCTCTATGGCTGCTTTTTCCCTGCGACTGGGTGGAACGTCTGCGATTTTTTTCACAAGAGGGAGTGGTGTGGCAAAGGGAATTGAGTATCCTCTGGATATGATACTTTGCACCCAGCTGTCTTTTGTTATTTTTAGCCAGGTGTCTGGGTACAAAGAAAGGCGTCCCCAGACTGCCTCCAGAGATGGGCAGATAGGCCTCCTCTCAGGAGCACTGATAGGGCTTCCTAAAGAACTGATCTCTGTTGCCCTGATTCTGTTGATCCCCTCTGCTGCATGGACAGCATCTTCCATTATTTCCCCCTCCTCTACCTCTAGAGGGGGGTTCACCAAAAGTGTCCTGGAAAGATCCTTGAAATTTACAGAGCCACATCTTTCCACCCCCCCCTCCCTTTGGGGTAAGGTCTAATCAAAGTAGAAAAACATACTCTGATGGCAGACAGGGTCTTTCCGTCATTCTCACTCCTGGTGTTTCCTTTACTTTTGGTCCAAAAAAGGGATGAGCCATCAAAAGGGGTGTTAATAAGGGAAGATTTAAAGGGTTCCACAAAGGAACATATGCGCATCAGGAATGTCTCCTAAGGGCAATTTCTCTACCCGCTGCTCTGCTCATTCCATCAGCGGCATATGACACCAGACACAAAAGAATTAAGAGTAGAGAGCTGTGAAGTTACCTTGTAAAAAACCTCCACAGCTACTGAACCATGCAGGGTATCTCCTAGTTCCTTCAGGAGATCCCTTTTGTAACCTAGTGAAATGCATGAGATAGTTCAGCGATCAAAGGACAAAAGCCGCTGAACTAAACATATGCTTCCCATATCTGTCCATGACCCTGGAATCTCTATTAGGAGGAAGAACAGACGTAGAGGTTTCTGATAGTTCCTTCTTGGTGGCCACTGCCACCACCATGGCATCAATGGGCACTCCTTTAGTTAGAAAGGTTTTGTCTTGGGGGCATGTTATAAATTTATTAGGCCTCCTGGGGACAGGCTCCGTGGTATCCGGGGACTCCCATGCCCTTCAAGAGAGTAACTCCATCAACTCATCAAAAAGTGGAGATACCCAAGAGGTGGAGGGTTGAGACCCAAAAGCCTTCAGGAGGACTGACTCATCATCAGCAGGGTTAAGGGATTTCCAGCCACCCCCACTGTTTAAGAATTTCTAAGATATCTGTGAATGAGATATCCTCTGAGGGGGACCGTGGGGACTCATCTGACTCATATAAGTCAGTATCTGAAGTGACAGATTCCTGTGGGGAGTCCAGATGCTTCCTCTTGCAAAGTCTTTTCCTGGGAACCTCTTCAGTGGGAGCTTCTGAAGAGGTCTCGGAAGAGCTTGGCTCACCCAATGGGGCTTCCTGATGCTCAGGGTTCTATGCTTTAATGGAGCATGTGTTGTAGGGGTAGACACCGGTGCTTTAAGAGAGGGAGCTGCTGGCACTGATGGTGTGGTTGTTGGTGTGAACAATACCCTCCTCATGGCCTCGAAGGCCCCTTGGTCCCGACGCGAGGAATCCCCCGGATCTGAGGATACAAGGGACTCTCCCAGCACCAGAACAGAGGGCATATGTTTATATAGGAAAGACTATACGAAAATTAAGGTATAGGGTTAGAGAACACCTGCTTGCTATAAAGAAAAAAGATACAAATAATGCATTAGCAAAGAATTCGTAAAGTTGTGAAAATGTTGAGAAATTTACTTTTTTTGTAGTAGAAAAAGTTAATACAGATAAATTTGTAGGTTCATTCAATTATTTTTTAGAGAGAATTGAGCTGAAATGGCAGATTTTTTTAAGAGCTGATGTAATACCTGGTGTCAGTGACAAAATTTCAGTTAAAAGTTATTTAAATTATGTTAACTTTTGATATAAAGATGTTACAGTCGTGTGTTATGTTTGAAGTTTTATGTTTAGTCTGTATTCAAGTACAAATTGAATTGTAAGCAAATATTTTATGTTTTTGAAGTATTACTGGTTATGGAACCACTATGCCTTTAAGGTTTAATCATCACAGAATATGATGATGGGATGGTTTTGATATAAAAGAAAATGAAGTCAGTGATTTATTGTTTAATTCTGAAGAAGTTCTATAATAAATGGGACGAAAGCACTCAATTTATTCTGGCTCCAGTGTATGCTTTGTTTTTGAGTTGGTTTTCTATTTTAAAGATATCAGGACAGTCGAGGCCAACAAGCCTAAGGTAGGTGTCGGCCCCGAGGGCTCCATGATCATCAGTTCCAAGCAACTCCGTAACTTCGAGACAGATTGGAGAAGGAGCAGAAGATGGTGGGGGGATTTGTGTCAGCTCCAAAGTCCTAAGGGTCAGTGCCAATAAAACTTTTGCAAGTGCCGGTATCTGTAAAAGCCTCTTCACCACATGATCCACATCCAAATCAAAGAGTCTACTTGAGGCCTAAGAAGAATGAGTGGATGAAGCCACCGACTGTAAGATGAGGGATTTCAATACAGTAGATACCAGCTCCAATGTCGGAGACCGGCTTCTAACCAAAACAACAGTCAGCTCAGTTGGCTGTGGAGCCGATGTTAAAGCTTTGCTTGATGCAGTTTTTGGAGTCGATGGGTTTTTAATTGGCTCCAAGGAACTAGAAGATGTCTTAGAATGTTTGTCATGCTTATCCAGTGCCTCTTGGAAAGAGGATTTCAAAAGACCTCTTTCCATACGTTTCCTCTTTCTCTCATGCAACACTAGCACTAAATAAGTGGCATATTGAACAAATATTTTGTAGGTGCACCTCACCCAAACAATAAACACAGTCAGTATGCCCATCAGTGATGGACATCTTTTGCCCACATCTTGGGCATTTTTTAAATCCAGATTTGGATTTCTCTTTTTCTTGATGAGACATCCTATCAGTAGCAAACAGAGAAAAAAAAAAAACTTATATATATATATATATATATATATATATATATATATATATATATGAAAAAAAACACTCAGAACTTTTAACTGTCTCTAAGCTATGAGTAGAATATATATTTTTTTATTATTTATTGATTGACCAGGAATGTCCGACTAGGTTCCACAGAGCCTGTTTTCAGTGGAGGCCTGGGGAGAAATGCTCCAGATGCATGTCTTTGTAATGAGGGAGGAAACCGGAGTACCCAGAGGAAACCCACGCGAACACAGGAAGAACATGCAAACTCCACACAGAAGGCACCCCAGCCGAGAATCGAACCAGAGAATCTCTTGCTGTGAGGTGACAATGTTGACCACTGCACCACTGTGCCACCCGCTATATATTAACACAGCACACTAACTCCTAATAATACAAGATTTCTAAACAGTGTTAATTGTTTTAAACAACTAAACTATATAAATTCTAAATATCAAAATACTTGCCCTGTAAAAATAAAGGGCTCTAACTCACATATATATATATATCTATATCTATTTATATATATATATATATATATATATATATATATATATATATATATATATATATATATATATATATATATATATATATATATATATATATTTATGGTTTACCTTTATAATGACGAATCACAGTAGGGTGACATCAAAAAGTTCGAAATACCATTTTCCAGATAGCAGATGTTCGACTTCAGTAAGTGCGAATTTGTTAAGGATGAATTAACAAATACATTCGCACATTAAACAGTCACGCAAATGCAATACGACCTTAACCTGTGTCACATACGTAATACCATCATTTCTGCATCCTGTAAAACCCTTACTGGCCCAAGCAGAGTTTGCACTTGATCTTCACGGTTGAAGTTGCGTTCTGCAGCTGTAGATATATTATGTCAACAGACGATCTAAGGACTATGGAGGTAAAACAATCTGCAGTGTATGTTAATAAGTGATTGAAAAGAGTCGGAGTAAAGCAGGACTATTGTGTAAAAGTAATGTAAGCTTTCATTGTTATCGTGAGCAATATAACTGCCGGATTAATGCCGTGTTATTGAATTGTTATTCCTGATAGACATATAGTGATAAGCTAACAGTTCTCTTAGCATAAGAAGTGGTATAGGGTGCATAAAATGTTTACGTAGTATAGTTAGTTATATAAAATGTGGAAATGTTGTTTTGCCATAATATGTTGTGTAAAGTGTTGCATATGTTCAGTTTATAAGGTGCAAGACATGCTGTAGTGAATATGTACTGCATATGTTACAGGCAGGGAAAGGAACTTTGCAGGACTATGCACCCGAAAATGTGAATTCAGTATACAGCTCAAGTAGGACACAGAAGGGACAGGAATTATTGCTAGTCGACGAGTATCAGTATTACCAGGAAAAGGCTGTCCAGGTCAAGCAGTATTGGTGTTGTACAAGGAAGAACAAACAAAGGTGCAAGGGTAGATGTGTCACTGAAAGTGATATACATGGCTATAGGCTGATTAAGAGCACTCCATATTACATGCTCCAGATGTAGTGCAAGGGAAGGAAATGAGGGTAAAAGAAAGGTTGAAACGTCGTGCTGAGCAGTCTGTGGAGGACCCATGCAAAACAGTTGCAGAAGTCCTAGCTGGTACATCAAGTGCAATTGTAAATGAGTTACCGAGTACTAGTGCCCTAAAGCAGACCATTGGTAGACAGAGGTACAGAAAGAAATTGGATAAGTGCAATGGCTTTCATAATCTCAGGGGACTTAGTGCTGACATGCTACCCTTAAATAATGGTTCTTTCATTATCAAATGTAGTGCTGATAATGAAGGTGGTACCAATGTTGTTATAACCACGACGGATAATCTGAATATGCTTTGTGAACCTGAATACCTAATGGCAGATGGGACCTTCCCTATTAGTACTACTGAATGTAGACAAGTTTACACATTACATTGTGCACGGGCTGGTGGAGTTAACAGAAAGGTGGTACCTGTTGTTTATGGGATAATGCCCAGCAAGAATGAAAGGTGTTACGATGCTTTTTGGAGCATAGTGTTGAATTTGTGTACTGAAAATGAAATTAGACTACTTCCCAATATGGTGTTGACAGACTTCGAAAGGGCTGCCATGAATTCTATCCAGAGACATCTCCCTAATACATTAACCAAAGGTTGCTGGTTCCACTTTTGCCAAATTGTTTGGAGAAATATACAACACTTACATTTGGCAGGACACTTTGGAGGCAGTATATCCTTTGCAATGCTGTGCAAGGAGATACCTGCATTAGCATTTGTTGACCCAGGTGACATATGTACTACTTTCCATGAAATAGAAGCTGACATGCCAGAGGAGGGTAAGCCTTTGTGCACCTTCTTTAAGGAAACCTATATCTATGGCAGGCCACAGCGATATGGTATGAGAGGAAGTACAAGTGAAAGAGTGCCTCCTTTATTTGATAGTACTTTTTGGAATCAGTATGATACATGTGGTATGGGCTACCCTCATAGCCAGAATGCTTTTGAGGGTTGGCACAGGTGGCTACATAGTTTGTTGGGTAAGAAAACCCTTTATATGCTTGACATCTTACAGGCTGTGCAACTTGAACAGAATCATGTAGATGATTTAAGACGTAGACTACTGTTGTGTTTGCCTTCATCACCAAAACGTAGGAGACTCTGGGGCAAGGAAGCAGTCTTTACACATTTACTGGAGAAATGTTCTGAATTCACTGCTAGAGGATTTGTGAAATTAGTGGCAAAATACTGCTCCTTCTCCTGTATTTAGTTATCATTGCACTTGTTATTTGTGGAGCACATTACTTTCTGGGGAATACATTACACTGAACACTATTCAGGAAGCTGTACATTGCTTACAGTGAATAACGGACTTTCTTGTGGCACGTTCATGAAAGGAATCACTTCCGATGTTTGCTGGTATGTGTATGGCTTGATGCTGAACACGTTGATATGTTGGTGGTGTTTGCATGTCGAAAAAAGGCAAAAAAGGGCGAAAAAAAAATTCAACCATTTAATTTTCGATATTTTTTGAAATTCGCAGTTTTAGTTCGCTTATATGAGTCGTCGTTATACATAATTTCACTTCCGCAATTCGTGGTTATAAAAGTAAACCTATATATATATATATATATATATATATATATATATATATATATATATATATAAATTATGAGATAGGGAGAAACTAAAGGCCTAAAAATGCAGCCACTTATCTAACTAGTTTAAACTATCTAAATATCTAACAAGTTAGCAAGAATGCACTAAGAGAATGGCTTAACTATTATAAAAAGGAAACTTATTATTATACTATCTAATTTAAACTTTCTAACAAGTTTTAAAGAGAAAAAAGCAATAACTTTCACTGGCCAGAGCTGGTGAACGTCCGATCAAGTTGCAGTGGCAAATGAGATCTAAGGGAAGGTGTATCATGGGATAGGGAGTTGGCCTTGAGCTGGTTGAAGACCTCGGGCTTTTGCAGTTGGCCGAGTTGGAGATGAGGATTGGCTCTGAACCCATCAGTAAGAATGAACGGCGAGATAGAACAACTTCACATGCTATGTTAAGCAACACCTTAGAATATGAGCCAGCCAATGTAAGTGATGTATTAACATGTTATCGGCGAATTTATTATTTTTTGTTTCACAGTTTAATGAATGGTAATTTAGACAAAATTTCTTATGATTTTTGTAATATTGAAAATCCCAAGTTAGGAGCTTTGTTCGGAATACCAAAGGTCCATAAAAACCTTAACCACCCTCCATTCAGGCCCATTGTTTCGGCGCCTAATTACATCACATAAGGAATTTTCCTTATGGTCGATTCTTTTTTAAACACCTTAGTCAGTAAAATTAGTTCTTTTTTACAGGACTCTTGGGATTTTTTTGGAACAGTTCAGGAAATTTACTGACACTTTCTCATTTGACCCACGAAAACATATTTTGTTGACCATTGATGCAGTATCACTTTTTATGTGCATTCCACAGGAAACAGGAGTAGAATATGTAAGACAATATGCTGGGAGATTTTCTAACCTCTCTAATGACCAGTGCAACTTTTGCTGTGATTTGATAGATGTTCTCTTGAGAAACAATTTTTTTATGTTCAATAACAAAGTGTATAAACAGAACCGAGGGGTTGCTATGGGGTCTCCAATTGCCCCTTTGTTCGCAAACATTGTTGATGGATGGTGGAAACACACATTTTTGGAGCCTATTATGGGTACACATTATGTTTTGTTTTTTAAAAGATTTGTCAATGACTTGTTTTTCATCTTAGAAGGTGACCTCAACCAGGTGAAAGTGTTTATAGATTGTTTAAATTATGGTTCTGAGTTTCTAAAATTTACTTTAGGTGACGTGGGTTTAAAGGTTAACTTTTTGGGCATTACTTTAGAATGGGTTAAGGTACTGAAGAGAATTGTAAGTAGAATTCACTGTAAAAAACTTTTACTAGCAGTTACCTACACTATAAAAGCTTTCAGTTTATGAAAGACAATATACCTAAGGGCCAGTACATCAGGGCCAGTCAAATGACCAACGAAGACAGTGATTTTCTTAATGAAATAGATTTTATTTGTTCACTATTTTTGGAAAGAGGTTACCATGAAGACAAATTAAGAAGTAGAGCTCAGTATGTCATGGACAATCGGATATCACTCTACCCGCCCATATTTCAAGTTCCTTATAGTGGCTCCAAAGTCTTGAACAAGTCCAACAAAGAAATATTTTATCACTTGAATATGACTTTGGATAGTGGATTGATCAGAGGCATTATACAGGACAACTGTTAAATTTTAGGGGGTAATCAGGATCTTTTTGCTATGGTTAGCCCCACCCCCATTTTGTGCATAAAAATCACTATAATTTAAAATTATTAATTGAGATGAAAAAAAACTGAGAAAAGGACTATTTTACACACAAATAAACCATTTGGCATGCATAAATGTGGAAGTTGTACCATTTGTAGGTACATATTAGAGGGGCCTTTTGTAAATTTGCCCCATTTGCCACACACTATTCCAGTTCCTGGTTATTTTAACTGTAAAACCAAAGGTGTGGTGTACATTGGGTTATGTTCTCATTGTACTGCATTTTATATCGGGATGACCACCCGGGTTCTCTGTGCCAGGATCAAATAGCATTACTATAGCCCAACCAAGTAACACAAACTGAGAAATCACAAAGCAGGCTGGTGTTACAAGAAACAAGGATGCAATTTATTCTTTAGCGCTTTCGTCACAGATTACAGTTGACTTCTTCAGAAAAAACAGACCCCGGGATTCATGAAGCTTGCGCCAGGCGCACACATAGCGTAGGCGTTATAACGCCAAATATGGCCGCCGAGCGATTCAGGTATGATCCAATTCCACGTGCACTACCGGCGTATGCCACATCTGCACAGCCCCCGGCGTAGGTATGCAAATCACCCCATGTGCAGTGTTGCACCATGCAAATGAAGGCATATAGCGATTCATGAAGTGGTGCAGGCGTAGCGTAAGCCCACTGAAATGTAAACCAAAAAACACGGTTTACATTTTCCCAAACATAACATCGGAGCTATGGAAGAGGGCCAGACCCAGGTATCACAACGTGAACATATGCCAATGGCGAAATACACAGCCAATGGCATAAGAAAAGATGCACAACGCGTATATAACAACATTTAATGTCATGTCCACAGTAACGCACAGCAGAACCGCAGGGCATGTGTGCGGAAGCTGTAACATAAAGAAATAATATAAAAATGTCATAAAATCGCAACGTAATAGAAATCAGGTTTACAGCATAATACACAATGGTAGGCATGGAACACCACAACCAAGGTGCAAGGGTTGCTAAGGGCTTGCGATAGTGTTCGGCGCGGTAACTATGAATTAGCAGTCAATGCCATGCAAATGAGGCAGATAATACTGAATCGCAAATGTCCTGCCGGATGAAGGTTGTACCATACGGCGCAGAGGTATAACACCGAGGAGTGGCTCAGAGGAGATACATGACATCAGCAGAGGGGTGTGCCACCGTAGCACTAAGCACATTGGAGCATTGCAAATCTGGCCTGTCCATTGCTAAGCAAAGCTGTAGGACAGGGGTGGGGAGGAATCGTTTAGCTGAGAGCACACATGGTGGCCAAAAGCGCATGTGTACGAGGATGGAAACGTGCCCGAAACCCAGTAATCAGACACACACGCCGCAAACAATAGCATAAACAGGAAGGACAGGGGAAGAAAAGAAGGAAATGCGGAAGTAGGGTAATTGGAGTACTAATGAGCAATCAACACCAATCAACCCACGAAGGCCAATCGACGGCAGCTGACAAGTCCGCTTGCAGAAACCTGCAAAACAGGATAGGGGAGGCATGTGAATGCAAAGAAAGGAGGGGAGGTATTGGATTGCAAAGATAGGAGACCTGACACAGCAGAGCAAAGCAAACTGACAGCAGACCGGCAGTAGCACACATAACGCAAGATACGCCAGGTCCAGGAAAGCACAAATGAAAGTAGGCTGCAGGATGCACGCCAGAAAATGGTAGGTGCAATGCGCAGAAATGTAAAGGGAAGGTCAAGAGGTAATCCACGGCAGGCAAATGTAATTCAACACCAAAGGCACCACAATAGTAGTCCCGGCAGTAAAACACATAACGTAACCTGTAGCTACGAACGTACATACACACCCTATGACATCATCGGTGTTCACAGCACAATAGTATAAAGTGTGTAAGCACCCAACACACACCTGTGTATTCCCAAACACCGCACCATAGGTGTAAACACACAGGGAACTTTTAAAATGTACATGTTGGGAGCTGCCATAGCTGTGATTCATCAGCATGTGTCAGAGACTGACGGTGTTGTTGAGGATGATGCCGACAACCACCGCAGGCCTCGGAGGAGAAGGAGAGTGTTCAGACCAAGGGTAACTTACCAGGGGCTACATGACCTGGAGATAGTAGAGCGTTACAGGGTGGACAGGGACATCTTACAGCAAATAGTGGAGCTGTGCCGGCCATGCCTGAGAACCAGAAACAACAGAGGGGAACCCATACCAGTGGACACAAAGGTATGTGTAAGCCTGCGAATACTGGCCACAGGTACCTTTCAAAGGCCAACTGGAGATATAATGGGTATCTCACAGGCATCAGCATCCAGGGTACTACACCAGTTCCTGGATGCCATGTTACCACATGCTAATGAGCAGATATACTTCCCCAGAACTCAGGAGGAGTTGGCCAGCAATATGCGTCACTTCCACCGTGTGGCACAATACCCGGAGGTACTGGGTGCGATAGACTGCACGCACATACAAATCAAGTCACCACCCGGTGAGCAGGGTATGCGCTACATAAACCGCAAGGGATTCCACTCCATCAACTGCCAGGTCATGTGCAATGCCCAGGGCATTATCATGGATGTGTGTGCTGGCAGCCCTGGAAGCTACCATGACTCCCATATCTGGCATGCCTCACAGCTGTATCAGGTATTTGTCAGGGGGGACATCCCACATGGCCATCTCGTAGGGGATGCTGGCTATGCACTAGAGCCATGGATGATGACTCCCATCAGAAATGCACACACACCCATGCAAGAACGCCATAATGAGGCACACGCACAAACCAGAATCATCATAGAGCGTGTGTTCAGGATGCTGAAATCACGGTTCTGGTGCTTGGATACATCTGGTGGAGCCTTGCAGTACTCTCCAGGCACGTGTGCCCACATCGTCATAGTATGTGCCATGCTACATAATATGATCCTGCGGAAGCAGCTGCAGCAGGGACAAAATGGTGAAGGCACTCATAGCCCACCACAATTGCCAAGGCCAGTACAGGCACAGAGGGATACAGACCATGAACACACTGTGCCAGCCCCAGTAGGCAGACGGAGGCATGCACAATATGCCTACGCCTTGGCAAAGAGGGAACGTATAGCACATACTCTGACCGTGTAGGCCCCTACGGACTGACACCTCTCCACCTGCACACACAGTAAAATGGATGGCACACAAACATGACCACCTGTAAATTGTAATGTATAGGTGGCCCAATGTGTGACTCCTACATAGGCAGCCCTCAAACATTGTAAACACAACAGCCAGTGCAACACGGAATGCCAACACCTGAACAGTACATGAGTCCTACAGCATATGGTGGTGCTGTGTGCCTGTCACGTTCCCCGCCAGATATATATATATATATATATATATATATATATATATATATATATATATATATATATATATATATATATATATATATATATATATATATATATATATATATATATATATATATATATATATATATATATATATAGATATATAGATATATATATATATATATATATATATATATATATATATATATATGTACACATATGCATATATATGATACAGATAGAAAGGGCAATAGAGGGATATATGGTGATATAGATGGATTCAGCGATATCTGCAAATATGATAGATAGACCAACGACATTCATAACATCATGGAGGTACAAATAAATAGGATACCGCCAACCAAGGAATGTGTAACATACCGACATGCGTAACCACGAGGCTGAAAGACCGATAGAACACAGTACCGGAACAGTACATCCGCGAGTAATAGTATGATGATATGAAGGGACGGTTAGTCACCGCTGACGGTGTCGCGGTCCACGTAGGTACTGTGTTCAACTGAGTCTGTGAGTGCCGTGGTCTGTGTAAGTGTGTGTCGAGGGTGCCGTGTGCATTTCTGTGTGACTGTAATGTGTGTGTGTGTCCGCAACATGTGTATGTTGGTGCCAAGTCAGAGGCAGACCAGTATGGTAGGTGTGGGTATAGCTAGACGTAGGCATACGGTAACTACCTGTACCACAGTAGGAGGGACATCCCCACCCTGGGCAGGTGTGTCCTGACATAAAACAGTACAAAGGGCAAATGTCCGAGATGGTAGGACATAAATATGTCCCATATATAATGTAACAGTCGTATTTAATAGTCATGCCTGTATGTAAGAAACTTAAATGTCACATGCAATATGATAGGTATCCAAAGTCACAAAACAATAGGTATGTAGTGAGGATAAAAGTATGTGCTACCTGTGTACTGACCGTGGCCACGTGTTGGCCTGTAAACACCGCTTTGTGTCCCGCAAGTGTCCAACAATGACCATATGATAAGGTGGCAACCCATGGCAAACAGGCTCTTTTAACAACACAACCACAATGACTGCAAATATCTGGGACAGAAATACAAGGGATAGCTGTCACCTACACATATCCCCTGATATATCGCTGCAATTACGGAGGTATACAAGTAGCAAGCTCACCTGCAGATGATATAGAAACCAATTAACAATGGCCCAACGTACAATCCCGTAACATAAGTCTACTAACTGTTAGCTCTCTAATCAGGGACGGAGCCCACACACATATATACGGATTATGTAGAAATGCAAGGCCCACAAACCGTATATGTTACGTACAACCACCGACATCCCCCACACTAGAAACTAAAGCAATACAAACTGTAATAGCAGCACATACATCCAGTCAGTCAATTACATCTGCAGAACCCTCAACATACCGTGTGGGAGACACAATTAAAGGCGACATGCAAAATTGCAGGCGTAGTATAATGGAACAAACAGCCATGTTACAGGTATTGATTGCAATACTCCGTTATCAGACGTCGGGATGACAGGTACACCCACATGTTGAACCAAATACTCTACCTGTCACACACAATCCACGGGGGACATGAATCCAAACTATACTTGTCTCCATGCATAGCAGTTGCAGTTACACATAACAAAACACAATACAGACCGTCTCCCCGAAGGTAGGGCAAATAGGCAACGCCCAAGTGGAGAATCCAATTATACCCCACTGTCGCTGCGTAATTGGCGAATGGAGTAGCTGCACAGCTGATATGCAAGTAATTAGTCACTCAGGAACACCAATTGGTGGGAAGAATCCACATGTTTCAGGTATCGACGTATATAAGGATGACTCGCCAGACATTCAAACCGTATGCTCATACCGAAAAACATTGGAAACACTGTGAGAGAGATAGAATTGAAATGCCGTAATGACGACAAGGTATGTAGAATGCCCGATATGTAAGGTTATGTATAGCATGATCTGTATTAACTAGTTTTACTGTATGTATAGCCTGGTTTGCATTAATTAAACGTGTCCGCAATGCATAAAGTGGGGAAAGGTATTTATGTAGTGATGTCTTGCTGAGCATACTAACGCTTGTAGAATCTGTGCGTCCAGCAGTGGGACACAAGGTACATAGCACAGACACCAGAAGGGATGCTACATGAGGCCATTACACAGAACAATGCCATACAACCCGCCATCAGTGGTAGGGTATGTCCAACAAGGACGTGCCATAGCAGGGGATAGTATATGTTGATCTACTGTCACAGCACGCATGTGTATGGGCAAATAACGTTAGTGACATATGTAAGGTGGTCCCGCTGAGCAAGTATGCTTTGCATCATGGGATACTATGTGAAATATGTGTAATGTATAGTATTATAGGTAGATATGACAGATATTCAACACAGCATAACAGGCATAACATGCATACCACAGGTACCGTCTATCGGTATGTACAATAACAGGATACATATGGCCTGTAGGTATGGGACATAGTAATAGCATGATAGCTAATCTAAATGGAAGGGCTACCAAGTAACCATGCACAAAGGACAAGTAATAGCTGCACAGGTGCATAGTGGGGTACTATGCAGTCTGTCAAGTCCATGTGTAAGCACAACTACAGTGTTCACACTAGTGGCACCTCTCCAGGGTAGTGCCCTGTGAAGAGCAGAGCCAGGCATCACCTGCACCACTGCACAGTACAGCCACTGCAGTGATCCCAGGCCTACATGTGTCTCCCAACCACCAAGGGAGGTATCACATGAACAGTGCTACTGAGTGTCCCTGCGTGATGTACTGAGGACTTATGTTCCACAGCATGGTGAGTGTCCGGTCTGGGAATGTAACCCAGAAGCACATCCCACTCATTGTGGCGTGTGTGCACATATCCATGAGCATGTTGCTCACAGTGGCCTCTGCTTATGTTGCGTATGAGGAGTATATCCATCAATAATGTTGTGGACATGGGTCCTGTCTGATCAGCAGAGGTCACCCCTGAGTATGTAGTATGCAAATGTGTACAGATGTGGTGTCCGTAGTGCATCCACAAATCGACACTGTCGGAGCTCAGTAAACGTCATGGTGTGTTAATGTTGTGGCATGTAAAGCTGTAGCTGTTGTGTAAGGTACACCCTAAATGGGGTGGTGTACCCTTGAATGTGTGTAGATGTCATGTGTTCAGAGGTACAATGGGTGCCTATGTACCAGTTACACACCCAGTACAGATAGGTGTGGCCACGTAGGAGGATATCCACGCCACAGTGGCAATACGGTAACCACAGGAGTGGGTGCGACATATGTGTGTACTGCAAACATGTACAATGTGATATGTATGTAGGGGACCACCATCCATGTGATAGTCAGTGGGTGAATGGTGTAATGCAAAGGTGATGTGCATGCACCTTGTGTCATGCAGCTTGCTGCCATGATAGTCATATTATGTATCTGTCACAGCGACATCCATATGGTTGGAGTCAGTATCAGCTGGTGGAGCAATCATGGTGCTTGGTATGTAGGGGTTCTAAAGCCAGGCAGGGAAAGTGCCCTGTGCCAGCCTGTTCCACAGGGAAGCATATACATAACATGAAGGGCCCTATGACTGAGGACCGTGGTATGCCAAAGTACCCGACATGTAGTAGGTACTATGGTATGCTGGCCTCACTGTGTGTCCTGTCCATGAGCCACATAGCATAACATCGTGAGACACAGGGTACGATGTGCAGGTGGATGTGTATGTTGTCAATACCAGAATGGGGAATGGTGCTGAAAGGCAATGAGAGGACAATGTAGGATGTGTGGACTCCTGTACCATCAGCAACTGCCCTGGTAACTGTATGAAAGGAGTCCACCATGTGTAGGGGCCATGCTCTGGCCTTAACAAGCCCAACCCGGGTGGCAGCAGAGGACAGGAGACCAACAATGTCTCTGAGAATGACGTCCCTGATGATGTGCCCCATAGCCACGCAGAACAGTCCAGTCAGGTGTGTAGGACTATAGTCCCACTCGTGCAATGTGGTGCCACCTGTGTGTAGTGTGATAAATGCTGCCGTGTGCCATTCATGGTCTACAATGTCTGAAACAAGGCTATTACTGAATATGGTGGCCTAGTGGTGAGACATGTAATTCGGAGGTTGGTGGACATCACAGCCTGGGACGTTGGAAGGTGACATGGGGCCAGTGTCCCAGGACACATAGAGTGTAGGTCAGTACTGTGTAGGTGTGACCACAGGGACACCACAATGTTCATGTATGGATTGCGGCCCTGTAGTGAGTGAGAGGGTGTACTGTCAGCATTGAATCCATCCTCCAGCATGTTGCCAACAATACCTGGGTCTGCAATGTTCCTGAGTGACTGTTGTATGTGACAGCAGATGTGGGTGTTGCCATCGAATACTGACATACCACCATAATGCCTGGTGGTACACCCCGGAATGTGTGGCAGTCATGTTTACGTAGCTAGTCTGGGAGTATGTGATGAGGGACCCTGTGGCCCCACCACGGCTGACCAGTGAGCCACCCCACACATGGGAATGTACACCACTGTGCAACAGCCTACACCTGTTGTTGTACATCATATGTCCGTGGAACATGACCACCAGAGTGGCGTCTGTTATCTGGTGTGTACCATCATGGCTCTGTGTGGAATAGCATGATCCATGCAGTTGTGTACATGCTAATTAAGTGCACTGGGGTATGTGTCAGCATTTGTATGTGCATTGTCCATCTGCACGGGTGTCATGATGTCAACAACCGCTGTCAGCAGACGTCTGTAGTAGGTGTAGTAGTACACATGTACTGTGTATGCTGTGATGGGTGTGTTTCCGGGATGTGGCTAACACGGTAGATTAGCATATGTTCGGAATCTACCAATGAAGGGATAACCCCAGGTGTGTAACATCAGTCACATGGTGGTAGTGTCCATGCCAAGGGTAATGTAGGTCCTGGAGGTGGTGTGTATGTGTTGATCCAGCTGAGTGGAGGGTATGACTCATGGATGTGTCGGTACATGAGTGGCTATCCCAGTGAAGTGTGGGGTAGTGTCAGTCACACATCAGTAGTAGCTGAGGCCCACTGTCCACTATACCACCATAGAAGGTATGTTACCCGTGGGGTATGATGTTGACTCTGTCGCTTGTTACAATGTGTATAGCGGTCCCGGACACAGTTAGTTGCACGTGGAGCACCTCTGATGCATTGTGCTAAGCAACTTGCCAGGATGTGTGACAACATAGTGGGATATGGGAACCCCTCAGCTGTGGGTGTGCCGGTCCAGGTATGTGCCTGGAAGGTATGGTCCGTCTATAACCTGTCATTGCAGGTGTGCTCTGCAGAGCCTACAGGCAGGTCCCAGTCACTGCAGAGATGTTGGAGTGGTGCATTATAAGGTGTGCCTTGCCTGCGTGCGTCACAGGGGAAGATGCAAGCAATGTGTCACATGACCCTATGTCGCGCATGCCAGTTACCGCCCTGCCGGTGACAGTTATTGGAAGCTGTGCAGGACAGGCAGTATAGAAGCAGCAAGAGCCTAGCATGTGAGCTGTACTCCCAGGGCCGACAGGTGCAAGTCATCTGTGCCACAGCATTGTGTTTGACCAGGACAGTCATAGCGGACAGATACCACATGCTTGTGGAATGACAATAGGAGCATAGGCAACTGTTGCAGTGACACAGTTGGTCACTGTACAGTGGTATCGTGTCCGGACAAATGCAAAATGCTCCCCAGGGCTAGGCCCACACCCTCAGGGCTATAAGACTGGTGAGCTATTGCACGTCCCTGCACACGTAGTCTGTGAAGTGGCATCACAGGGCAGTCACACTAACATGGCGAATGACAGACATATCATACCTGGTGAGGTGTGGCATGGGTGCATAGGTTATGTTGCAGAAGCAGTTACCCGACAGCAAGATGTAAGCGAATAATGCCTTGTGTAGCCTGCTGTGTGGAACTGCAGTGTGACACCCTACAGAGTCAGCTATGACTGGTGTGTTGTGAATGTTATAACACACTATTGGCTGTATGTGGTGGGCACACATGAGTCTGTGGGCTATAAGCTGGTGATGTTGTCTTCCATGATGGGGGCTACCTCTGGTGCCTACAGTGAGTATGGAGACGTACTGCACAGGTTGTCCTCGTAGGTGTGGCCAGTGGTGTAGATTATGCGAGACAATGTGATGGGTGGGGTGTGTTGCGAATGTTACACATCCCCAAATGACTGTCAGGTGCAGTCAGGGTTAGCGACAGCATTACCCCCAGCCATAGCTGTCATCCTCCTGTCCCCAAAATGAGGAACATTAGCCCTCATACAGTGTGACAAATGGGTGAAATGTGGAACACTTACAACTGGCTTACTAACAGCGTCAACTAGGAAGGGCATATGATGGCTAAAATAGGCTGGTCTTATGTATAAAACAGATATTCCAATGAATTAATATGATTCTCATCTATCTAGCCATGGCTAGCAGGTAAACTATGTACAACAATGAATGTGTGGCATACCCTTCCAATGTGGAACCTTGAGGAACATGCACCTTTTAGAACCCCAAATGAGGTACGTTCCCCGTAATGAGGTACACCTGAGAGCTATGGCCCAGCACGGCTGCAGACGTGCATCCCCTACAGGCTGTAGTGCCGTATGTTGGGAAGTGAGCATTGAATGTGTACATGACACAATTGCTCTATTGCCACATGTACGACATATCCCTCATATAGACAGGCAGTAGCACTGGTATGTGACAGTTGGACATGCCTGCATATACAACCATGTCCCACAGGATATGTGCGTTACGTGTGTACAACAGCTGTCGTACCTTAAGCAAGCTGGGAAGTGTAGGACAGCCAGTGTACCTGTGGGAAGTGGTGTGGAATGGGCGCTATAGTAATCAGTAGCTCATGACATGCTCACATGTTCGAACAAGTGCCTAGCATGACCATACAATACAGATAGGGTGTTGGATAATATCAACCCACAAGAGGTGATGACAGTCATTTAGGGTGGCACCGCACTATAACCCTGCTGAGTATGGTGTGCATGTCCATGAACCATTAGCACTGTAGATGTTAGCAGTACAGATGTACAAGATAGCACGGATATCTGATTACAAATACCTTTGCATGTCACAGGTGTGTTCCACCAGTGGCCTGTTGACAGACCCACAACTACAAAAGGTGAAACAGTGACATGTGCACAGCACATCTGTGCCAGATACAGTAGAACAGGGTTAATGTGTTGTACCCCACCCACATTGTAGCCCATACCACACAGACAAATGTTAGCCATCTGTGTATGTGAGGCTGTGAATGGCCATGACCTATCAGTTTAGCTGTGTCAGTGTTGTGAACAACATACAGAATGGGCTGTGTGTGTGAGGTGTGTCACATATGTGCACAGTCTGATGGATGATACCAGCAGTGTCACCGCTAGGTGAACATCCCTGTACCCATAAACTGCTACCTAGGCTGTGGTCAACATTATGGACACTGTGTAAGGGATGGTGCTGTGCAGTGCACCCCGACATGGTGACGTCTCCAGGCCCCTTAGGTAGTCATCTGGGGTACCCATGTCATGTCAGGGTGCCATCCATGAGCACGGAGATCACTGGCCAGGCATATACAGCACTGTGGTGACCAATATTGGATCACATACCACCTGTAAGGGGTAATGGCTATGCATGGATGTGCGAGAACAGCCTTCACAATCCACACCTCCACTATGCAGCATGCCGTCTACCTTGCAGAAGGACATTTGCTACACCATGATGATGGACATGCTACATGTCCATATCCTGATCTATATGACATATGTCATGGACAGCCACCGTTCCAATACTAGGATCGCCACAGGCTGGACAGATCCCTGTGCCATACATGTGACATACTCCCGCCATACCATGCAAGCCTGTCCATCAAAGCTGCAGATGTCATCCCAGTCATACATGGTGTGATGGCCGCATGGTAGATGTACTATCAACTGACTGGATCAGTAATGTGGCACTGATGCAGCTTGCGGTGGCACAATGGCCATCTGTAACAGTGTGGAAACCATGCCCGCACATGCTATGGTTGATGACCAACCCTGCGAATGTCGTCTGACTATCCATTGTCCCATGTCTATCACATGTGTAATACAGGCGATCCGTGTCAGGATGTTGAACAGTTGTACAGTGCTGTGTAGATGTATATGGCAAAACACATGCATGTACAGGTGTCCATGCGTATGTGTGCATTGTCACTGCTCAAGTCCATTCCGGCTGTGTCTGTGTTGATATGTGACATATACACAGCATCCAGGTCAACAGTAGTACCGTGGACACATCGAGGCATGTGCAGATAGGTAAGAACACAAGTGCAGGCAGATAGACATGCCCACAGCAAGACAGCATTTACATGGAGTATGAACACTGTAATGAGGCGACACACATATATGGTGATGATATCCAATGCATAATGGGTGTGACATGTGTGACACAAACACGTCAGTCATGTCAGTGTCATGGTGCTTTGCAAAGATAACTGTGCAGATGCAGTAGATGTCATAGAAATGTATGTGCAGCAGTATCTCTGTACATCTCTGAAACTGTGACCTGTCACCATCATTATGTTTTACAGATAATGCCCCGTACATGCCTCCCAGCATACACCCGCCAGGAGGATGATGTCCTCATCCCACTGCTCCATGACAACTATGACTTGTTGTTCAGCCATGTGCCACAGCATGCCCAGCAGCGGGATGACCTGTGGCAGGATCTACGCAGGAGGGTGAACGATGTGGGTGGCCATAACCGCACCTACCAGCAGGTGCGCAGACACTGCACGGACCTGATACGACATGCAAAACAGCGTGCCACTGCAATCGCCAGGGAACAAGGTGGAACAGGTGGTGGGCCACCAACCCAGCCCCCACTCACACACACCGAGGAGCTACTGGCCAGTCTGGGGACACCCAGCGAACAGCATCCAGAAACACTAGCTGCCATCGTGGAGGTGGGTGTCTCCCAACCAATGAGCCTGGAGTTGCCTGGTAAGTCAGTAATGCACATATGGCTATTATATCCCATGTAGTTGCATGTGTCACTGTACATAATGTAAAGTAACAACATATGCCAGGTATGTGGACACACATGCTGCATAGTACAGTATGCTACGTTGTGTATGCACACATGTGCATACTATATGCTATTACACAGGTGAATGTGTGCACATGCACAGTGCAACCTGTGGCTGTCATACAGTCATGGATAATGTACATACTGGTGTGTCACCCCTATACAGGTACCTCTGGCGTGCCGCACAGACATGGGTCCATTGCAGGTGAGACTGTCATCAGTATCAGGCATGTTACAGTGTAGATCTATTTGCCATGTGGCCAGTTAACACTTGCACACCTGATGTTTGTTCCAGTCACGATATGCAGGTCGCACCAACATGCATTCACACACGCCACCCATGTGCAATATATGCAAACGTAATGATACACAGACTTGAAACCACAGTACATGTCATTGCGACATGTGTGGTCAGCTGTGCATACAACGGTGGAGGTGTTCTACAATGGAGGCATATGTAGTATGCATTGGAACAACATGTGTGGTATGCACACAGTACCACACAGTGAGCTGTGATATGGGCAGCCCACAAGTGTCACCATTGTGTCATATGCCCCCGCATCAGGTGCACACACTGTGATGTGCCACCAGACATGTCCCAGACATGTAGTGTCCTGTCTGCAATATTGTCACACTATCACATGACCTATACCCCACATACCAAACATACAACCCGTTGTCTGCATAGACCTGTGGAATGTGACATATCTGACATGTATGGGTGTATATCATATGGGACCACACAGACATGTGGAGAAGATGCCCATCACACACAATGGCCACCACATGTGCACACATGGCCATGGGGATGGCCTGAGACATGTAGCCACACAGTACATGGGATGTGTATACACCCTGTTGCACATTGTCCACACATGGTCCAATTATAGCCCTAGTTGACCGATTATACAGTTGATGTGGTACAGTGGACAACCTAAAAGCCTGTGCACAGCTACTGGAGGTGTCACTGAAGTCTACCATATACGATCTGTCGAACATCACGACTGTGTTGCAGTTATGGCTATGCAATGTGTACACATTATGCATTCTACAGCAACATACATGCCTCATGTTGCCATACAATGGCACAGTGTCTGTACTTCACACTGTATAGCAATGTAGATGGCTCACACTACCCTCCCGTGCTCATGCACATTTAATAAACATGCATTCTATCTGTAGGGCATACACACAACACTGCAATGTGAAGCCCATTATGATGCTGTACATGTGTCAGGACACCATTGTGTCAAACATGTATGCATGTTAATGCACATGTCAGCAGATTACATGTCAAGGACACGTCAGACGTGTACTGTTATCCTGTTCTGGCCCACATGGTGTATCACGGAGATGCATGCATACTACCATGATTGTGTGACCTGCATGGCTACTGATATGACACCTGCTTGCTGTAGTGTGCACCCCAGGGAGGTATGCTTACTAACACTATTAATGTCTGAGCTGCATGCCCTCTGCTCTATCGCAGGCATGCTGCATGCCATCTGACAAATCACATGCATGGTGTGTGTGTGTGTGTGTGTGTGTCTGTGTGTGTGTGTGTGTGTGTGTGTGTGTGTGTGTGTGTGTGTGTGTGTGTGTGTGTGTGTGTGTGTGTGTGTGTGTGTGTGTGTGTGTGTGTGTGTGTGTGTGTGTGTGTGTGTGTGTGTGTGTGTGTGTGTGTGTGTGTGTGTGTGTGTGTGTGTGTTTGTGTGTGTGTCTGTGTGTGTGTGTGTGTGTGTGTGTGTGTGTGTGTGTGTGTGTGTGTGTGTGTGTGTGTGTGTGTCTGTGTCTATTGTACTTTACAGTATTTCTTTGCATTCACAGGTGATGTAGGTGCGTTACCCTCCTGCGGTCCATCTGATGTTAGTGTCCCCACAGATACTAGCGGTGATGAACATATGCATGAGGTACAGGCAGGGTTGTCAGGGGCTGAATCTGTGCCAATGGTTACCATCCCAGCTATGTCCCCCTCTTCCCCGCACACAGTTCTGCTGCCAACACATACCACATCACCGGTGGCCATAGAGGAAGGACAGTCAGCGTCTGTTGGCGTGGGACAGGAACGTGTGGTGGTTACAGAAGGTGTGTCTGCACACCATGGTGTCAGTGTAATGACTGCAGATGTGCCACACAGGCATGTGGCCGGTGCTGCTCGTAGGAGGACCTCTGGCAGACATGCACCTGCAGGACAGAGTGCAGCAGCTGGTATCACCAGACGCATGTTCCAGACTGTAATGGCGGCACAGGCACGTGCTGAATGGCAGAACAGAGAAGGGCAGAGGCTGCAGAGGGCTGCTATCCACACCCTAAATGACAACATCCAGGCATTGGCGAATGCTCAACAGCAGATTGCTAATGTTCTGGATAGGCGACTAGGTGAAATGGTCGGTATCCTTGACCGAGGCATGGCAATCCACGAGCGGGAGCTGTCTGTGCTGGAACACCTGGTAGGAGTGAGGCGTAGGCCACGTGGACGTAGGCCAGCAACACCACCTAGTGTAGGTCGACGTGACCGTGCCACCTCACATGCCCGCTCCCATAGTGCTGGTAGCAGTAGCAGTGCAGCTGCTGCTGCGCTGTCAACACCAGGACACAGCAGGCCATGTGGACGTGGCCCTGGATGGTCTCAGCGGGGACACGTTTCCAGCGGACATGTGTCGTCGGACAGTAGCCACTCTGTACCTCCACCTGGTAGTGCCCGTGCAACCCCAGGCAGGCACAGGTCACGTGGCCATGGACGGACACAGTGAGCTGTACAACCTGCACTGTACAATCTGGGGCTGTCAATTATACCCTGTGTAGGCATCACAAATGGCAGAACTGTGTACACACATACATGCACACAGCAAACACAACTGTAGGGCTCCACAACACCCACATGCATTCTGCACAGATATGTCCAGTCAACTCACCGGCCCTTACACACACACATGATGTTATCCATTGGTGCAGCCTATGCCCCTGGCAAACATATCACCCTGTGCATATGATGAAGCCTGTGCCGCATCCCTGTCATCCACACCATCGGTGCAGGGTTATGCACAAATATTCTGATGCACAGGGTGAACAGCATAGTGAGAGGTGTGTATGCATAGTGAGGGATGTGTATGTTGCAGTGGTTGTGTGTGAATACTGAGTTGTGTATGTGACATAGGTTTGTGTACTGTCGACATGCACCAGTCACACCATGTAGTGCAGGTGCAGCATGCATTGTGATGTGTTCACGGTATGTGTCTCGGTTACATCTGTAGCAGCATGTTTGTTGTGATACCCTGGTTCCCTCCTATGGTGTACTTGCATGTGCCTACAGGTAGCAGTGTTTGCAGTCCCCCACGTGTAACTGTGGAGTACACACAGGCACGTCTGGCAATATCAGCATGCTACATGTACCCTCATCCTGAGTGTTGGACACACAAACATGACACAGATGTCTGCACATATACTGCACCTGACGCATGTGGTCGGTGCCACAGGCTACACTGGACAGAGATGTGACATACATAGCAGGACACATTACAGGTATGGTGACATGGTGCAGGGTTGTACACAGCGGCCTGGCCAATGATGATGTGAGGTGTCACTTGGTAGCTGGAGGCCACACTGTGCAGCAGTAGGACCCGTAACAGTACGTGAACATGGCCGCAGTCACGGGGTGTACACCACTATAACACACACCCCATAGTGTGCAGCTGGGGACCCTTGCCTGTGTGGTCATCACCCTCACAGTACTATGCACCCACGCGAAGTGTCACAGAGAAGGGACATGCACAGGTAGCCAGTATGGCTGGGACCTATGGCATCAACAGGGTTGTGCAATGCATCACCATTACGGGTTAGTCAACACGTGGGGCCAGTGATAATTTCCCACCGTATATTAGCATACACACTCACACCAAGCACCAGACATACATACAGACACACACACACACTGTGGTGACCACACATGTGTATACGGACAGCCGATGTGTGTGATGCACATCACCGGCGAACGTCATGCTTCCCACACTGACGTATGTACAGTTCTCTACAATGGTGTACAGGGATGTGTAGCAACTGGGACATATTCCCCGCAATATGTGGCAACCCTGGTCACACATTCGGACACACATGGCAGTGCTGGGAATGATACACCAGCCATATGATGACACGTTTGCTGGACATGCAGCGGTATTGATTGCATTATGTGTACCAATGCTATATCTGGCAAATGTGCTGCTATATACACATGGGAGGTTGTAGGTGTTACAGGTGCCATATGACATATAGTTGTTAACACCTGACCGCTGTGTATGCATTATGTCAGCACCGTCACGTAACAGCGACATAGCGTACAGTTAGCACATGGCATGATAGGATGGTGTGTGACACAACTGTGAGCCACCCCTGCACACATACATCTAGACAGGTGGCTCACCACGTTACGTACACACATCCCTCCATATGTGCTGTTTGTATGTCACCGTATACAGATGTCAATGATGGGTCTGCATTGCGTCTGCATGTCGTAGGTAGGTGCAACTATGTTATGGACATCGGCCACTGCACATGCATGTTTGCTGCATGCACAGTACAGATGTCACATGTGTCTCCTGTTGCCATGTTTGTATGCATTGCTATTGTTGGACATGTGTGTTGACATACATGACACATGGACTGCGGTATGATATCACGGGTGTCACAGGCGACCAGTACAGGGGTATGTGTCCCAGTCAACACTGCTACCCCCTGTAGTGTGAGCATTCAACAGACATGGGCCCACCTTCAATTTGCATGTGTAACATTGATTGGGCCAGTGTTATGCACAAGGTACGTCAAAGGCCATGTATGTATGTGTTGTGTGTGCAGTCCATGCACACATCCACACAATTATGTGTACGATGGACCCAGACATGTGTTCATTGGTGTACAGCAACAGTCAGGTGTCACAGCTGTGTAAGGGCCATGGTATGTCATGAGCCAACCTGTTCATGTATACTGGCATCCTTGCAATGCATAACATCTGTTGGATCCCTGTTGGTACGTGTGTACTCTGCACAGCTGGTGTACACCACTGTACAGCCCAGTGGTCATGTGCAACATGGTGTTGTGGGACCGTAAGGCTGTGTAGTGCTTCACCAATGACATGGTGCTGACTTGACAGCTACAGTGTACACTGCAGTGTGTACGTGTGTGACCTGCACCTGTGACAGCTGTGATGGCAGCTGTGTGTGTACAGGTCACTGCATGTGTGACCGCCCTGTGCGTGAGGGCAGTTATACCTTACTGTGCCCTTCTGTGTGTACACTCCATCTGCATGCAAGATTGCCCTTTGCAACTGCTAAGTGTGTGAGCATGCCCAGTATGCCATTGTGTAGATGGACACACAGTACATTCCACACTGCGCCCCTCCGTGATTAGACTCCATGTGCATGCAAGATGGCCCTTTGCAACAGCTAAGTGTGTGAGCATGCCCAGTACGCCATTGTGTAGATGGACACACAATACATTCCACACTGCGCCCCTCCGTGATTAGACTCCGTGTGCATGCAAGATGGCCCTTTGCAACAGCTAAGTGTGTGAGCATGCCCAGTACGCCGTTGTGTAGATGGACACACAATACATTCCACACTGCGCCCCTCCGTGATTAGACTCCGTGTGCATGCAAGATGGCCCTTTGCAACAGCTAAGTGTGTGAGCATGCCCAGTATGCCGTTGTGTAGATGGACACACAATACATTCCACACTGCGCCCCTCTGTGATTAGACTCCGTGTGCATGCAAGATGGCCCTTTGCAACAGCTAAGTGTGTGAGCATGCCCAGTACACTGTTGTGGAGATGGACACACAGTACATTCCACACTGCGCCCCTCCATGATTAGACTCCATGTGCATGCAAGATGGCCCTTTGCAACAGGTATGTGTGTGAGCATGCCCAGTACGCCGTTGTGTAGATGGACACACAGTACATTCCAAATAGACGTGTGATATTAAGCATGTGGGCATGGCCATTGACATCCTGTATAGCCATGGTGGTCATCCAGGCACCAGATGTCCAATTTCAATGTCACAATGGATGTCTACATTAAACGCACTTGTTGCTCTCTCATAGGGTGTACTGTCTGTGGCGCATCCCATATCTATTCAGTGTTTGTTGTGCTCTGTAGATATTTAGTTGGCCCATTGACAGCACTGGCGTGTTTGTGTACGTCTACCTTGGGACGGTAATATGCTTTCAGACCGCTCACTCTCTAAACATTCCCTATCGGCATCTTTGCCTTTGCGGATGATGTCACCCACCTAGAAGTATGCCTCTGAGAGTGCTGTGTTCAGTAATCTTGGTAGCACGTTCTGTAAATGCGTAATGCTGTAGTGTGTTAGAGTAGGTAGGTGTGTGTTCAACTCCTGGCCCTTCCAAGTGTGTGTGTGTGTGTGTGTGTGTGTGTTTCCAGCTGCCTGGGGACACAGTAATGCTTTTAGATGCCTCACAACACATACATTCCCTATCGGCGTCTTTGCCTTTGCGGATGATGTCACCCACCTAGAAGTATGCCTCTGAGAGTGCTGTGTTCAGTAATCTCGGTAGCGTGTTCTGTAAATGCATAATGCTGTAGTGTGTTAGAGTAGGTAGGTGTGTGTTCAACTCCCGGCCCTTCCAAGTGTGTGTGTGTGTGCATGTGTTTACAGCTGCCTGGGGACACAGTAATGCTTTTAGATGCCTCACAACACATACATTCCCTATCGGCGTCTTTGCCTTTGCGGATGATGTCACCCACCTAGAAGTATGCCTCTGAGAGTGCTGTGTTCAGTAATCTCGGTAGCGCGTTCTGTAAATGCGTAATGCTGTAGTGTGTTAGAGTAGGTAGGTGTGTGTTCAACTCCTGGCCCTTCCAAGTGTGTGTGTGTGTGTGTGTGTGTGTGTGTGTGTGTGTGTGTGTGTGTGTGTGTGTGTGTGTGTTTCCAGCTGCCTGGGGACACAGTAATGCTTTTAGATGCCTCACAACACATACATTCCCTATCGGCATCTTTGCCTTTGCGGATGATGTCACCCACCTAGAAGTATACCTCTGGGAGTACTGTGTTCAGTAGTCTCGATAGTGCATTCTGTAAATGCGTCATGCTGTAGTGTGATAGGGTAATTAGGTGTAGGTTCGATTCCCAGGCCTGCCAGATGTGTGTGTGTGTGTGCATGCTCCCGTCCGCCTGGGGACTCAGGTTATGCTTTTAGATGCTTTGCAATACAGATGTATCCTGCTGCCGTCTTTGTCTTTGCGGATGTTGACACACACCTAGTAGAATGCCTGTGTGTCTGCTGTGTTTAGTAGTCTCGGTAGCGTGTTCCGTAAATGCGTCATACTGTAGTGTGATAGAGTAGTCATGTGTAGGTTCAATTACCAGCCCTGCCACATGTGTATGTCTGTATCGCTCTCTCTCTCTCTCTCTCTATATATATATATATATATATATATATATATATATTTTCTGCCCATAACCCTGCTCTTGCATGGGCAGCTGACTGTTTTATGTATCACATATTTGCATAGCTTTCACATACCAATGGGGTATGTTGCAACTCCCAACATTGTCCATGCAACGTCCGTGTTATGGGCGGTGTTACATGCCCTTACAGGCGTTTGCTGTATATCTTGGCAGACATCTATCCTTGCTGTACTCTCACTGTACTCGTACACGCCGGAGGCTTCATGTATCATGGCCTAGTTTTGATGTGTGTATGTCTATTTGTGCTGTGTGCATGGCTGTGGGTATGTCCCAGTATCATCATTTGTAAAGGTGACAGCCCTAAAGGTTCTTCATGTAGACTGCTGTGTCATTTGCAATGTCAGCACATACCTGCGGACAGTACTGCACGTCCTACTGCAGCGCATGTCATACCTTCTGCGTTATCTTGCAGTCGATATTGCTGTTTCCTCACACATGTATCTGTTTCTGTTCATACCACTTCACCTCCTAGAGCAAGTTGCTGGACAAGGCCTTATCTGATAGTGGGACACATAGGGGCAGTATTGACATGTTGCTCTTACAAACGTAAATAGTTGGCACAATAATAGGTTTTGCATTAGTATGGCTTTTCTGTCGGATTTGGTGTCTTACGCACATGTTTGTCATCATTTCATGTCTTCAGTTATCATGGAAGTGCCAGAATGTTACTGTTACGTGGAACACACCCAACATATGAGGCAGTACTCTGCACATTCATCATAAATCTGTACAGTTGCGGAGTATGTGTCTGTAACAAAATATCAACTTTCTGACACCAATACACACACTGTATGGTGGCATCACAGGCCACATGCCATTACATTTATATTACAGGACACACCCACCCAGAAAGTTGTATTCCTCACACAGGCCAACAGCTGCTTATCCACACTAATTGGTCTATCATGTGCCATATGTGTGCACCAGTATTTGCGCTTTCCGTCAGTGGCAGAGCTCACATACGTGTCTGGGGGACTGGACATTGTTACGGTGACACTGCATGACACCCTGAGGGACACATTACGTTTGTGTCTATTAACCTTCCACATTGACATTCACAGGGCATACATTGTCATTCACATTTGTCGGTGTACATGCATGTGACTTGTACATGTTTTCTCATTTGTCCTGATGTCTTTCTTCTCACCTGTCCACCTAGTATCACTAGTTCTGTACATGTATTCTGGACAGGTTACCTTCATACCCCTAACCTGTACACATTATGGGTAAACACCCTGACGTTTGACCTTGTTACATTTGTCATAGTGATGTGCCTTTCTGGTACATTGCTGGCAAGGCATTACGGACTGTGCGGTAGATAATAGTGACTGACATTTCCATTACATGATTAGTAACACTCATAACATCCGTATTCATGGGTGCGCCAGTATTCTCACCACGTTCTGACTTTGTCTGGGGTATATCTAATATAGTCCCTATTTGTATTTCATGTACTATGCCTTAGTGCAGCTGTGTTATTCTGACAGTCTGCCAGGTATGGGTACCATCTTGGTCGTACGCATGTCCATCCATGATTATCGCCTACATGACACTGATATAGGGCCCTACATATTGCCAAAATGGTTTCCGCAATATCCAGTGGATGGTTTGCCCCATTATTGGGGATATAGGCGTGTGCTATACCCACATCACTCCCGCGGGGCGGGCCTACAAAATCCCTGCCAAACAACACCTAGGCCCATATCTGCATACCCATGATTCCCATACCTGACAACCCTCTACAGTACCCATTACACATTTTTAATGTGTGCATTACTGAAGTGTGGAGACACTTATATGCACTCCCCACTCTCCGGATATCAGTTCGTATGTCATACATTCTATCGACACATGTGTCATCACCCTTGCACCTGATACTGTTGCATGTACAGCTATTTCTTATTTGCTGCGGTCACTTCTTTTGCGTCAAAGTCGGTTGACACTACGTATTCCAATTTATGGAGTCCTGCAATAGACACCTATCTGCATGTTTAAAGTGTAGAACTTGCTGGACTGTCACTTTCTGGCCAATGTTTTTGAATGCTGCGGTTTATTCACCTTTCCTGCATGTCTGTTTGTCTGCCCATATTAGATGTAACGTCGCCTATTTATGTACATATGTCATATCTATGGGACATAAGTCTGTTGTGTATACATATATACATGTACAATCCTCATTTCATAACTTGCTTTGGATTACGTCTGTGGATTATGTGTATACACATATATCTATATCCATACCATACCTTTCCACTATACAGATTGCCGCGGAGTGTACAGCTGCTTGCCCATTTATCTTCGCTGTGTTTTACATAAACCTGTGTCTATCTGGCAATGTAGTGGCATTTCATCTGAGACTTACGGTGGGGATTTCTGGCAAGCAGTTCAGGTTACAACTGCATACCCTTCAGAGAATCCATGCTACTGACACACCCGTTATTCTATCCACTTTCTATGTTTGTTCTGGCACATATCTGGGGTTTGTCCCTATATGTACTGGTAGTTTGCATGGCTTTGTCCGGTTTCATACTTTACGAGGTTAACGGGTTTGAGCCATGTATAACTAACATGGGGGAAACAGCATTCATTTACTATGCTGTGAGCGGATCACACACGCACAGGCGCACTTGCATTTCCTTATTGTAGGTTAAGCGCGGGCGTGCATACATATCCTTATTGTGGGTTACATATGTTTACTAAGTCTTTGTGCTTACGTGGGCTTTATTACTTGTGACAGTACCAGTACTTATCTGTAATCCAATTAATGGACGTTTGCAAAACACACGTTCACCTTTACATATTTAACTGTCTGTACAGCACAGACGCATTCATTAAACTTTCACATTATATGTGCTGTAGTCGTTGTTCAACCGGGACTGCATTCACGTTGGCCAGATGCTGTAACCAGTATACGTTTGGTGTTCTGACTCATTTATATGCATACCCGTAGTACATAGCTACATTAACATATGCCTCTCCATTTCACTTACGTCACAGGCATCCATTCTCCTGCTGGGAAGAATGCGGCACTACATGTTACACATTCCCTATTCCCTACTGCTCTGGACCCAAGCTGCATATTTCATCACTGCAGGGATATTCAGAACCCAAAGGCTTATATTCCTGACACATACAGGTCTTTAATTGTCAGGGTGTTCATGTGGTGATCTGGGTTTAGGCTTGTCCGACTGGTGAACGGAACTGCCCTGACCGTTTTCAAATGTCAGACAAAGCACATGGACAGGGATTGTACATTTTGTGCATTTAATCTGTTTACAGACACAGGTGTTTGGGCACCTGTCTGCAGCTTATGATGTTGGCAATACATAATATGGGTGGGGGTGGTTACGATACATAATCCACGGTGAGTGGTGTTCCCAATCACATTTGACTATTTCCTGTAGTCATTCTTACGGGGGTTATTATTTTGCACATGACGTAACTATGAATTAACTATGGGTATGCAGTAGTACATTCAACATATGTGACGGTTTGTTACAGTATATTTGTACGGACCTCTGTAATACTGGGGACTACCCCACATCCTTCACAACAATTCCTGCTTATGTATATACTATTATTCAGTGAACTTTCGAAGCTTGTGGGAGCAGTAATTACATCTGTCCCTATTTGTCCTCCCATCCTTTTGGGCTTTGTCCAGGTTTTGTTGCTGTAATAGGTTGAGAGGTGGTGTCGGTATGTGATTGAGTTGAATATATACTGTCGATAATTTGGTGGGGTGTAGAGTTACCACTTGTTCCTCTTTGCGAGGGGAGGTCCCACTTTGGACAGTTGTGCCCTGTGATTTTAAGACAATAATATATTTCTTATTTTCTGTACTAGTTGCATGATACAGGTATTTTGTATCTGGTACACATAACTATTATTTGGGATAGCATAAGCTATTCAAATGCTATGGCATGAGCTTTTATCTTGGCATACACGTGTATTTCTGTCCTTTGCACTGGCCGGGGGTATGTTTTATCCTGCAAATTCTCACATTTCTACAAGGGATGTCCCACCTTGGCCATCTGAACAGGTGGCAACCCTAGTGGGGTGACCTGCATGGTGGACAGCTGTTCCATCCTGCGTAGTATGAATTGCATGTCTGTGTAGAAACTGAACAGTACCGTGACTACACATACATGTTTTGTCCAGATGTGTACAGTAATGGACACCGTGGCGTGTACACAACTCTGAGGTTTCAACAGGTTACTTATCCCAGGCGGGATGTACACACATTTTGCCGTAACATTAACGCGCGGGCATTTGGATTTACATACCTGTGATGGGATGTTTACATTCGTGGGATACATATTTGCAATCTGGGCACTGCCTAGGACGATACTTCCTACTACATATGGGGAATACTCGCTATGTGCAGGTGTACGGATGCGCAAGGCTGGTAGCTGGATTTGGTGGACATTCGGACATGGGTGCGGGTTATGTGCTATACTGGGGTTGTTGCATATTGCATTTGCATGCATGGGTTCTACTTTTGGATATCCTGGTTCCGCGTATAGCATCCTATGTGTATGTGACGGGTACGTTCCTGTTCATGTGTGTAGCACATTTTAATATACATATGTTTGTGTGTGTTTGGTATACAATTTGGACTGTCAGGTTTCTTTACGGTTGTTATATAGCCACAACTGCCCTGCTGTGTACTATCACTACCACTGTGGAACTGCTGGTGACCATACCCATGGGGCTAGACGTGTGTATTGGCGGCACGCTGACATGATGCGCTTCACTTCCACTGGGTATAACTTCTGACAGTGCAGTACATTACGGACACACGATTTTAAATATCATTTGTTCCATGGACGGAATATTATCTTATGTTGCGTGCATTTCTGTTTGGTTCTCCATTTTGTGTGGCCGGGAACTGTCTTGCATGCTTTGCATACGTTTCATTATCCATGGACACTGATAGGTGCGATTACTATTGCAGGCAGGCTATAATATTCAGCAGTTTAGGTTGCTCATCGCCAGCCGACATTGACACGCCTCCGGTCGCAGCTTAGTAATGCCCCATGCACTCGTGCACGTGTCCTATGCATGTGGATGTGGTAGCGGCGCACCTTCATTAATATGCATATGGCGCTACTACACCATTTATACGCCGCACAGCCAGCGCAGGCCTTACACCGGCCTTGTGCCAAGCTTCATGAATCCGGGGGAGAGTGCCTCCACCCCACTCCTTAAATACTCATTACAAACACATTCCAAACCAATTTGTAAAAAACACCATAGGCATTTAAAGGTACAGACTCCCTGTTTGCTCCACAATTATACATGCAAGATAAAAACAAACTAACTATAAAACATGATTCAACATGTACTTTAAACTTAGTATTTTGACAAAAAATCTTAACGTGAACAATTGAATAAAATTGTAGAATACAAAGAACTGTTATGGCAATTAAGGGTCAATGCCAATATTTTTCCAGGGTTGAATGAAATGGTTTCAATAACCAGCTTTTTGAGGTTAAAAGCTGATTTTTTTTTTATCTAATTGTTGATTTTTTCATCTAATTGTTGACTTTTTATTCAGTTGTTCACTTTATGATTTTTTGTCAAAATACTAAGTTTAAAGTACATGTTGAATCATGTTTTATAGTTAGTTTGTTTTTATCTTGCATGTATAATTGTGGAGCAAACAGGGAGTCTGTACCTTTAAATGCCTATGGTGTTTTTTACAAATTGGTTTGGAATGTGTTTGTAATGAGTATTTAAGGAGTGGGGTGGAGGCACTCTGTTTTTTCTGAAGAAGTCAACTGTAATCTGTGACAAAAGCGCTTAAGAATACATTTTATCCTTGTTTCTTGTAACACCAGCCTGCTTTGTGATTTCTCAGCATTACTATAGCATAAAAGAGAAGGATGGTTGAAATGCGTTTTTTAAACACTCTTTGAAATGTCCTAACTATAATAAATTCCTGTTTTCAGTTCTGGAACAGGGAACACTTCATATAAGGGGTGGAGATTTTAAGACAGAGTTAGAAGAAAAATAAGCACTGTGGCAGATTAGGTTAAACTCTGACAAAGCACCAGGTTTGAATGATGTAGTTAACATCGTGTTTTTTAAAGAACTGCAGGGTTCACTCAAAGAAATAGGTTTTAATAGAAGTGTATGTCTTTAATAGCTGAGTTTGTGATATCACTTAATTGTGGGATGAAGAAGTTCTTTCTATTGGCTTACAGATATTTTTAAACTGAAAGTTTTTTTACTGTTGAATGTATTGTTTTCTGATGAAGTCTAATGACGAAGCGGAAAATAAATTGTTGCCTACACTAAAATTTGTGCCTCCTGTTCTCAGTCTACGTTTCAGTTGTTGTGGCTTATAGTGAAAAAAAGACCACAGAGTGAAGTTAAAAATCAACAGCTGTGAATATGTATAAAGTGTGAGTAGGGTATATTTGATCTGTAAGAGAGTCATTAAGGTCGACAGATTGAACACAATTGCATGCCAGAAAACAATAGTGCCATGGAGCAAGTAATCTGATAAAATGTAGTGCTACTAAGAGTCCTAGTATAGAGGAACAAGAAGAGAAAATGCAGTAGTTCCAAAGTGGGAAGCAAATATTGTGCTGGCCAAAGCAGAAATAGAGTGCTAGGAGAGAGAGTATTGCATAATTATGAGTGGGTGAACAGGTTGAAAGATTAGATAACATGTTTGGTAGTAGTAGCCAGAACTATCATGGTTATAAATTTATAGTTTTGCTAATATAATTCTAATCAAAACT
Source organism: Protopterus annectens (assembly GCF_019279795.1). Classification (NCBI taxonomy): domain Eukaryota; kingdom Metazoa; phylum Chordata; order Ceratodontiformes; family Protopteridae; genus Protopterus; species Protopterus annectens. The sequence continues at coordinate 862,552,816 of NC_056729.1, read as the reverse complement.
GTAATAACAACAACACACATATTTCAAAATTTGTATCAGCTGGGGTAAACAAGTCACAATGTCCTATAGTTACCAGATGTACATATCATATTACAAGTAATGATTCTCCACAAGAAGCAACCTAGCTTGTGTAAAAGAGTCAAACTACAAAGGAGAAATGATTAGCTATTTAGAACTGTGTGTCACTGTAATGTTTCGGATGTGTATGGCAAAGATAGGGAAACCAAAATTATCTCAGACTCTGTTTAATTACTGTGTGAATCTGGGCAAGTCACTTAACAAGGCAGAGCTCTGGGACAGTTGGGAAATTGGAATAGCCTCCTTTATGGCCTTCTGGACCACATGCCTAAAAACAATATATGAATCTATGAACCTAATTACCAGTAGGGTAAGAAAGCAGGAAGGTGTTTAATGACGGTAGATCTGAGATCAAAGGTGTAATTACTAAATCTGGTGGCCTTTGGTGTGAGAAAAAACAATCAAACTGCACATGCACTGAGCTGCAAGCTGCTGATGGAGATTATGAAACAAAGAATTGTTTGCAGAAGAAGCAATTGCACAAAAAAAAAAAAAAAAAAAGACAGCAATGTAAAAATAAAAATGTGCAGTTGTGAATATGTGTAAGTGCCAGTAGGTTAGATGCAGACAGAAGGACAAACAGCTGGAAATCAAAGGTCAAGAATGCAAAAGCTAATCACACAGGGCAGGATTAAGAGAAGTGCTTGATAAAACAAGAGAGCAGAGGAGACTAAAGATAAGTAAGAGGGCTGTAAGTGAATCTGTAAAGACAACAGAGAGAATGCAAGTGTACGCCTGAAGAAAGTAGTACTACTATACAAGTGAATCTGTAATCAAATGAAGTGCCAGCAAGTGTCAGAGCAAAGAGGAGGTGGAAGAGAAAAGTTACGCAAAAGGAACATGGAAGACAGGATGAGCCCTGGCCAAAGCAGAAGTGGTGATTTAGTGAGGAGGTATAGTAGGCTAACTGAGGGTATTGCAGAACTTTGACTGGATGTACAAGTAAAGAGATTAAATGAAGTCTCAAAAAATAATACTCTCATTAATATTTTTGTGGTATCCAGCAGTCATCTACCTCTTGCCTCATATCATGTTTTCATTCTGCTTATGTCCCATATTTGTCATCCCTTATCTCAATATACAAAAAGGGGACTCTACCAAAAATATGAATCTGTTTTCTCAGTTCTTCACCTTGCGAGCTTTCCTGTGTGTTTCCTCTGTATGTTGTATGCCCCAGATCCTATCATCCTGTGCCCTCTGTTTCCACCTCTTAATAATGTTGATCTGGCTGGGCTGCCAGATTGCCAAGCTTCGATAACATACATTGGAAGGGTTTTTTTCATGTGGTATTATGTGCTGCTCTGCACCCATCTACTCCATAGTGTACTATAAGACATTTTATACATGTCCATTTTCATTACAGAATACAGTGCTCAAATGTACTGAGCAGATGCATTACCCAATGGCGTAGCATACAGTTCCTCCCTATAAACTGCTCGTGTAGCTCTGTTCATCTACACTGTCTGTACACTTTTCATTTTGTATCCCCAGTCATGCCACTGGTTGCTGCACACTATGCTGCAATGGGGCCACAAAGATACATCTATAGTGGAGCCCACCCCATATATACTTTCTAACTAGAGAAATGAACAACACTGCACAACCTTTCTGCACTTATACATGGCATCTATATAGCGAGTCTATTAATCTCAGCCTGTGTGAAAAATATCAGCTCACAAAATTCTTAACTTGTTAAATCCTGCTTTTAATAGACTAGGTGTTTTTCCTGTGTGTCACTATCCATTAGAATTATATCCTGATTGCAATAGCAGCCAAGTTTGAGTAATGTTAAAAATTTGAAGAAGAAGTTGCCTATATCAACAGTGCAAGCTGCTGTCTTGGAATTACTCACCCAACAGGGATGCTGTCATGTTGCACAATAGGTAACACACTCACCTTTGCTGCAGAAAGCTGTGTGTTCTATTCCCACACCAAGCAGATGAATTCCTGATGCTGCACTGCAGCATAATGAGGTGCTACTCTCCTGAGTGTCTCTTCCATGCTTTAAGTAGATAGTAGCTCAGATGAATGCAGAAGATCCCACAACACCTATTGAAAAAAGTAGGTGAAGCTCCCTGATGCTCTGCTCAAATTTTCCCTAATAGTTTAAGTGCCACCTCAGGTCTTCCCTGAAAACAGGCTACTAACTAATGGGACTAACCCAGCCAAAAAAGGATAAATAAATGAAAACAAATTATTGTTGCATCTGCACTGATTAAATAAGAGGCCAGTTTCTGTATTAAATATCATAACCTAAAGCCTCATGCAGTGTACAGTGCTGAACTTGCTTGTAAGTAATGTCTGACCCTTTTCACAAGATGCTGTGATTTTGATATTTGGCCAAGCTGACATGTACTCAGTCCATGCCTTCTTTGCCAGCGATGACTAAATCTCTGCTGTTACAAATCTTACGTAAGTACTGTACTGAGTGGAAAATCAGCTATCAGATTTTGTATTGGTTATAGACATTTTTGAGGGTCTGACCCCATTGTGGGTGCTCATTATAGTGCATTGGCATCTGTACCTGACCAAACAAAAAAGAAATGGGTTCATGTAGAGAAGAGGGATGAGATGCTACAGGAAATGAGTGTTTCTTTTCAATATTGCTTCATACCTTTTCAGCTATGTCCTTTAAAGCAGCTAAAATGACATTCACTAAAACTATTAATAGATTCACTGCTAGGTTTGGAAAGTACAGTATGCCTGATCTTGTATACAATGCATATAGTAATCTCGTCTATTCTGGTTTCAGTGTTAACAACTCTGTATGTTTATAAACCTAAATAAAGTTCAGTTTAAAAAAAAAATAAATACACTGCTGGATGGCCACTTATATAATACAGCCTGCTTGTGGAGTATAGCAAGACAAAGCCCCAACTATGGTACAGATGACCAGAGTTTGAATAGTGTCTGGAGCACAGAAAGGTCCAAGGGATGGGGTAGAAGTGAGTAGTTACTACTGTCTTGCCTACCTCAGGAAGATTAGTGGTGGTTCACAGGTGAAAATGTTATAGGTTCATAGGTGTTTACTAGGCTAATGACCACAATGGCCATTTTAAGCCTAGCCACGCATCCCAAATTGCTGACAAGTTCCGATACCCTTGATATGTTTAAGCAGGAGTTTGGGAGATGAAACATTTACTAGCAGGGGCCTGGGAGATGATATATAACTACTAATTGAAACATTGGCTTGGATTATTAAGCCAATGACAGTAGCTTTCATCAAAATGCATGTGAGACCACATGCATGGTTGCATGCAGCAAGGTCACTCTGTAATATGGATGCTCATGTCATCTACTGGGTGGTAAGATTAGGGCCTAATTAGAAATACCCTCGTTGGTCACATCAGTGAATATGAGCACAGGCAAAAAAAAAAAAAAGCATTTCCATGGATGCCTGGATGATAATCCTTTCTTGTCAGTTCTTATCTATGCTGGGGCCTCCCCAAGGGCCAGAGAATGAAAGGGGCTGAAGACTAGTTGGAAGGCTGATGGCAGCAGTCACTTAGGGAAAATCAGCTAAAAAACAAACAAAAAAACGTAATTTATTTTGAACTGCATAGGTAGTAGGGCCAGCTTGAAGTGGGTAGGAATAATACAGTTATCAACACCATCAGCACAATTTCTACTGTATTTTTGATTTCACCAGAACTTCCTTAGACTCTGAGACATCTCAGGGCCTTACATGTGTTGACACTACTGTAGTCAGAGGGGTAGCAACATTTTCACTGCTATACCATCTGGTTTTGTTATTGATTCCTGTTCCTCATTTCATGATGATGCTCTACTTTATATTTTTACTTTTGTTTAGTACTCCTGGCAGCTATCAGTGTAATCTTGTTTAGGTTTGGCTACATGGATTGTGTGAAGTCATCATGCAAATTATATTACCATTTGCTTCCTTTCTGGTGAAGCAGTACTGATAGGATCTTCCAATGAATGTCTCCCTGAACTTCCTCCCACATCTGAAGGCAGACAGGACAAACAAGACTAAAGATACTGGTATTGCCGTTTCATTGTCATCTGCTCTGACTGATAATGATGCCAGTCAGTTTGCTTGCCAGGTGATCGTTGTTTTCTGAAACTTGTAATTTAGGGTCTAGTAAACTAATTTTCATTGCTGTCACTACCAAATACTGATTCTAGACATCACAGTAAATGAGCCCATTAGCCAACATCATTGCAGATCTCTTATGTTAGCGACATACTTATTCATCAGTTTATTTTGTAGGCCTGTCACTGCCATAGATGTATTCCAGAGAACCTCTCTTTTTCCTCCTGTGGGAATGAGTTGATAATTAGGGGCAAAATGATGGGATGCTTTTTCTCCTGCTATACATATCACATCTTTGAAGTTTCATAGGCAGGATTAGCTGTTCCTGGCTGGAATTCCATCCCCCATGCACTTATACATACCCCTGTTGTAGCTGTTTTTTTTTTCTTATTCTTGCCATGCATGCCTGACTGTAATAGATTTATCTGTGAATAATATGCCTGACTCCATAGACTTTTTCAAATTATGACAATTGATATAACATTGCCATTCTACTTTCTAAGGCCACCACATCAAATACTGAGCTAACTTGATTTGTCCCCTAAACTAAGCTTGGGGTACTTATCTCATCATTTTAGGACACCACCATTCTATATTTAGTTACATTGCTCTATGTGTGAGTGAGAGTCAATCTGTTAGGTGTTCTTTACAGTCTGAATAGATGCTGCCATGTGTATCTGGCTGGTGTTCTCTGCAGGCAAGAACCATCTGCATATTCTTACCCAGGAAGCTAGTGGAATATTGCATGCTATGGGAAGGGAGATAACAACCAAGCACTGGTATCCTCTGGGGGACTCACATATGCACCTACTCATTTAACCTCTCTGCTATTACATTTGCAGAAGTTATGACTATGGGCATGCTCCTTTTAACACTGGGACAACATGTTTCTTTATGCTAAAAGTCTCTCTCCACCATCTGGAATGATCTTCAGAACAGCAGTAGTTACACAATCCACTCCACCACCCCCTGCAAGAGACACCATCAGTCTATCCTAAAATGCTAACTGCGACAATTGTTTGTTGATTGTGATTTCTTTTATTACCGAATGTTCCTGAGGAAAAAAGAGAATGGTTAAATCAAAAACAGGTACGGGCTAAAAATCTGATAAGATAAATATACCAGATCAACAGAGGAACAGTATCTCTTAAACATTTGTAGGTTAAGCTGCCAAGTTGCTGATAGCATCTTAAAAGTATTTTGCATTCATACATAATTAATGAGACATTGAAAACTTGCACGTATTCTTGGATAAACTGCATAAATGGATCATTAATAGTATTTTGCCATTTAAAAAGTGTGGATCAATTCACTTTGAAATAAAGAATGTAACTGTGAATAAAAATTGAGTGGCAGTGATGTGAAATAAGACAAACGTCAATGAATGAACAGAATACAAATTAATCATGAACTCTTATCAAAGAAACTCTGCAAATTAAATTTTGCAGACAACACAATAACATGGATTCATAGCTACATACAGGATAGAACATTTCAAATACATTACAATGGCTCTTTTTTAGACAACAGCATATTCAGGACTGGAATTCCACGAGGTTCTCTTCTGGGGCCCCTACATTTTCTCTTTTTATTAATGGCATCTTAGATAACCCCAACCTAATTCTACTTATGTATGTATGTAATAGCTCACATCCTTATGAGTGATTCCAGCAAAACTCAGGAGAACCTACAAACTCAACAACAAACTAACTTTGCAGAATCTTTGTAGAATTTTTAACTGGCTCCACAACAACAAATGTTTACTAAATGCTAAGAAAACTAATGTTGTGTTGCTTGCTTGCTACCCCTCAAAACTAGTCTCCTGTGCACTTATAACCCTTAAAGGTCTCAGAGGAAACAATCCTAACACAACACAGGAGAAATATTTTAGTCTTGCACTTTAACATTCACTCTACGTCTCAATATATACTGATACTATTATATCTAAAGTGCTTAGCCAACTTAAACTTTGCTATCATATTTCACACCCTCTGTCTCCTACTGCACACACTGCCATTGCCAAAAATGCATTGATTCCCAAAATTAAATATGGTTTGCTCTTGCTTTGCTTACACTCCAACCACAAGCCTGATAAATTGCAAGTTGCAGAAAACAACTGTCTTTGTCCTCTTAGCAAGTATGAAAACACATAAGTGCATCCTATTACAAAGGTTTGATTGGCTTCCAGTTGCTCAAAGCATTACCATGTGCTCTATGCTGTCCTGATATTCGAAGTTCACTAAAAATAATTCTCTTTACTTGATATCAAACCTATATACACAGGGGAAGCCAAAATGGCACTCTAGTCCATCCTAGATTCAAAACCACAACTGGAGAAGGAGCATTCTCTAGCAGAGACCCTGCCACATGGAACCATCTTCTTACAGTTGTGCAAAACAATCAGACATACAAACTATTTAAGAATACCTTGATTGAACACCTCCATAAAGAAGCATATTACACCTGCTTTCATGACCTTGGCCAAACTCAATGGTGCACATCATGTTTTCCAAAATATCAATATGTAAATACTACACTGATATAAATATCTGCTTGTTTATATATTGTGTATATTGTCATATGTTTCTTAGAATGTTTTAAGTTTCATATTCTAGTTTATATTCCTGTATATTTTCTCTGAATGGGTTAATGTAACTGTACTGCTATATCCAGGTCATGACTGAATAAATGATCAGTAGATCAATGCATCTACCCGGTTAACAAATTGAAATAAATAAAATAAATTACAACACACAGCTGGAGCACTAAGAAGAAGATGGGATAATATACAGAGCCACTGAACGCTGGAACTAATAGGATGTTAGGACTAGTATACAGAGCCATAGAACTCTAGCACTTATAAAATGTTTGGATTAATACACACAGCCGTTGAACTCTGGAACTAATAGGATACTAGGACTAGTATACACAGATATAGAATGCTAGCACTAATTAGATGCTGAGATTAATATACAGAGCCACTGATATTTAAGAACTAATAGGATGCTAGGTCTACTAGACAGAGCCATAGTGTTAAATAAAAACAATGATAACAACACAGGAGGCTCAGATGCAAACGTTTACAAGTGTACACCAGGAGGCAAAAAAACATACAAGTACAGAGTTTTGTCTGACATGATGCAGGAAATACACAATTTTATATAGTCTTACATTCAAGCTGTGCCCACCTTACTGACGTGGTTAGTCACAGGGCACCTACATCACTATGGTCTACAATATTCTATTCATAAGAAAAAGCTGATGTTATACATTTTAAAAGTTTTCCCATGGAAATAATACAGCCTTGCAAAGCACCTGGTTCGTTATAATGTCTTTCTGTAAAATGTTACTCCTTCAAGGTTTTAGGCCTGCTCGAATACAATAGTTGGTTCAGTCTTGTAATATACTTCTTTGTTCTTCTTGCAACTTTACTTTAGCAGCTGTGTCTTATCTTTGATAACATTCACAAGGCCAATTATCCCAGAGGAAGGAAGAAGATTTTCAATGCTATATACATTTAATTTCCTGACCCAGCAGATAATCATTAGTGAAAAACATAAGCTTGCTGAGCTGGCTACTGCCAGGGTCAGAGTTCAAATACACTGCAGCTCCAAAGCTTCAAGCAATTACATGTAAAATCATTCTTATTGCCATATTGTAAATAGAATAAAATGCATTATATACTATTTGCTTTTAAACTAACACTTTATACATGTTCAAATACATATTTTTCTAACATTTTCCTCCCTTTTAATACTTTTTATTCTATTCAGAAACATAAACAATGTTATATCGTCCCCTAGCCTTCTCCTTTAAGGACTTTCAACTAGGCAAGTCATTTAGTTTATATTTCGGAAAAAGTTTCATCTGGAATCAATAGTTCTAATTCAATGTCTTGGTACAAAGTTTTAGTTACAGATATATCAACAAAATCTTTGACTAATCTTTTCATGCAGGGGATCCCACAACAGACACATGCTCCTAATAGGAGCAGACCAACACAAATAGCCATCAAAATATTCATTAGGATAGAACCCCACCCACCAAACAGACTCTGGAAAAAGTTCGTCAGTGGGTTTGGGCCTGGTTCAGTCATGGCCGATACTTGCTGTATTACCTCTAGGTGGTCATTAATCTTGTGTCGATTGTCTGGTATGAACACACAGCATTCTTCTTTGATAAGCGCGCACGTACCACCTCTCGCCGCTAGGGTGAAGTCAAGAGCCATTCGATTTTGTAGCACAACAGTTCTCATGGATTCAGTTCATCAGTCACTAGTTCGAGAGCAGAAAAAGTTGCGTTACTCATTACTTCGAGAAGCTTCGACAGTTTTCTCAACTCCCAGATTGATTTGACTGCTCCATATGCTGGAAATATTCCAGCCCAGGATATAACACTGTCACTCAAGTCCATATGAGTCAATTTTTCTTTATCTTTCATGGAATGATGGTTCTTCCAACCAGCTTCGATTTTTCCCATTGGATTTACAGGTTTTCCGATTGGATCTTCAGGTTTTCGGGCTACATTTCTTACATTTCGTATCTTACCTAGAGGTAATTCTGCAGTATGCCTTATAGCCGGAACCAGATAACCCAAAAAACAACTGCCAGACCAATTCTCAGGTAGCCATTTGTATGCCTTTTTCCCACAAACAAAATAACAGTTTTCTGCTTTAGTACTGATGCGGGTTAATTCTGAATGAAACATTTTCTTGTCTATAACAGACAATTGTTTATGCAAAACAGGATTTCTCTGCACATCACTTAATGTTGTTTTCATTAAGCTCAAATATGAATCATAATTTGTGTTACAAACAGTGCCTTTATCTTTTGCTTTAATATAGCATTTATAAGATATAGTTATGTTGCAGTTACTCCAACCCACTTGGAGTGTATCATTCTTATAGAAACATACAATTCCCCTCTGTGTAATAGGCAAATACAATGCAATTTTGTCCTGTGATCTTACAGAACCTGTATCAAAAAGTAAATTTTCCCAAGTCTCATTTATCCCCAAGGGGACAGCGGACATCAACAGTCCTCCATATGCTGTTGGTATGGCAGTACAAACCCAGCAATTTGAAATGTTCATAGTCTCTACATATACATGCTTCATAGCTAGGTATGTGTTAAAGTTTGGATGCCAGTCTATGGACAGTTCATCACGTTTTTCCACTTTCACTTGTGTGGTTATATGTAGCAAAAACCACAACAAAAGGAAGGTCATCACAATCATAGTCAATAAATGCATAGTCAACAAGATGATTAAACAATATATTCGGGGTTGATCTGCATTTTTACTCATTTTGCTCTTGGCCATCCTGCCTTTGTTGTGTATCAGTCACAAAATGTTTATCAAGTTGAAAATTCTTTACCGGTTTACAGTGCGTCAGGTGGACCCAGGACGACCTCTCAGCAACTTTGACTGCAGTAGGCGTCTCCAACAGTACCTGGTACGGTCCTTCCCACTTTGGACTCGCCCAATTCTTCCTCTTCGTGACCTTCAACCACACCCAGGACCCTGGGGTCAGCACTGCTTCCAACGGTCTGGTCTGTCTTTTATCTGAAAAAGAGTTCAACTGCAAAACAGTTTTATTTGTTAACAGTTTCTTCATATAGCTAGCTAATGAGCTGTCAGCCTCTAGTTCTGCAGGCATGAGAGCTTTCCACTGTGGCACATAATATGCCCTTCCAAATATCACTTCAAAGGGGGTCAAACCCTTTACATTTGGAACTGTTCTCATGCTCAGCAGTGCCAAAGGCAAAAAGCAAATCCAATTCTTCTGTGTTTCATTTATTAACTTCCTCAACTTGCTTTTTAAAATTCCATTGTACCTTTCCACCAGTCCTACAGACTGTGGGTGGTAAGCACAATGATTCTTCAAGGAGATCCCAAAGAATCTCCCAAGTTGGTGAATCGTCTGATTAACAAAATGTGTCCCATTATCACTATAGATTCTTTCCGGTATGCCAAATCTAGGAATTATTTCTTTTATTAGGGCCTTTGCCACTGTTACTGCATCCGGATTTTTAGTTGGAAAAGCTTCTATCCATTTGGAAAACATGTCTATAATTACTAAACAGTATTTTTTTCCTTCACATTTGTTCAGTTCTATGAAATCCATACAGATAGTTTGGAATGGATATGGTGGTATAGGAAAACTCCCTTGCTTGGGTTTGAATGCACCTTGTGCATGATGTTTGTTACAGATATGACATGCTGCACAAAATTTTTGTGTGAAGTTTGTGAATCCTTATGTTTGGAATATTTGATTTACTAACTGTACCATCCCCCTGTTGAGACATGGCACTGCCCATGGCTCAACAAAGCTGCATATCTAAATAAATTAGACGGCAATATTGTTTTTTTCTCTTTGGAGATATACAGTCCATCTTCGAGGATTGCACCTCGTTTCTCCCATTTCTGTTTCTCTGTCCTCGTAGTTAGTGTCTGCATTGTTTTTAACATTTCCAGATCTAAAATCTCAGAGGATTGTAATTCCTCGGTTAAAAGTAAAGTTTCTGAGTCTGAGGCTGCTTGCTTCGCAGCTGCATCAGCCTTTGCATTTCCTTTTGAAATTGCATCCTGTTGTTTTTTATGAGCTAAACATTTACAAATAGCTACTTTAGTAGGTAACTGAATGGAATCTAACAAGTTCAAAATAAGATGCGCATGATTAATCGGTTTACCATTAGATGTTATCATTCCCCTATTTTTCCATTGTTGTGCAAAAACATGCACTGTAGAGAAAGCATACTGACTGTCAGTATATATGTTCACACATTTATCTTTCGCTAGAGTACAAGCCCGTGTTAAGGCTATCAGTTCTGCTGCTTGAGCAGACAGGTTATGCTGTAAGGGTTGGGCTTCTAAAATCTCTGTATCTGTGACTACTGCATACCCTACTAGATTTTTCCCTGTAGGACCCTTTCTGCATGAACCATCCACATAAAATGTCACCTCGGCATCATCCAAGGGCATATCAGTGAGGTCTTGTCTGGGCAAAGTTATTTGCTCAATTTCCTGCAGGCAACTGTGCGGTGTGCCATCCACAGGAGTTGGGAGTAACGTTGATGGATTTAATGTTGTACAACATTCAATTACCATATGAGGTTGGCTCAGCAGTATGGTCATACATGAAAGATGTCTAGCAGGAGATAGATATGCTATTTTTTCTTGCAGTAAAATTATCGCGACTGCATGAGGCACTCTCAATGTGAGAGGGTGGAATAATACCACTGAGGCTGAAGCCTGTACTGCCATTGCAGCTGTGACTACTGCTTGCACACAGTGAGGCAACGATCCTGCCACTGGGTCTAACTGTGATGAATAGTAAGCTATGAGGCATTGCTTATCCCCATGCTGTTGCGTCAAAACTGACGTCATGTATCCCTGTTTACAATCTACAGTCTGAAAAAATCTTTTGTGGTAATTTGGAAGTCCTAAAACTAATGATGAAGCTATCAATTGTTTTAGTCTGCAGAAAGCTGTTTCTGCTTCAGGTGTCCATTGTAATACATCTTGTGCTGCCATTGGTGTTTTATATATTAAATCAGCCAGTGGAGCAGATTCTAAAGCATAGTTTGATATCCAGCTTCGACAAAATTAGTGTTCCCAAGAAGGACATCATTTCCTTCTTGGTTGCTGGTTTAGGTGCCTGTAAAATTGCTGTTTTTCTGTCTTCATCTAATATTCTACCTTCATTGGATATTACATATCCTAGGTATCTAACTTGTTTTCTCCAAAGTTGTAACTTACTTTTGTTTACTTTGTGTCCCTGTGCTGCTAAAAATTTCAATAATGCTATCGTATCCTCTCTGCATTGATGCTGGGTAGGGGCTGCTAGCAAGATGTCATCTACATAAAGTAGAATCTGACTACCTCCTGGTGGGGTAAACCCTGCCAGGTTGCTTGCCATTTCTTGTGCAAATATCGTTGGACTTTCACAATATCCCTGCGGTAGCAGAGTATAGGTATATCTTTTACCCTGAAATGTAAATGCAAACCAATACTGGCTATCAGGATGTATAGGTATTGAAAAGAAAGCATTGCTTATATCTACCACAGTGAAATATTTTTGTTGTGGCTTCAAATCATTCAACAAGGTGTGTGGGTCTGGCACCGTAGGTGCTCTGGGTATTATTGCATTGTTTACAGCTTGTAAATTTTGTACCATCTGCCATTCCCCATTTGCTTTTTTAACAGGAAATAGAGGGGTGTTACATGGTGAATCAAGAGATTCTACCAGTACTCCTTCCTTGAGTAATGCTGCTATTATAGGCTTGATTCCTTGCTCTGCATCTTTCCTCAAGGGGTATTGCCTTTTCTGTGGTCTAAATGCTGATTTTGGTGTAATAGTTACTGGTCCTGCTGTTTGAATAAGTCCTACATCTGATTTACCTGTTGGCCAAAGAATATCTGGTATGTCACACAAGGCTTTTTCTTCTTCTTCTAATAAGAATGCTAATCAGCTGTCTTCACTAGTTTGTAAGTGTACAGCTGGATGTGTCTGTGTTAGCCAATTCAATTTCTGTTTTTGTATTCCCTGTTCTGATAATTCTAAATCAGTTTGTTTTTCCCATCTTGTTACTTTTTCTCCTAAGTCTGCCCATCTCACATCCTTATTCTTTGTCAAGCTGACATGTGGTAGTCTATTAGATTTGTACAGTGTCATGAATTCCTGAGGTAACGAACAGCTTACCACACTGTTTCCCTCAGTATCCCAATACAAGGTTCGTAATACTAATCTGTTAGCAGGATTTTTGAATAATTCTTGCTCATATTCTTTATCAGGTCCTGGCATGCTACAGTAGTATAGAGTACAGTGTAACAAATGCTGTTGGTCAGTGTCAAGGGAGGGGGCCTTACTGATGGCTACATTCATCAGTTCCTCGGTTACTGCCCCTGGACCAGTCGTAACTAGGTCCTGGCTGTACCAGTAAAAAGTTTCACCCTCCGGTCGCACCACAAAAGTATCCATTTGTCTTTGTGCTTCCATACCCTGCATAGTGGGAACTACCACTATGCCAAATATCTGCATAAGATCTCTTCCCAGTAAGTTTACTGGACATTTTGCAGAAACTACAATTTTACTTTTCTGAGTCATTCCCGAAACAGGGTCAGTTATTGCTACATCATGGGAGAGTGGCTCCCTGTATAGCTGTCCATTTGCTGCTTTCACTAATAAATAATCAGGTGATTTGGAATTTTCTGGTAACTTTGAGGGATGTATCAAAGTTCGTGACGCTCCTGAGTCACACAAGAATTTTACTTCCCTTCCTTCCACCAGAAGTGTAACTTCCGGTTTTGTGTCTGCCAGATAGAGCTCCAAGCTCAGTAATGCCAAATCTAAAATTTCACTTTCTTCATCCTCTACATCTGCTTGCACTTCCTCTGTTCCTTTCACTACATTTACGTTTGCCCTTTGTTTGCTTTTCTTCCCTGATGATTTCTGATTTTTATCACTATCATATAGTCAGTCCTCATCACCTTTATTTTCTGTAGTCACCTTTTTATTTAGCCTGCAATCCCTTGCTAAATGTCCTTTCTTACCGCACTTAAAGCACTCACCTTTCTTTTTTCTCTCTTCAAAATCTTCTGACCTTTTGTCAGATTGTCTATTTCCCTGGGTATTTTTCTTACCCTTTTTACCTGACTGTACTACAAAGACCTCAGCTCCGTCTTCAGCTGTGAAGACTTGTGTCTTCTTTTTCTTTTTACTATTAAAGTGTCTTTCAGCATGTCTAGCATATTCAAGTAAGGCTTGTAGCCTGCTTGTTCGATGATCTATCATATGCTTTGTAATAAAGCTACTGATAGGTGCAATGCAACCTTTTAAAAATGCATTTTTCAGTTGCTGTTCATACGAGGTATCATGTGTCTGATTTTCAGGGATAGCCATACCACTATGGTTATTGAAACATTCCAATAATCTACCATAGTACCCATCTACAGTTTAATTCTCTTGTTGTATGCATTGGTTAATGCAAGTCCAATCTGCTCTAGATTTCCATTTTTCAGAAATTCGGTCTGTAAGACCTTTCACTCTGTTGTCTAATTCTGCGTCACTATGTGGGAGTGGTTTAAGCTCTGCATTACGAGGATTCCAGGTGCCACAAATCATGTGCCAGTCTGGACCCACAATCTGTCTAACTACCTTTTCTACTTCTTCCCCATTCAAGTGGTAACTTAGTCTCATACCTTGTAAATCTTGTAAAAACTTTGTGTAATTAACTTTTGGATGAGGGATTCCCTCTGTAGCTTTCCAAATATCTTCCGGTGTCCATGGTCTATATACTAGAAGAGTTGGGTCCTGCCCTTCCTGTCCTGCCTGAGGGTTTGGTACCTCGATTCGTGGACAGATTTCTTCCTCACTCTCTTCTAGTGTGTTTCTCCCTATTTGATATAAGTCTGTGTCCCCAAGTGTTTTACGTGTCCGGGACCTAGTTTCAATAGGATCTCTAACAAATGGTTTTAGTGCTCTTGTAACTTCAGGATAACGTGGAGGTGGACCAGCTTGTCCTCCTGCTTCATATCCTGAAAAAGGCATTGGAGGGGGCGGAGGGGGAGGGGCCATCGCTATTACTGTATTATTATCCTCTTTGTCTAAAATAATGTTTTAGCATTTTTAGTTCTTTGTTCCCTTCGGTTTACTTCCTCAATCCACCTGTGTGCCTGAGGAATGCCTAATCGCTGTTGTTTTTTTTGCCTGACCTTCTGCGTCAGATTTGAGCTGTTTTAAAAGTTTAGCTAATGAAATCTTATTTAATTTACCGTCAAATCCGTATTTATTAACCCATTTTGTATAATACCTTACATTATCAGCCCGTTGTAATTGCATATATTTTGCATCATCAGTTAGGGGCGGATCTCGCGAGTTTTTAGTGCACTGATTTCCCATTCTAAAAGAAAATGTTACGTAACCCTTTTCACCACGTGGTATTTCAGTTTCTTACACAGTTTATCTAGAATAACTGCCTACGTTATTCTGTTTCCCTGATCTCTGACAAAATATACAGTAATTTCCTTTTGTCCCTGATCTGTATAACAAATCTCTGACAATGACATTTACTGTAACCTAGTCCCTGATCTAAAACAGAAAAAAGGCAAATATCTTCCTACCTGAGCCTCCTGGGTCGACCAGTTCGAGACCGCTCTTCGGCCGCAGATCAGAAAGTGGCCATCCTCTCAAAACGACAATTCAGTCGGAGGTCTTTGTGTTTCAAGAAGAACCGTTTCGGTAGCTACTCCTGCGCAGTATTCGACCACCGGTACACTCTGATCTGTAGCTGTCTGAGGGCTTCCGGTTCAAGGAGGACCAAACTGTTAAATAAAAACAATGATAACAACACAGGAGGCTCAGATGCAAAAGTTTACTAGTGTACACCAGGAGGCAAAAAAAACATACAAGTACAGAGTTTTGTCTGACATGATGCAGGAAATACACAATTTTATATAGTCTTACATTCAAGCTGTGCCCACCTTACTGACGTGGTTAGTCACAGGGCACCTACATCACTATGGTCTACAATATTCTATTCATAAGAAAAAGCTGATGTTATACATTTTAAAAGTTTTCCCATGGGAATAATACAGCCTTGCAAAGCACCTGGTTAGTTATAATGTCTTTCTGTAAAATGTTACTCCTTCAAGGTTTTAGGCCTGCTCGAATACAATAGTTGGTTCAGTCTTGTAATATACTTCTTTGTTCTTCTTGCAACTTTACTTTAGCAGCTGTGTCTTATCTTTGATAACATTCACAAGGCCAATTATCCCAGAGGAAGGAAGAAGATTTTCAATGCTTTATACATTTAATTTCCTGACCCAGCAGATAATCATTAGTGAAAAACATAAGCTTGCTGAGCTGGCTACTGCCAGGGTCAGAGTTCAAATACACTGCAGCTCCAAAGCTTCAAGCAATTACATGTAAAATCATTCTTATTGCCATATTGTAAATAGAATAAAATGCATTATATACTATTTGCTTTTAAACTAACACTTTATACATGTTCAAATACATATTTTTCTAACACATAGAACTCTTAGCACTAATAAGATGGTGGGGTTAATATACAGAGCTGCAGAACTCTAGCATTAATAAGATACTAGGATTAATATAAAAAGCCATAGAACTCTGTTGTTAATAAGATTCTGGAATTAATATGCAGTACCATAGAGCTCTACTGCTAATAAAATGCTGCAGTTAATATACAGAACCAGAGAGTTTTATCATTAATATGATGCTGGGATTAATACATACAACCATAATATTCTAGCTCTAGTAAAATGCTGGGTTTAACACATAGAGGCATAGGATTCTAGCATTAATAAAATGCTGAGATTAGTATGTAAAGCAACAGTTACTTGGCTGACAATGTGATGCTGTGATTAAAATTATTTAATTTCCTATTTGCAAAAAATATAAATAATAACTGTGTGGAGTTCTAAATAATCCATTACAGTACAACATTATTCAGTTAAGTAAAATGCTGTTATTTTTGGGTAAAGGACAACTAGTACACTATATTATAGCCAAAACTGTTTGTCATCTTTATCCAGTTAAATTTCTTATTAGTTCATAAATTCACTGGTTTATACAAAGCGGTTAACCCAGTGGACCATTTATATTCATAGGTTCATAGATGTGTACTAGGCCAACGGCCCTGGAGCCTTTACAAGCCTAGCCCATAGAAGTGCCCTGGCATCATGCCGCTGTTGGTTCCCGGTGCCTCTATCAAGTAGAGCCACTGGAGTGATCCCCGGGGTGAACTTTCTATTTCCCATCCACTCATCAATATTTCTCTTTAAAAGGGCCAGTGAGGTGCTCTGCTTGGCATGTATAGGATGTCTATTCCAGAGCTTGGGCAGTCTCTGGGTTATGAACCTGTCCCTCCAGCATGTTCTGTTGATTGTGGTAATGAGGTTGAGGTCTCTGGAACGTGTGGTGCGGAAGGATTGGGATTTCTTTAGGTGTAACATTTCTAACAGGGCTGGGTCAGACATGGCTTTGTAAGTCAAGCAGAGATAGCCTCTTAATAGATGATATGAGACAGAGAAAAGCTGAAGTTTTTTGAGTCTGTCCATGTAGGGCATGTGTTTAAGGCCTAGGATCCTCTTTGTGAGGTACTTTTGTGGCCTTTCCAGCTGTTGTAGGTTTTTAGTGAGGTACATGCCAAATGGGGCATTATACTCGATGATTGGTCAAACGATGATTGGTCAAATGAGGGAAGAGTAGAGAGAGATGATGACCTCTTTCTTCCTGGATGCAAAACCCTTGGTAATGAGATGTGCCACATAGAAGGACTTTCTGACCACAGTGGCAATAAGGTGGTCGAAGGAGAGGTTGCTGTCAACCTGTGTCCCCAGATCTCTTATAACGCCTTCAGTGTTCAGTCAGCTACCATCAATGTGGTAATTAGTGGGAACTGAGTTTTTCCCAAAGGGAATGACGGTGCGTTTTTGGCATTAAGCTTAAGGCCATGGTTTCAGCACCAGTCATTGGTCTTAGTGAGGCCTTTCTGTAGGATGTCTATATCACTTGAGGAGTTAATAATGGCTCCCAGCTTGCAACTGTCAGTGAACTTGGTCAGCCAGAGTCCCTCTGTGTTGGCCTGGACTTCCGAGAAGTAGATGCCAAACAGGAGAGGACCCAGGACTGATCCCTGTGGGACTCCACTAGTGACTGGTCGGCAGTCTGACTTGGAGTCTGCTACTCTCACACTGTGAGTTTTATCTGTGAGCCAATTTGCAACCCACCTAGTGATATAGGGGTTGATGCTTAGTTTGCTGAGTCTATCAGTAATTCCTGAGTGGGGAGTGGTATCAAAAGCCTTGGCCAGATCGAGGTAGGCTGTATGAACTGCCTTGCCCTCATCCACAGCTCTGGTGACTGACTCAAAGAAGTCAACCAGGTTGAGCAGGCATGATCTACCCTTCACAAAACCAAACTGCATGGGATCCAGAGTTGGAGATTCCCTATATCCATGTTAATTAGGTCCCTGATAATGCGCTCCATAGCCTTACATATCAGACTCATCAGGGTAATGGGGCGATAATTCCCATGGTCTGTAGTCGCTCACCCTTTATGGAGAGGGATGACTGTAGCAGTGTGCCATTCTGTAGGGACAAAGCCTGAGGCTGTGACTGAACAGGGCACACAGGTGTGGTGCCAGTTCACTTTGCAGTTCATATAAAACACAGCCAGGGATATTGTTGGGTGCCGTGGAAGCTGTATTCTTGGCTTTAGACAATGCAGCTTTAACCTGTGCTGCAGTAGTCCTAGTCAATTATCCCATCCATTTACCAGGACAAGAATTAACATCAGACCCTGAGTAATTTTGGCCTTTTTCCATAAGGGCTAAAGTGGCCAGACTGGGTATGTACATCCAGTCATCTTAGTTAGTTTCCTCTCAAAAGGTGGTAGGAAATGGAAAAGAACGAGAGTACATTATTGGGGTCAGTGTAACTCAAGGAGGACATCCCCTTCACTCTTTTACTAAGATAACTCTGCACTCTCTTGAACTGGGTCATTTGCCTAGCCAAATACATACCAATGGGGCATTATTTTATATTACTGATTTGATGAGGGAGGAGTAGGGGGAGTAATGACTTCCTTGTATCTCAATAATATGCCCCTGATGATTTTTCTGGTTATATAAAAAGATTTCCTAACAAGAATGGTCACATGGTGGTCAAAATCAGTTCATTATAAATTAAGGTGCCTGGCTTCCTAATGGCAGAGTAGATTTTTAGGGGGTGCCACAAACATGATATGTATAGGAGTGCCCAGGTTTGCCTACATTTAGTTTAAGGCCATGGCCCAAGCACAGTCTGTTAGCATGGATTTGACCAAACTGAAGAATATCTTATCATCTCGGATATTTATGACTGCTCTGAGTTTGCAGTCATTGTAAAACTGCATCAGCCTCAGGCCTCTAGTGTCTCCTTTAGTGTAAGATAAGTAGATATCAAAGAGGAGCAGTCCATGAGGGATACCACTAGTAACTACTCTTTTATACCTGCAACATTAACAGACTGCACAATGATGCCCAAATGTGGAATGGTATTGTGTTCTTTGGTCAAATCCAGATATGCCGTGAGAACCTATTTACTCCATCCATCACTGTACAGATAAGGCTGGTGAGGCTAAATTGTCTATAGTTAACCAGGGTCCCTCTTTGTGACATGAGATGATAACAGCAGTTTGTCTATCTACTGCATCTATCTATCTATCTATCTATCTATCTATCTATCTATCTATCTATCTGTATGTCTATCTGTCTATCTATCTATTTGTATATCTTTGTTTAAAGGGAAGTCTGACTCGGATAAAACCCTTTTTCATCAGAGACCTGGACATAAAATATTCACATTTAACACCAGTTTTTACCTATACATCTATGTGTGTGTGTGTGTGTGTGTGTGTGTGTGTGTGTGTGTGTGTGTGTGTGTGTGTGTGTGTGTGTGTGTGTGTGTGTGTGTGTGTGTAGGTCTACTTCACATGACTGAAATCTCAAAATACTGAATTTCATTTGACTGAGACCACAATACCCAAATTTCAAAATACTGAAAACTCATTTGACTGAGTCTCGTTATACTGAAAGCTTACAATTCTGAATTTCAAAATACTGAATTTTAAGCCATAGATGTGACGTGTATTTCCTTTCACCAGTGACTTGCTTGTGATAAAAAATCATTACTGTAACTTAAAGTGTCGACTGTCAGAATACCGACAGTAGTGTAGAAAGCAGTACTGTAGTGTTTTTAAATGTGGGTACGTCTCTTTACACTTTTATGGTAAGTATCTAAAGTAATATGGTGGATGTTTTGTGCACTCCCGGCAGTGGTGGCAGCATGTAGACTACTGTAAGGTAAGTAAAAGGTATATGCTCTTTTCCCCACTGTAGTGTGATCCTGGAGTTAGTATATATACGGGGGGGTGGGGGCATAGCCCCCTTGCATAGTTTTTAAGTTTTCTAAAGAGTTAGTCTTTGGTGTTGTAAGTGTGCATGTCTATGACTTAATATTCCGTATGTCGACATTCAGCATTGTAAGCTTTCAGTATAATGAGACTGAGTCAAATGAGATTTCAGTATTTTGAAAATTTAGGTATTCTGGTCTCATTCAAATGAAATTTAGTATTCTGAGATTTCAGTCATATGAAGCAGATCTATATATATATATATATATATATATATATATATATATATATATATATATATTTATATGTATGTGTGTGTGTGTATATATATATATATATATATATATATATATATGTATGGGTTCCATACACTAGCTCGAATTTTCACTAATTTTAAATAGTTCATGGAATGCTCACTGCAGTGAAAGTTCACTTAATCAAAAGTGCACTTACGCAAAGTTCAGTACAACGAACGGGTGTTGTACTGAACTTCCGTGCAGTACTCATGGACCTTAGGGTTAGGGCATGGGTCACGGGCTATCCCCTTACCATGACCCGTGCCCTAACCCTAAGGTCTGTAACGACTGCAGCACAGTGAAGGACATAGCAATGTCCTCCACTATGGTGAGATAGTCACGAACCTTAGGGTTAGGGCATGGGTTAGGGTAAGGGGATAGCTTTACTAACTATCCCCTTACCCTAACCTGTGCCCTAACCCTAAGGTCTGTGACTATCGCACCATAGTGAAGGACATAGCTTGCTTTTTATGTCCTCCACTGTGCTGAGATGTTTTCGGTGAAGTGCACTTACGCAAAAGTTCACTTTCATTAAAGTGAACTTTCGCAGAAGTGAGGCTTCCTATTACAAGTTCGAAGTAGTGAACTTTCGTTCTTGTAATAGGAATCCATATATATATATATATATATATATATATATATATATATATATATATATATATATATATCAAACATGCAGTTACAATAAGTAAGAAGGAATACAAAATACAGGATAGTGTACATACATGAGAGAAAAAGCTTTACAATAGCTTAGGCTGTGGGTAAGGTGAGTGTGTGTCGTGTTGGAGGTAGGATGGAGGTAGGGTAAGGTAAGTGCGTGCTAGTGAGGGACTGTAGTTTAGGGACGGGTTAAGTGAGTTAGGGTTAGGGTGCAGGTAGGTGATGTGTGCGTTAGTGTCGGAGCTTGGGCTAGGGGTGGGTTAAGTGAGTTAGGGTTAGGGTGCAGGTAGGTGATGTGCGTTAGTGTCGGACTTGGGCTAGGGTGGGTTAAGTGAGTTAGGGTTAGGGTGCAGGTAGGTGATGTGTGCGTTAGTGTCGGAGCTTGGGCTAGGGGTGGGTTAAGTGAGTTAGGGTTAGGGTGCAGGTAGGTGATGTGTGCGTTAGTGTCGGACCTTAGGGTTAGGGTTTGGGTCAGGGCTAGTGTGTATGTTATGTAGTGTTGTGTGTTGTTTACGTTCCGTGTGTCGGTGTTCTGGTGTTCGGTGTTTTGCGTTGTCGGGTTTGTGTGTTGTCGGTTATCTGGCGTCGGTGAGTTTTGTGTCGGGGAATCGTCATGTCGGTGTTTAGAAGTAGACCCATATATATATATATATATATATATATATATATATATCAAACATGCAGTTACAATAAGTAAGAAGGAATACAAAATACAGGATAGTGTACATACATGAGAGAAAAAGCTTTACAATAGCTTACATAAACATAATTTAGAAACTGGGCTATGTATATAGCATGCATGGGTATATACAGTGTAGATCATGCATTAGAATAGACACAGGCTTGTATATAGGACAAAGAGAGAGAGAGATATATTTAACATTGTAAAAATATACTGTGATATTACCTGCAACAGCAAAGAGAAGATAGTGTCTCCAGGAATTGTGTACAGCAAGCCAAAAGCCTTCGCTAGCAAATCAGAGTCAGTAACATGCTGAAATTCTTCACAACTCTTTAATAGGTAGTTAAGCACTCTCGTCCATAAGGCATCAATAGAACTACCATAAAACACCAATGGCATAAATATATACTCCAACATTACATCAAATGACCAAGTTACATCCAATACAAATCAACAATATCTGAAAAGTACTACAATGCCTCTATATAAATATGCTAAACACATATATAACTAAAAATGTATTAGTAAAAAATACATATATTACTAAAACACAACTATAATCATGCAGCACACAATTTTAATGCGCTGTTGATGGTAATAGTGTAATTTATTCCTGGATAGCTCCCTGCATTAAGACTAATTTGCAACATAAGCTCACTGTATTCTAAATTAGTCTTCCATGAGCCTCCTCTGGGTTCAATAGTAATTTGTTCTAGTACCACAGACAGGAACCTTTTATGTTCCTCACACTCTGTGGTGTTTTATACAGTGTATTGTTCTCAGTAGCTTTTTGTCATAATGATAATCATAGATATGTTTGTGTAAAGTGCATGCTGTCTTGCCTACATGAAAACACTGACAGGTATCACAGTAGGCTAGCTATATAATGTCTACAATGCCACAGTTAAAATATTTGTGTGAGCCTAAAATGAAATTCTAAACCCCTGAGTTTAAATTCTGGTCCAATATGAATAAATAGGCATTGTAAACACATACCACATTTATAGTTTCCTGAATTAATTGTATTGGTAGATTCACTACCTCCAATTCCTCTTTTATATATTCCAGCTTCTTTTATAAATAAAAGTAGGTTTACCACCTATCGTCAGGGGTATGCCATCATAACAGGAAAACATTTTCCAATTCTATTCTATCACTATCTAACATTAAAAATCCCTGGACTACATTTTAAAACTACAGACTTGTTAAAATTATTGTTATGTGATAAATCTTCCAAAGGTTCATCTCTTCATAATCCATTCCCCAACAGGGGTGTGAGTCTAGTATCTTTGTCTTTAACATTTTGTTCTTTGATGTAATTATCTAAGGCTGCAGAGTAACCTTGATTAATGCACATAAACACTGCCTTCTTCATTTCATACTTCAAGGTATCAGCCTCTGAATCCTGCTAAGAGTATGAAATGACCCTTAATTAAGATTTTCTTTTGATGGGGAAGGTGATTACTATTATAGTGTGCATATGCACTGGAGAAGGTAGGTTTATGAAAAATATTAGACTTGCATTTCCTTCCTTCAAAATCTTTCTCCAGGGTTATATCAAGGTAATTAATAATAGATGAAATGTTATAGGTAAACTTAAAAAAAAAAATGGCACAGTATTTTGAATACAATCTAAAAACAAATGCAAGTCATATAGGGTACCTTGCCACATAATAAAAGTATCTTCCAGGCACCACTGGTATAACCCAAACATGGATGCCGACATAAAGCTAAATGTGCATTCTTTCACCAAGTACCACATTACAAGATTCACAAACAAAGGGGCACAGAAAACCCTCATGGCTTGACCATGGATCTGCTGAATGGTAATATTCATCTTCATAAAAGGTGAATTTA
This sequence comes from Protopterus annectens, assembly GCF_019279795.1. Lineage (NCBI taxonomy): Eukaryota > Metazoa > Chordata > Ceratodontiformes > Protopteridae > Protopterus > Protopterus annectens. The sequence goes on along the minus strand of NC_056729.1, from coordinate 862,529,270 downwards.
TTGTTAAGGACTACTTCCATCAGTGTGGTCAATGTGAAAAACTTCCGGATTACTAAGAAACTCACACTGACATGGCACTTCTTCAAACCATATCAAGTCTTCATAATGAAGAATAACTGAAAAAAGTCTATTACATTGTCACAATGTTTCCCATAAATGTCTTTTATCATAAAATGTAATTTTCATAAAATTGCTTTAATTTTCTATCTATGTGGTTAGGGTAACCCTGAAGCAGCCACTATAGGTCTAGGTGATTATTATATACTGTTATATACCTTAGAGATACCAAATATGGCTGATATAATTGGATCATCTACTCTAAAAATGTATATAATTATATGCTGAATTAAGAAATCATAAAGTAAATGATCAGTTCTCCCATAGGCACATTTATCTTAGTTTTAGATAGTCATAAGTATTGGGATGTATTACTAAGCAAAGAAAACATCCATCCATCCATAACCCCCTCTTCCCATTTTTGTACATGGGGACGGGGTATCACTTCAACAGTGACAATCTAGAGACAAAGTTTACTCCACCAGTTGGCTAGCCCTGCAAAGAAAACATCTGGCGAGAAAAATCTATACTGTCCATCACAGGTTAGTACTAAGCTAACTGCCCTTGCGAGCCATTGTAAGCCTAACCAATTATCCCTTGTGAGACAAACTCTGCACCTTGTGTTTGTAAGGCAAACATCTTAACCATTAGGCCACTCTCCCAACCACTCACCAGCAGCCTGTCACCTTTATCAGGTTTCATAACTAGTAAATCTTTATTATTAACCATCTGTTGTTTTACTGACTATGATTTACTGTTTAAAGAGCTTAGGACTTGCTTGGAGGTGGTCTGTTGGGGAATGTAGGCATGCTAATATGCTGTGAGTAATTTTGGGAAGATGGGGGGGGTAAAGTGATAAGGACTTGTTGTTGTAGGTAGCCACCCTGGTAAAACACTTGAGATTATATAATTTGCATAACTATTTTTTTCTTAAAATTTCATCATTCAACATTATTATTTTTTTTTTAATTCAGATAAAAATGTTGCAAAGCTGTGGGTTATTTTTTTCAAGGCTGAATAGCTCTCATGTTCCTGTTATTGTTGCCTTTTACATTTCTAGCAATGTCAGCCCCATGAAATTTACTTTAGCTCTATAATTTGCTGTCATATCATAAAAGGCAACCAAGCCACAATTTCTCATTATCGTAATTATTATATAATATATTATATTTCTTTTTTAATAGTAGTAATAGCAGACTTGTATTATTGGAAAAACATTTTGTCAGTTACTTCTTGTAGGGAGAGCACCTTGCTTTGAAAATGAATACATGCAATGACACAGCACTGAAATTGCAATGTAAGTGAATAATTGTTCTTCCTAAGTAAATTGTTTGATTGCCAGCATGATTTACATTTCTACGTACATAGGTTCATAGGTGTTTACTAGGCTAATGACCACAAGGGTCTTTTTTAAGCATAGCCATGCACCCCAAACCTCTGACAAGCTCTGATACCCTTGATAAGTACAAAGCAGGGGCTTGGGAGATGAAACATTTAGAATCTAAATAACATAACTGTCTGAAACCTATAGTATCACCATTCTGTGTGGCCACACAGAAATATTTACAAACAAATGAAACAAAAGCATCAAAATAAATAAATCAAGAAGTAAATTGACTTCAACAGTATGACAGTAGATCAGAATTGACTGAAAACAATAATGTGTGGAAATCCCACTAATGCAGTCTAGACTGAACACCTTTACTAAAATTAGTATATCTCTCTAGTTATCTCTGTATCGATAGAGAGATAGAGAGACAGATACAGATATAGATATATACGTAGGATCCATTATCTGGATTGAATTTGCTGATGGCTGACAGGTCTTTTGTTGACAAAACAGTTGATATTTGTGCTAGTGTGAAAACACTGTCCTAGTGGGAACAAAATATAATCATTACCTACTGCCAGGTGCTGCGGTAGTGCTGTCGCCTGACAGTAAGACGTTCTCCCGTTCAGTTCTCTGCTAGAGCGTCTTCTGTCTGGAGACATGTGTGAATGGGCGTACCTTCGTTGAAGGTTGTGCGTCAGAGCTGGCAACTCGGCACATAAAAATCTACTGCCAATAATTAGCGGACCGGAGTTCCGCTGTGGCGACCCCTAACCGGGAAAAGCGAAAGACACAACAACCTACTGCTGGGTCTCCCAGCTGAAATTATTAATACATGCTAAAACTAATTAACCCTGCCACTGCTTCTAACTAACTCTTACCATACACCTGACCTTATAAAAATGTTTTCGTAATACTAACACTTTATAAGATATCTTGGACACTCCACACACACACACACACACACACACACACACACACACACACACACACACACACACACACACACACACACTCACACGCACACATACATTCCTGTTTCTAATGCATACCCACTTACCTTTGCCAGCAAAGGTTCATAGGTGTGTACTAGGCTAATGGCCCTAGAGCCTTTACAAGCCTAGCCCATAGAAGTGCCCTGGCATTGTGCCACCCAACATTATGCCACACACTTTCTTTTAAAATGCTTTTCTCTCAATCCTGCATTCGTAGAAAATACACTGCACTACACTTTGTCTATCAAAGCATTGTCTGACTAAGAGTAATGCAAATATATAGGTCCATGTTATTTGACTGAATGTACAATTAATTGAAACTGAAATGATCAAACAAAATGAATTGAAAACTCTTTTGATTAAAAATTCATTTGATAAATCACCTTCTTCATAGCAAACATACCATAAACAATGTTTTTGCAGTGGGAAAGCCTCCTACATACTCCATACTACCCTTACTTATATATACAAACACCATGGATGCACAGCCTCCTAGAATAAGGAAAAAAACACTGCACACAGTGAAAGCACAATCATTTACAAATTTGGGTGTACAACATGATGCTGACCATTGCAGTCCACACACACTCTACTAGTTTACTATCATAAGATTGAAATGCATTTGGATAAAATGTGGTAATATCGACTTGGAAATCCAAAAACGGAGTATACTGACATGCAAAATGTTAAATCCACATATTAATATGCAAATTTGACATTATATGATTGGTTTCGATGTCCACAAGTGTTTGGTGATGGAAGACAAAACTCCGTGCAGGGTTCCAGTTGTGCGAACCTATGTTAAGTCTATTGAAATGAAATAAATTGTCCGTACCTATGTTAAGTCTATTGAAATGAAATTCTAAGTGACAAATGCAGAGACTGAAGCATACAAGCACCATGTAGCTTAAATTTATGAATCCGTGTTTCCAACAAGCAGGTGAATCACCATGTGATACATGAGGTAGTAATCCGTTCCACTTTTTTGAACCATTCCACTCCGCACACGCATTTCAAATTATGATTATGCAGGCAGAAATATAAGAGTCTCCTGACACTACATTCAAATAAATGCAGCTCATTCTAAGATGAGCTATGATGTGCAACCAACTGCACAAAGCCTCAGGGGTGAAGTCACCACAGTGTGCTAATAGTTTTGTAAACATAGCCTCCTTATCAAGGAGACTCTGTCACTTTGGTGATGGCAGAATTCATTACATTAGTTGAGTTTTCATATCCTCTATATGATTTTGTTCAAGAATAATGGAGTGTAAGACATCTACAATAAATAGTTGCTTTTTACCCAATAAACTACGTAAGCGACGATGCCATCCTTCCACTGAATTCTGACTATGTGGATATCCTTTACCACATGTGTCCCAGTGATTCCAGATATCAAATAGCTGCAGCTGTCTTTCAGAGGTACTGCCCCATATCCCATACCTCTTAGGTTTACCTAAAATGTAATTATTGCTAAAAAATTCACATAACTCTTTTGCAGTTTCCGGCATAGCTGCTTGAATACTGTTAAATGTAGCTACAACATTTTCTGGGGCAACAAATGCTAATGCTGTAATCTGCTTGCAGAGCAAGGAAAACCTCATATCAGTGCCAAACAAGGATGCCAGACCTGAGTGTTGGATCTGTCTCCACACAATCTGGCATAGATGAAACTAACGGCCTTTTGGTAAACTATGTGGAAGGTTTATTTTAATATTATTGATAACAGCCTTTTCAAATTCGCTAAGGACCACTTCTGGTTTCAACACCAGTTGAAACCATTCACACAGTGACACCAGTGTTCACCAGAAATGATCGTAGCAGTCTTTTGTTTTAAATGGCATAATGGCATATACTGCTGGAATTACCTTACTGTGACTTCCAACAGTAAAGCAGCAGTGTACTATGTACACCTGTTTGCATTCTCTGGTACTAAAGAGAAATATTCCATCAGCTGGAATGCAAGCAGAGGAGCACAACACCATTAACTTCCCTTCAGTTGTTAACACCACTATGTCTGCATTACTGCTACGTATAATGGTATATTCTACTATAAATTGGTTTTGGTTCAATGGCAGCATATCTGCATTCAAGTCCTGTAAACAACCTAGCTCCTTGATTGGATTACTACTGCTTTTCCTCCTTAACCTGTGCACATTTTCTTTCAAGGCTTCCATATTCGGCAGTGTAGTTACAATCTCTGTGAAGGTATTTATAAGCACCTCTGATAAACCTTTACAGGGATCTTCAAGGGTTTCCTGTGCTCTATGTTTAATTCTTTTCTTTACTCTGGTTTGCTCACATTTTACAATGTCAGCTGCGTGGTAGTGTCCTGTGCTTTTGCATAACACATCCTTATCACTGTCAACTTCAGTAACACACCGACCCTTACATTTCCTACTATTCTTTAACACACAACACCAATATTTCTTTACATCAACACATTTCTCTAAGTAATATTGATAACCATCAATGCACAGTATTGTCTTTCCTTTTTGTGACATTACGCTGTTGTAGTGTAATCCTATTATACCAGGACCAGTTTCTTTTTTTTTTCAAAACAGGTTTATTGTTTTAACATACAAGAGAAATATCATAACAATTTTATACAAGTAATTAAAAATAGATATGATTATAACATTCAACAAAACAACTAAAGTATTTACAAAGACATCCACTACAATCAGATCAATTAATTAAACTAAAATACCATGCTATTGAAATTAGGATTTTTTTAACAAATTTTGTAAATTATCCCATACAATATAATAAGATGTTTTCTAGTTGTTCTTGACCTAATTGTGTTTATTTCCATATGGCACACTATATTCATAACATTTTTAAATTCATTGAACGAAGGAGGTGTATCTGAAATCCAATTTCTGGTTATTATTTTCCTAGCCACTGCTAGAATAGACCATAACAAGGAAGCTTAACCTTTTTAACACTTTGAGGTACAGGTGTGTTGAATAATATAAGAGATTTAGAAATAATGAAATTATCTGTAAAAGAGCCTGCAAAATTCATTAACTGACTTCCAGTATTCTTTCAATTTTATACAGTCATAAAACATATGAGCCCAGTCAGCATTAATTTCTACATTACATCTCTTACATAGATTATCTTTATTATTTATTTTATTCATCATCAAAGGTGTATAAAAGATCTATGTAAAAATTTCCATGTATAAAGTCTCCAGACAATGGAAGGCGTAGTTCTATAGGCAGATTCCAATATATATTGTTTATCTTGTTGATTTGGTGGGTCCCCATTAATAGAAGTGAAATAATTCCAGTATGTATCTACACTGTAAAAAGTTTCTTGTCTGATAATTTTATGTATGTATGAAAGTTTACCTTTATCAGAAACTTTATGTTGTAAATTTAATATCAAGTAATCAATCAGTGTTGGAATAGATTCTTTAACTGTTATATACATTAGATCTATTCTATCAATGAGATGTTGTCTAAAGGTCTGAACCTCTAACCAGCAAGTTTCTCTTAGATCAAATTCTTGTTTTAAGAAATCTAGATTTTTAACTTTATTATCAGATATCAACTGATACCAGTACTTTAGATCATTATCTATAGCTAAATGAGTTCCTTCAGAAGTAGATGACAAAAGCATACCCTGAGTATACATTATAGGGAATATAATAAAATTCCATTCCCTATACTTAGGGTGCATGAATATAAAGTTACGATAGCTAATAATAATAATTAATGGGTAACAAACCATATGTTTAGGTGTAATAGGTGAAGTACAAAATTCCTTTAGTAACCATAACATGGAGTTATTTACAATCATATTTTTATGTGTTAAGGAGATTTTCATGAAGTGCATACTAATTAGCTCCCAATAATCTTTCCATTTTGCGACATATGACTGATCTATTAATAAAGTAATAACTTTTGCAATAGAAGAGATAGTATATAAATTAAAGTCTGGAAAAGAAATACCCCTTGAGACCAGCTATTAGTATGTTTCTTTAATGCAATCCTAGGTCTATTAGGTGCCCATAGGAAATTTAACATTAGTGTATTCAGTTTCTTGATAACTATTTTTGTAGGTGGAAGTATTATTGATTGTATTAAGTATAAAATCTTGGGGAATATTATCATTTTAATAATTGTAAGTCTCTCCTCCATAGTAAAAACATATTATTCCAGGTATTAAAAGATTTTGTATATTAAGAAAACAGGTATTATAATTATTATATATAATAGATTTAATATCTTTAGATAGTATTATACCTAAATAAGTTATCTAACCTGAATTGGGTACATATTTAGTAAAATCACTAATGAAAATATTTTTTCGTGTATATATAGGTAGTATTTTAGTTTTTTCTTCATTGAATATTAAACCAGAAATACTTTTAAAATTCATCATTTTATCAAATAGAGACTGCATAGAAGAATTAGATCCTGCTGATGTAATTAGAACATCATCTGCAAAAAGTTGAATTTTGGATGTTGTATTTTCATCTATTTCAAAACCCACCGTGTCAGTACTGTCCCTGATCAAATTAGCCCAAGGCTCCATTACTAAAGTGAATAATAGTGGAGAAAGTGGACATCCTTGTTTTGTACCTTTAAGAATGGGTATTTTTTGTGAAACATATGTTCCTACCTTAATATAAGCCAACGTTCCTTTGTATAAATGCTCAATTAGATTTACAAATGCATCTGAGAAGTTTGTGCACTTCAGTAAGGTAAACAGATAGTCCCAACTTACTGAATCAAATGCTGAACTTATATCAAGACTAATAAGTGTTAAATCTTTCTTTTTCCTATTTGCAAAATCAATTAATGTTAAAGTTCTTCTTATATTATCAAAAGTATTTCTATTTACAATGAAGCCTGTCTGATCTATATCTATAATGCCAGGAATGATTGTCTTCAATCTATCAGCAAAAATACTCATAAACATTTTATAATCAACATTAAGTAATGAGATGGGCTGATATGAAGTACATCTAGTTGGATCTTTATTAGGTTTTAAAATTGGCGAAATAAATGTATATTGCCAAGATGGGGGGGTTATTAACTCAGTTTGGGCCAAAAAAAACCTTATGTATTAATGAATATGTACTTTTAGAAAGGATGTTATATATCTCTGGTATAATACCATCATTACCCGGTGCTTTGTTTGATTTAAGCTTATTTATTTGTGTAATAACCTCTGTATATGAAATACTTTTGTCCAATAGTTTAATCTGTTGTTTATTAAGCTTTTTATTCATGTTTGTGGTTATAAACTCCTTTATTTTATCTTTAGGTTCCATGTTAATGTTATTATTGTTAATATTGTGAAAGTGATTTCTAAATTCATCTAGTATTTCTGGTAGACTAGAAACATTCTTCTTTTTCCTTAGAGAAAAGATTTCTTTGATATGGTTTTGTTTATTCAACCTTTTTATTTATTTTTAAGTCTATGTAAGTATTTGGGGCTTATTGAGTAAGACAAAAACTTGTATTTCTCTAGAGTTATTTTAACTTTATGAGTTAAAATTTCTTTGTATTTCTCATTTAGTTTGTTTATTTCTTCAATGACTTTCTTATCCATAATATTTTCTTTATTATTATGTTTATAAGAGTCTAATTTACTTTGAATATCTAACAATTCCTTATCCCAAGATTTCCTTTTATTATTATACCATCTTATACTTTGTCCATATAGATATGATTTTAAGGCATCCCAAACATAGACAATGGAGACCTCAGGAGTATTATTTATGTCTAGAAAATGTTGTACTTCTGAAAGTATATATTCTTTATAGTCTTTTAGTTGAGTTAAGTATGCTGGTATCCTTTTGATCTGAACATTATGAGTATTTTTTATCATGAATTCAAAAATAATTGAATTATGATCAGATATAGGACATGAAATTATTTTGGAATTAATTAAATCTGTTACCATCTGGTTAGAAATAAAGACCCTATCTATTTTTGAATAAGTTTTGTATCTGTTAGAAAAAAAGGTGTATGGTAATGATTTTGAATCTATCTGATTATTAATATCATTCAAATGATAAGAATTAGCAAAATCATTTAAATGTTTTGCATTAGATGTAATTCTTCTTTTTCCTATAGTGGTAGTATCACTTTCATGTAGTATACAATTAAAGTCACCAGCTAAAATAATATCTCCTATAGAGAATGATATGATCTTATCAAGATGATGTTTCACTGTATTAATACCAATTCCAGGTATCCAATATACATTAATTAAAGTGTAAGTCTTCCCATTAATTTGCATTGTAACCATACAAAACATTCCTTTGTCATCCTGATAAGACTTAATGGTTTTAGGAATAGGCATACTTTTATTCCATAAAATAGCCACTCCTCTTTTTTTCTGAGTGTGCTCTGAACTAACCAATACTGCATATTTGTTTGTGGCTAGTTTATCAATATTTTTTTTCAAGAGATGGGTTTCTTGCAGGAAGACTAAGTTGGCCTTATGTAAATTAATGTATCTTATTAGGCTTGCCCTTTTACACGGATTATTCAATCCATTAATGTTTAAAGAAATTCCTTTTAAAGATGTCATTTGGCATTTTTAAGTCTTAAGAATCTTATGATCAAAATAACAAATAACAACATACGTAATGTTACATCTCCTCCTTTAGGTGTACCTTTAAATATAGCTGTATTTATTGAATCTCTTATGGGATTTTGTATAGGATTCAATTTTGTTTGTAGTGACAATGAGTGTACAAAATATATTGTGGATGTCAAAACTATATACATATAACAATGAACAAGTGAAAATAATGTAAGGATTAAACCTTGCATCCAGCCTGGAGTTAAAAACTCCAACTTAGAGTAGTATTTACCATTCAAGTTAACCCCCTACCCTAAGCAGCAGTACCTCAGCTACCACCTTATCAATTTAATACTGGTTATATTTAACTTAAATTAACAGCTTTCAATTCAATTATCTAGCAAGACAAGACTACACATTTGATAAAACAGCATCATATAAACTACAATAAACTTTTTTTTTAAACTATTCATACTACTATATACATCTATGTAATATAATACACTTGTATTCAAATAGCATTCAAATAAACTTGATATTAGGAACCAAGAGGAGAGAGAGAAATAAAAGACGTGAAAGAGGGAGAGAGAGTGAAAGAAAGAGAGAGAAAAAAAAAAAAAAGGAAGGCATATTTACATATTAATTTATTCAAAGTATGTAAAAATAAGTTCTAACATTCATTTTAATCAAAACTTTGGCTAATATGGTTCAGACATTACATATATTAAGATGCATCTATTTTCTGTCATGTAAATGCAGTCAACAGCTTCCAAAAAAAACCTTGAATTGCTTGTATATGAGCATTTTACTCATACTCATTATTATCAATAGAATAAAATATTATATTTATAGAAATTGTTATAAATCATACTGCATAGTTATGCAAATTCTCAGAAACACTTGCATTATTGTAAAAAAAAAATCTGTATTTTGTATGTCTATACTACTGCTTTAGAATATATCACATGAGAATTTCTTCCAATATAGAGTTATAAAGTTATTTATGCTTGTCAATAAGATGCATTAAATGAGTTATAGTAATGTATATGTTTGGAACATAAGTTTTTAACACAGATTAGTATGCTGCAGTCAAGTAGATTTTCAAAAACACTTGAATAAATGTTTCATTTTCTATGCCTTCTAAAATAAGACATTTACTTACTACAAGAAACTGTATCATTTAAAATCATTATAACTGACATATTTTATGAATTATAACATAGATATTTAAGTAATTATATAAAATAACTCACATTTAGATGTCAAAGAGTTCATTTTCCTTCACATAGTCGCATTTGCATCAGTTCTACTTCCTGGTAGAGTGTTCTTCCTGAATCTGTGAAGTGTCAGTGTGATATCTGGGTCAAAGGTCAGATTGACTGCTTTCAGCTTCTTTGTGAGAATTCTGAGAGTTGAAGCTTTTGAAACAGCTCATGGGCACTGTTCATGAGGTAGCCCACATCCCAGATTGTCTCCCTTAACATTTTGGTGGGAAACTTGTTAAAAACTAGTGACAAACATTCATTTAGCAGTGTAAATGCATCTAAACATGACAAAACCTTTGTGATGTATTTTACAGGTTATTACAGCCTCTATGTAAGTGAAATTAAGCCCAAAGTTATTAATAAGTAATAAAACTCAATATTTTTGTCCCAACTCAATTTTTATGCAAATCTTATTATTTACTGTGTCTATATGATCAAAAGCATTTCTATTTATTAATATGAGAAAAAAATATAAGGAGAAAGAATAAAGAAAAGAAAAAGAGAGTAGAAAATAAAAGAGTGTGAAGCAGAAATAAAAAAAATGTAAGAGAAAGCTATAAGAAGTATATACAATGGAATATTACTTACTGTTTATATTAATAGAGTTAAAAATAAAACATATTATTTACTATTATTTAGTTCTAATTATTATTAGTTAAAGCATGACAGATTATTTACAAACAAGCATAAGCAGTATAATCAAGAAAGTATAATTAGGAATAGCATTTGAAGAACATATAAACTTTTTACAAGGAATAAATATGTTATTATTCCATTTATCATATTTTCATTACTCTTCTCTCCCTGCCCTCCCCCACCCTTTACCCACTACATAATCTAAATAGAATGTCATTGTTTAAACAAAGAAAAGAAGAAAAGGAGAAAAAAGAAAAAAATGTATCAAATTACTGACCTTACTTCTCTTTTTCAGAAAGAGAAACAAATTGAATAATAGCTTGTTATTAGTTCCTCAGATATTTTGACTGGTTATGAAGCAAAACATTTATTTGCACACAGAGAATAACTTTGATTAAATCTTTTTCAGAACATTTGTGGCTTTCTGGAAATGCAGGAACTATATTTAAAAAGATTAATAATGAAGTAAAATGATGAGAGAAAAAAGAAAAAAACATAGCACAAATCATTTGTTCTTTAGTCTCTTCTTCTTCTCTGAAGTCTTCCACGAAGTTTCAGTTGCCAGTCTCTTTAATGAAGGACTAGCCCATTCCATCTCCTCTATTTTATCCAAAATCTTATTTTTTTTGATAAACAGTAAAGCAGAGTCTAAGTCATCAAAAATTTTAGGACCATCAGGAAGGAAGATTTTTAGCTTGGCAGGAAACAGAAGGTATGTTTTAAACTGTGCTTTTTAAGCTCCCTTATTAGTGGCAGAAAAACTTTTCTTTTAGCTATTACCAGGGAAGAATAGTCATTGTCAAAACGCACAGTTGTCTCATTAATCTTAACAGGAGCTTTAGCCCAAGCAGATTTAAGAACCATCTCTTTATCAAAAGATGATAGAAATCTAACTATAACTGATCTAGAATAGTTTTTGTTAGAGTTAGTATTAGCTATAGATCTATGTGCTCTTTCGATACCAAAAGAGAATGCTTCTGGTAAGTCTAAAGTTTTAGGGAGCCATGTTGTTAAAAAAGAAGTAATATTGTTACCTTCAATATTTTCTGGCAGTCCAAAAATCCTAATTAATGTAATTGCGTCTAGATCTATTTTCCAAGTCATCCAGCTTTGTTTGTAAATGTGTATTTTGTTTCAGCAGAAACTCAATGTTGATTTCCTCTTCTTGGATTCTATTTTCCATGTCATTCACAGCTTCTTCTATGCCTGTCATCTGGATCTTCTGTTGTTGCAGGTCTATATGTAACAAGTCTATTTGTTTTGTAGTTTTTTCTATGAAGGTATCAATTTTAGTATCCATTTTATCCATCTTAGCAGTAAGTTGCTGGATTATAGTTATCAGAGACTGAAGTTCTTTCTTGATGCTGGAGTCTTGAGAATTTGTCTTACTGGAACTCATTTCAGACTGATAAACTGACAGGAAAATTTCCAATGTGATTTCTGACAGGAATATTGTTAAAATTTCCTTTCTTTTTTAGATATAGTTCAAGAACTATATAAAACAAACATATTTAGAAAGAAAATTACTTCAAAAATTAATTTTTTAAGTAATTAATTCCTGTCAGTGTAATGAAATTGGTGGAGCTGAAGAAATCTGCTGCTATCCTGTGTTCATCCTTGGCCACGCCCCTCTCCAGGACCAGTTTCTGTAGCCTCAGTACTCATAATTCCCAAATGGTGTTCTACACCAGAATGTAAAGAACATTTTAGGTTTCTTCACAGCACGCTTTCAAATCAACTTATATATGTATAAATAGCACTGACTTGCCAAATACTTGTTTTAGTGACTCCAGTAGTAACAGTATATCCCTTATGTGAATTCCCAACTCGCGTAACTCTGAGTTTCGCAGTTTACTACTATCGCACTTATAACGCACATCATTACATTGGCGTAACTTTGTTTGCATCCAGTTTGCCGCAATGTATATGTCAAATGTGGAAGAATGAATTGCAAAGCAATTTTGTATAAGCAAACATTGATATGTTGAATTGTGTGACCATATCTTCGATACTGTGCATTTCAAGTAAGTTGATGTTGTGTAAATATTGGTTGCAAATAAGATAGTAAACCCACTCTACTAGACTCACATCCCTGACAACTCCTATGATGAGAAAAGACACAATCAGATACCGTCTACAGATGTCTACACTTTTCTATCAAATGAGTTTTCAGTCAAATGAGTTTAATCATTTTACTTTACATCCAATGAACATTCAATCAAATGACATGGACACATCAATATATATATATATATATATATATATATATATATATATATATATATACAGATATATGTATTTTACATACATATGGAGAGATATATCACTAGACATATAGACATATATCACCAAACTAAGAGGAAACAGGAACTAACATTCAACAAAGGCTCCATTTCTGCATTAAAAGTGGGTATGCATAAAGCATTTTGGGCACTAGGATTCATAAATGCATTCCAAGAACAAGCTAGTTGTTGAAATGTATTAACTTATCTATTTATTTATTTGTTTAGTTAGTTAGTTACTTATAAATTTTTGTTAACTGGATTATTCCTATTAGGTATAGCCTATTTTTAGGGGAGATCCATGATGATGCTTATTAAAATGATCGGTGCAAAGACATAGAAAATATTCAGATTTTATATCAGATAAATATATAATTTTATGTCTCACATAGTACCTGTGCAATGGCTCCTCTGCCTTCAATCCATCAACTGACTCTTTCCTCCAGGGGTGACACTATGGCATGCCTGAAAACAAATAGAGAGAGCGCTCCAGCTCATTAATTTTCCTTAGGGTGGGACTCAGGCAGCAGACCAGATTACTGATTGTGTGGAAGCCCCTGCCCGTCTCTTCTAAACCTTCCCATGGCTGGCTGCATACTCACAATGGCTGTCTGGGGAAGGAAGGATGTGTGGCCCTCACCAACATGAACTCTGGCTCAACAGTGCATAGATTAACAATGTGAGCCTGACCCAGGATCATCTATGAACAATGACCTGACCACTGCTAAGTCTGATAATATGGCAGGCATCCCACCCCACATGATGGGCAAGTTGACAGCAGGTGCTCATGCCCGTCCTCTGCTGCCTGGCAACTCCAGTATCTGTGCCACTAAACAAACATTAGCCACCAATGACACAGACCTGGCTTCATGTCTCTATGCCACAGGGCTGTAAATAAGTATTTTGTTTTATTTTTTATTTAAAAAAGTTGCTCCTAATCTTTATCATCTTATGGCATTGAATTGTTAAAATGCCCTTAAACAAGTGTTATTAGTTAACCAATTAGAACCAAACACTGACATAAATAATTCACAGTTAAAGAAAGTACTGGTCATCACTACAGCCATTCCTGTGTTGGGCACCAACATTTCAGTTTCAGAGTAGGCAGTAGACTCTTTTCCCATTCTTTTACATAGTCCAGGTGGCATATCCCAATGAACAGCACTTATTTTTCTAATCATCCTGACAAAAAGTAGACATTAAGCAAGTTATATTTTCATATTTGGAAAACCTGTACCAGAACAGCACATTGATAAAATAACAGGTCTAAAGGAATGGGTGGTAGATATGTTTGTTTTGTTTGAAATGGTTGTAGCACAGTATTTAACAACACTTTAGGAGCATTAAGGCAATTGTGATTAGACATTGTAGAAGCCAGTTATTGAGCAATATGCCTCAAAGACTTCTTTTTGACAGCAGCTCAGCAACAGAATGTTTTCCATGGGCAATAAGAATGTTTTTGAGGTTTTGGAAGATGTCTGAGTTTCCATAGATGGTATCACTGTTTCAAGAGAAATAAAAGATTAGCTCATTGTTAGAGTGTGCTAAATACTAAAAAGCATGCATCCTTATACACCTGAGCTAAATAAACTAAAGTTTGAATTGTATAGGAAGGACATGGTTTTCTGTGAAGTAGACTAACTTTAGAATGCATACTATACCTAGGTATGAGCACATTCAACAACTATTAGTAACATGTCTATATCAAAAGACAAAGAGTTCATAAAGAAACCATTAGCAATAAATACAATGTGATGTTTTTATAAAGCTACACATCAAAAACAATGGACTTCACTAAGCTGCTTCAGATGAAAATAAGTTTTGTGATAAAGTCTACATAAAGAGTCATGATTATTCCTCTAATACATTCCCTTTCCTCTGCTATGTAAAATACATGTGTTGCTCTTTTAAACAGAAAGAAAATACATTTCTTCCAGCTTTACTACTATAACCATATTTTTATCTATACAGCATATGACTACATATATATATATAACTGACCGTTAACAACTTGACATGTAATGATGTGAGGCATTGCCAGCTATTCCAGGAGAAGCACGGCAGTGGATGTGTAATATATGCCACCACAGCTAGCTGGAATTTTGTAAAAGATTATATGTCATTTTTATATCAAACTGATTTATACTTGTGTTTAAAAAATGTATCTGTAAAGCTGCTTGTGTTAAAAATGTACCAACAGTGTGCCCTGCTGTACAGAAAAAGAAATATACATGTATTACTGTAACTATTGAAATGTATATATATTGTAACAGAGAATACTGGAAAAGAACAGGTTAATCTCAATCCACCTGACTTTGAAAAAATAGTAAGACATTAAATTACTTAATTTAGGCCAAAAAGATTGTATCTTACATTTCTCAAAGGAGCCACAAAAAAAGTCTATACTAGGAAGGTTCCTGCATTGTCATTGGGGTGAACTAATTGCTGCTCTGGAAAGGAGGAGGTTTAAAATTGTTTTATGACTTCCAGGAGCTGCAGCACATCTTAGCAAGGTTGTGTGTGTGTGTGTGTGTGTGTGTGTGTGTGTGTGTGTGTGTGTGTGTGTGTGTGTGTGTGTGTGTGTGTGTGTGTGTGTGTGTGTGTGTGTGTGTGTGTGTGTGTGTGTGTGTGTATTACTGACATGTATATACTGAATCCTGACAGCTCTAGCCAAAGGGTTAAGCATGGGAACCAGAATTCAGATGACCAGATGTATGTGATGTCATTCTGTAATCCATCACTAAAATAATGTTTAACACTAGGTGAGACTGACGTTTCACAGTACTCTATTTTTGTAACCTGACAAAGAAGGATCTCTCACCTACTTCATATTGCTTGCTCTAGTAAGTAACCAGGGAATAAAAATTCTATAGATCAGTCAGGGAAAATATAGTGAGATTAGTTAAGTATTGTGTTTTCTGTAACTCTGTAAATCTGTCCACCTGTGTTATTTTTAATATTTCCTGTGACTCAAACTCTGTTTTTTATTGTAAACAGATATTTCATATTTTCATGTTCTTTTATTATTTAGTATTAAATATATTTAAAATTTTCGTTGTGGCTACTGGTCTTTTAGAGAATATTTTAAACTTTGACAGTACTTATTCCCATTGCTGACACTGTGGCCACTCCTGAAAGCCTGACTGTTTGGTCAACATTACCGTTTGCATTAATATTAATTTCACTTAGTATACTTGGGTATCCTTGCAAGAGCCTTAAAGTAGCTGGTTTTGGAGTGTCTGGTGGTGGAGTAACTACCTTATAGTCTAGGCAGAAGGGAACACAGCTAGTAAATCTGTGCCAGCATTATTTCCCAGGTGTGCCTGTGTGTGTGTGTGTGTGTGTGTGTGTGTGTGTGTGTGTGTGTGTGTGTGTGTGTGTGTGTGTGTGTGTGTGTGTGTGTGAAAATCAAATCTCAAAGATTGTGTGTCAGCTGCTTGAAGCAAGCATGAAGCACTGGTTTCACAGAGAGAGTAGTGGAGAACCTGGTTTGGACACTCAGCTGAAGTCTCAACTCTATAGCTGTGCCAGTGGGAGTCTTACTAGAGACCTGGAGGGAGACAGAGAAACCCAGATCATGCACTGAGTGTGTTCCTTGTGTGCTCTTAAGGGAAATTGTGATTGATGCAGAGAGCTGCATTTGGAAATACTTGGTGTATCCATTTTGTTCCATGCTAATGTCCCTCTCCAGTGCCAAAAGTGAGGATTCAGGCTCCTTGATTATTGGCCCAGAGTGGGGACATGACAAACCTGTCATGTAATTAATGCCCCATCATGTTATGAATGCTGTTTATCATCTTAGTGAATGCTATTTATCTTGCATGTCCTGCTAATATGGTTAAATAATATTGTTTAATCATAACTGCCCCTTTGACACACATTGTCTCTTGCTAGTGTAATTCAGGCCATACTTTAAAATAGTCCATGGATCAGCTCACTTACCCAGATAGCAAATAGGAACAAACATATTTGTTTAGACAAGGCCTTGATCTAATTATCATGAAGATGGTACCATATGA
Source organism: Protopterus annectens (assembly GCF_019279795.1). Classification (NCBI taxonomy): domain Eukaryota; kingdom Metazoa; phylum Chordata; order Ceratodontiformes; family Protopteridae; genus Protopterus; species Protopterus annectens. The sequence continues at coordinate 862,512,137 of NC_056729.1, read as the reverse complement.
TTAAAGTATGTATAGGTGTGCTTAATTTTGCTATGAAGGCATTATGCCATATGTTTCCGTATGTCCTACTGCAATGACATCAAGATATACTGGAGTATTATTAACCAACTCATTAGATGGATGAGGGTACACTGACCTACTTCTGAGATCTTTCCCTTTAAATTAGTTTGACACTCCCCGGGATTCATGAAGCTCAGCGCAAGGACGGCATTAGCCTTGCGCTGACCGTGCGGTGTAGAGATAGCCCAGCAGCACCACATGCATATTAATGAAGGTGCGCTGCCGCAACGTCCACATGCCTAGGAAATGTGCAGGAGTGCAGGGGGCATGTCTAAGCGCTGTACGGAGGCGTGAACATGTCGGCTGCAGATGCGCAACCTAAAATGCTGACTAGTACAGCCTGCCTCTAATAATAATCACTCCTATCAGTGTCCATGGATACGGAAATGTATGCAAAGCATACAAGACAGTTTTGCGAACACCAAAATAAAAAGTAAACACAAAGGCACGTGGCTGAATATTGAGACCTCGTCCCTCGAACAAATGACATTTAAAACCCCATGCCCGTATTCCACTGTAGTGTTGATAGTTATACCAAGTGGAAGCGAAACGCAGCATGTTAGCGCGCCACTGCCATTTGCTAAGCCTAGCCTAATGGTTAGGGTTACCACCTGTCCCACATTGTGAGGGACAGTCCCCCTCTGGGCAGTTGTGTCCATACCAAAACCATTAGAAATGTTAAATGTCCTGCGATTGTAGGACATAATTATGTCCCATATTTTATGTAATAATTCCATACAATACTTATTTCTGTATGTAAAATACCTAAATGTTACAAAAAACAGAATAAGCAACTAAATGAAACAGAATAATCAACTAAACTGCTACAACAATAAGCTTTCATTTAGGCATAAAACTAAAGTACTCTCCTTTGTACATACTGTGGGTATGTGTTGGCCTGTAAAATCTAATGTGTGTCCTGAAAATGTCCCATTTTGGTCATATGAAAAGATGGCAACCCTACCAATGGTCAGAGCATTCGCTCAATATCTGCCCATTTGCGGTCCACGTCGTCCTTGTCTGGATGTCCCAAACATGAATTTGTATTACCCGGGTCTATCTACCAAGTCATGAAAGATAAGTATTTGCATGTACCTATGTGTGTGAAGTACAGCATGTGGAAGATCAAAAATGCTAGGGTCGTCCTCACAACCATATTGGTACCAGAGATATGTAGTGTATGATATGTGTTCTGTTAACTGTGCCCATGGGCCATCAACCAGAAAAGGGATGGATGGTGTGTATGTAATATGGGTGTGGGGGGTGACGGGTAATGTAATAATTTGGCAAGGGGAGACTGGGTCGGATGCACAATAGGTGAGCTGTAGGTGTACGAGGGAGCAGTGGGTGAATCAGAAAGAAAACCAAAGAACAAACATTCACATCCACAATACAACCTGGCAGGCCATACTGTTGAACACAATCCCACAAACATATGAAAATTAAAATGTGCGATACACATGTACAGAAACTTTACCAGCTCACACCCACATAATGGTCTGGCTTGAACTGAGCCATCCAACCCAAACACACCTGGATACATAATTGAATACCCATCATCCCCTCCACAGCACACCACCCCCCCCCTTCCTGAACGTCCACCAAAACCACCCATACTCAGGCTGATAGCTTGGCGCAGCCATATCTGCACATAGTGACCCCTACTCATATCTAGTAGGCAGTCTCACCCTAGGCAGTCTCAGGATTGCAAACTATTTAGCCCTTGCATGTATAACTCTACCTCA
>NC_056729.1:862412832-862505332 GCF_019279795.1 Protopterus annectens | reverse complement strand
CCGGGCATATGTTGGAGGGAGGTCCAATAAACAAACGTCTACCTCCCAACCCCCCAGCTAGGCCGGTGAGACATACAGACACGCAATAAAGGTAAATACACCACTGCTTCCCAGACCACCGGCAGGAAACTACCAGTGGGAGAGATCTACAAGGTCTACACTTTAAACATGGACAGTGATGTCCCTTGTGGGACACCAAAATTTAGTTCTTGTATCCAAGCCCTGTAATGATTGATGCAAGCAGGATGTAGCTGTACATGGACCAGTAGGTTGTGCAAGCCTGATAACACATGGGTTGACACAATGTATGACATGTGCCAGACATGGGGAGAGTGCGCAGTGTGTAGGGGTGTGTTTATACCCAACCTGCGCCCACAGTAAGGATGAGTGCTGTAGAGGAGTGGCAGGTAGGGGAACTATGGGTATGCGATTATAGGCCTAGGCGTGCAGGTGTTGGCTGGAAGAGCCATATTAGGACTGCCCCGTGGATGTAACTTATATTCCGATGTGGGAATAGCAGACACCCATACCTCCCAAACCTTAAGAGCACATCTACTGCATAGGATGTAAACCATTGGGGGAACACATAGGGATCATATAATTGAACTGTCACCGATTACCAGGGACGTCCGTGATTACAAATCAGATTCTAACTCAGTCCCAACTAAACCCTCCTAGAACTAGTGATATTTGGATGAAAGGTGGCGGAATACATGTAATGAATAATGACAACATGTAAGAGTCATAAACAGCATGTACCTCAGACAATGTGTATGAACACATATGTGCTCTGGGTCTGTCAGTGTGTCAGGTTAATAGCACCAAATTCTAAATGTGTTCCTGAGGTTGTTATGTAGTGTCCCTGATTTAGTGTTCATTCTTCCCCATTCATATGAGAGGTCTGCTAGTGAAGGAAAGCGCATGTTCCGCTGACTACCTTAGAAAGATGATAGAATAATAGGGTTGGGGTTACCACCTGTTCACCTTTGTGAGGGACATTCCCCTTTGGGCAGTTGTGTCCTGCTAAATAATTGTAATTATGGCAAATGTCCTGTGATTTAGGAGAATGATTTCCTATATTGTCTGTAGTAGTTGCATAAAACAATTATTTTGTATCTGAAACACCTAAGTGTTATAAGAAACAGTATAAGCAACTATAATGCTACAAGAATAACCTTTTATTTAGGCAAAACAGTGAAGTACTCTCCTTTGTACTGGCTGTGGGTATGTGTTGCTCTGCAAAATCTGACATCTCTACATAAAGGTCCTATAGGGTTGCCACCTTTTCAAATGCCCAAAGTGGGACATGTTCTGTAGAAATGTCACACTTTCCGAGACAAAACATACCTACAGCCATGCATAGTACAGAATTTTACTTATTTGCACAAATAAAAGCTTATTCTAGTAACATTTGAATTGCTTATGCTACTTCACATAACATGTAGAAGTTTCATATATAAAATAACTGTTTTATGCAACTATTAAAGAAACTTAGGATATAATATTGTCCTGTAATCTCAGGACATTTGCAATGTCTTGTTTATTTTTGCAGGACACAACTGCCTAAAGAGGGACATTTCCTCACAAAGTGGGACAGGTGTTAACCCTAAAGTCCCACCTTGGCCAATTGAAAAGGTGGCAAACCTATAATAGGTATGCAGTAGCATGACTCGGCCGACGGATGTGGCTCCCAAAACCGAATTACTTGTCTGTATTGTAGAGTCTCAGTTCCCAAGTATCAGCCAGACGGGAGCAGATTGTATGAGGAACACACAAATAATATGATTAATTTACTGGACAGGCCGCTGATTCCGTACAGTCGAACGCCATGCCGTCGCCTAATGGGCAGTCATTCCCGATACTGTAGTCATGTAGTCCGTCATGTAATAGGCATTACAAGGTGATATTCTGGTCCTCGCTCCCACCCAGGGGTGTGAGTGACAGATGCAAGCACCAATGTCGGTGCATTTGTAAGTGTGGGAGCGAGCGGGTGTAAGCGTGTTTGGCTACCACTATGCGAGTATTGCACTGGTAAAGCAATGTAGAGGTTAACCGAATGTAAGAAGCTGTAACCAGAGGTCAGCAGTGCTTAACACCATGGAAACCCATGCACACCCGCTCCCAACTGCTTTATTGTGCCTTACTCCCTCCGTATCCAGTGGCCTTGTTCTGCCTTGCAACCAAATAAATATCCTCTGCAAGGGTCGGAACCAGGACCCTGCACATACAGCTAATGTGAATTACCAATACGCCATGGCAGATTTTTAGACAATGGACAGTACCACAAACATATCATACAGCGCAGTCATTCAACAGTATAGGAATGTATCCCATCCTGTAGATGTATATGTGAGTGTTTATGTCCAGCATATAGGTGCATACATATATAGAGATATATCAGGAACATACCATGTGGCAACAAAACATTACAAACGAATGAAACGGGAAGCACCAGCAACGCCTGTATTATGTAGTGGTGTTGTTCTATGTGATCTCAAGACTCCCTCAGACAGACATGTGTCATTCATATACACAAATAGTTGTACATTGGCTGTATACATCACTCTGTGCATGTAATGTACATTAACACAAAAGTACCTGGCCAATCATTATGTGTGAACAGTACTCTTGTAAGGTGCTGTGTGCAAGATCATCATCATGATAAATGTAAATGAGGTAACCATAGAGGGACCGGTAGTGTTGTGTGTACAATGGGGTCATCCTCATCATGTGTACCTGGACCATTTAGGAGTGATGTGCATACCAGGATCATGTGCCTGAGGGACAGGGGTGAGGATAACAGGAGTATGTTGTGATGCATATTACAAGTGTTACGTGTCCAGTGGGCACATGTGTGAAAAGGACAGCTATGCATAGGGCAGATGTTGTCCTAGGAGCCGATTGGCCTTATGTTTCCATAGATGAGGGTCAGATGTAGGGGAAGGAGTGTAGGTATGGCCATGGAGGATAGGTAGGGTAGGATCACAGAAAAGACAGCATACAGGGTTGATATATGACACATGTGGGGGGATACACCCTGGAGGGGGATGGGTGCTCGGCATTCACAAGCCCATGGGAACAGTGGGATGGAGGTCCCCAGCCATGGGCAACCGCCACTGCACCTAAACAGCTGCAAAGGAGGCAGTGCTGGGGTCTGTCCAGGAGGGGCAGCATCACCCTGTAAATGTGACACTCTGCCCTTGAGCTTGCATATCTGGCTTCGGAACCCCTTAGTGAGCCCCCAATGCAACACGTCCAGGACCGCACAACAGCAGACATGTACCTGTCTGGTCCTGCTCCTAGGGGGGACATGCTCCATCCTCAGTGGTGGCACCACCAGAAGGTGGTACAGAGCCAACAGCGGTTGATGTCCAAGGCTGGGCTCCAGATGTGCTATGCCCGGTGCTATGGTCAGCTGAAGTGGGACAGGAGGTTCTGCCGGGACCTCCCAACCCATTCAGCCTATGGTGTTGCAGTTTAAACCCACATATGGCTTAGTGATAGACAACAGCATGCAGGATTACCTACAACAGTATGCATAGATATCACCATCAATCCCACACAACAGGTGGTATACATTTGCAAGGGAGCACAACACATGCATATATACTGCATGCCATCTGTACAATGTGTAGTAGATGTGTGACAGCAGCTATGAACAGTTGCCCATTATTGGCTTGTCACTGGGAACCCCAGACAGTGTCTGTCATACCACTGTTTCATGTGACACATGTCCAGTCAGGGATGCGATGGCAGTAACACATCCCTATCATCATGTACTGTCTGCAATCATTACACTATGCTTCTGCTGTGCACAAATGTGTGTTCAGTGTGTAACATAGGAAAAAAAAGGTTGCACACACTGACCAGTTCACAGATGGCCCTACAGATGGGGGTCCGTCACGAACAGAGTACTGTCATGTCTGTATTAAAACATGCAGAATAGCCATTACCACACACATGTTAAACAGGCAGTAGTCTCAATGCAGCATAGCTACACTTACATGCTGTAGTCATGTGTGGCAAATCACCCTCCTGTCTTTAGGCTATTTCCCACTGTATATAATGTGTGAGGTACATCCAGATATCATCTGTGATGCCATGTCAGAACACCACATCCAGGTACCACTCACAGCAACTGTCATGGCCAAATACCAACATGTTTCCCTAGATAGTGTACTGTGTTTATCATGTGAATGGCTATGGGAACACCATCACAGCTGTTCCACATGCAATCATCTAGAGGAGGACTGCAATGGGTGCTGAGCCCATCACCTGACCATGTCCATCACTTACAATACACATGCTGCTGCTGAGCAGGTGTACTCCTTCACATCCACCAGAGAGTGTGTGGGTGGGACAGGCAAAGTACACCAGGGAAGGGCTTGGAGACTTAACCCTAAGCATCGTCTGCTACACGCCTAACAGTACAGGGGTCAAACCCCTGACTGACTACTCATTACTATTACATGTGCATGACATTACTACATGTGCCACAAAGGTGACATGGTGCTGTGCTTTAAGAACATATATGTGTGTAGGTGAGTGACATCTGCAACAGAGATATAGTAGACATACATTAGGTGTGGCACACATGGCTGTCCAAGTGAACGGATGCCATTGTCACCACAACCACATTTTCTAATGGACATGCATTGACACTCTTTGCCAGGGCCACAAATACACAACCTAACTACTTAGTTTGCCACACTGCAGTAATGCACAGGACTACATGCACCACAAGGGATACCTGGAGCTTCTATGGGCTAGGGCATGTGAAAGTGTTTGACATCTGTTGGTATGCCAATGAGGGTTATACTGGGAGTGACTGTGGTTGGGAGCATCATAACCCACATGGGTGAGTAGTGGTTGGCTGTGCAAGATGGCTGTACAAGGCTGGGTGAGGGGAAATCCTTGGCATCGTGTCACCCGGCAATGGTGTGCAGTGCAGGAGTGTAGTGTCTGCAATGTCCCACACAGGTAGGTACTGCATGATCTGCCCTGACATCCTGGCTACCAATGTGTATGGCCATAGCTTTGCAATGCATGCCATGTCTGTGTTTGATAGTCGTTCACATGGACATTGCCTGGGATGTGCATGTCCCACAATACTGTACAGTGACATGTACAGGTATACCTGGTTTGGCATGCAGATGTTGTGTACACAGCCTGTTATCCCCCGATATGCCAATACTAGCCTGGTGCGCTGAAACCTGCTTATAGTGAGCAGGTCGACCCTGCACCTGCATTGATAGTATGATACAGGTATTCTATGATGTCAGTGGCATGGGTCCATACAGGACACATGCGTCCAGCATTGTATGGCCTCTGTGGATCACATTTGATGGCACCACATATGTTGCAGGCATCCAGTGTGGAACATAGTGAAGGCACAATGTCCGCATATATGTGCCTATTGTACCACTGTACAGGGTGCCATGTCCTCTGCAGTCCACTGCATTCACACCATGCCTACTATCTGTCATCAATGTGCATGGTACTAGCAACATAGTGGGATATCCTATTCAAGTTTGTTTGTGCATGACACATGGGTGCAGGACATATACCGGGTACTAGTAGGGTTCCATACTTTGTTCACCAGGCCTTTTGCCAGATGTAGGGGTATAGCTTGTCAACACAGTCCCATGGCTGACTGACAGCTGTACTAAACGTGAGGTGGCCAATGTGTCAAAAGATGAACACCATATAGGAAAACTACAAAATCCACTTTGCAACATGTCCAATGGTAAGACACTCACAGCCACCTCTACACAGGCTCTGAGAGACAAACACACAACTTGCCATGTCCTGTATACATACCCCTACCTACTGTATCACACTGCAGCAATACACTTCAAAAACTGGGTTGCAGCACACCTACAGGTGTATCCCTAGGTGGGTGACAGCAGCAGGAATGACAAAGGTGGTCATGTGATTTATACAGAGAGTGCATACTCTACAAAGCACTGTACTTGTCTCACACAGGCAGATACACACACTTGGAATGTCTGGGATTAGAACATTGACCTTAATACTTTATTACACTGCAGCATTACGCAGTTACAGAACCTGCTACCGAGATTGCTGGGACACAGCACTCCCAGTGGTGTATTTGTAGGTGGGTGACATCATCAGCCTTGCCAAAGGTGGGTATACGAATTGTATGGAGTGTGAGCAGTCTAAAAGCATTATTCAGTCCTCAGGCAGATGGGGACAAACCCACAAACACACACACACACACACACACACACACACACAGACACACACACTCGGCAAGCCTGGGATTAAAACACCGACCTAACTACTTTATTACACTACAGCATTACACAGTTACAGAACGCGTTACCGAGATTACTGGGACACAGTACTCCCAGAGGTGTATTTGTAGGTGGTTGACATCATCAGCCTTGCCAAAGGTGGGCATAAGAATTGTATGGAGTGTGAGCTGTCTAAAAGCATTATTCAGTCCTCAGGCAGATGGGGACAAACACACACATACACACTTGGCAAGCCTGGGATTAGAACACCGACCTAACTACTTTATTACACTACATTATTACGCAGTTACAGAATGCGCTACCGAGATTACTAAGATACAGCACTCCCAGAGATGTATTTGTAGGTGGGTGACATAATCAGCCTTGCCAAAGGTGGGTATAAGAATTGTATGGAGTGTGAGCAGTCTAAAAGCATTATTCAGTCCTCAGGCAGATGGGGACAAACACACATACACATACACACACACTTGGCAAGTCTGGGATTAGAACACTGACCTAACTACTTTTTTACACTACAGTATTACACAGTTACAGAACTCACTACGGAGATTACTGTGACACAGCAATCCCAGAGGTGTATTTGTAGGTGGGTCACATCATCACCCTTGCCAAAGGTGGGAATAAGAATTGTATGGAGTGTGAGCAGTCTAAAAGCATTATTCAGTCCTCAGGCAGATGGACACACACACACACACACACACACACACACACACACACACACACACACACACACAGTGGGAATGGAACACCTGCCTATCTATAGATCATTATTACAATACTACATAGTTACGAGTTGCGCCACATAGACTGCACATTTCAAGGTTGTCATTATGACCTTCTAGGAATGCGGACATCAACAGGGATGCTGGCAGTTAAGATGTACATACTTGTGAAGCTGTGTGTTTAAAGGAGGAATCCATCCTGACCTGGAGTATGCCCATCTGTGGAATGGACAACTACTATCACTATACAGGGTTGCAATGTCCATGCCCATACACAGAGGCACATAACCGACACAAGGTGTCACTGGGCATGCTCACACACTTAGAAGCAGAGGGCTGTTCGGAATGCACTATGTGCCCATCTCCACAAGGTTATACTGGGCATGCTCATACAATTAGTAGCACACGGCTGTCTGGGATGCACTCTGATTCTAAACACGGAAGGCCACAGTGGCTATGCTATTACAGTTAGATATAAAGAACACATTGTAATGGGCTCTGGTGTTAGTAGTTGTCATTGTTAGCAGGAATGCTGCTCTACATATATCTGACAGTGGTCTTTTACACAATGTCTGCTGCTGTCCGTCACCTTAGATGCACCATCCTATACCAAGCACAATACCACCACTCGCAGTGATGTCTTGGCAGGAGTGGAAACTGCTTGACCAACACAATGAGCCTTGTTAGGAGTGGCAACTGCCTGACCAAGACAATGAGCCAATGTCCTGCTGTAAGTACGAGGTTGTCCAGTGTTTGTCATTCAGGGATGACATGACTGACATAGACAGGCCTTTGACTCATATCACATGCATCCATGATTCAAGGGAGTGGGGATAATACCCAAGTCGCATTCGCCCATATAGTGCCTTTCCAAGGCAAATGTCCTAAACACAGGATAACACCCTGACACCTAGAGGACAACTGCATTGTATGCTTATGCTAACCAGTGCTAGATGTGTAGCGTCCATAATCACAACTGCTCACTGTAGATCCAACAATGGGGAGTACTGACAGCTGTGCAGTGAGGAACACCTGGCCAAAGGCTCTGTCATGCACAATAGCACTACCACCATATACCTCAGAACCAGACATGTGGGCCATAACACAGGTACAGACCACTCCAGGTGGTGGTGTCCCCACATACATAGAGGCCACTCACATGTACTGACCGGTACCTCCATGAAAGGCATCACAGATGAGTCAGGTGCAGGACAGTGTCAAATGCTGCATTGTAGGATGTAAACCTCAGACACCACCATGCCCTCGGACCACCAACACACATCCATACATGTTGTGGGACATATAAGAGTACACCACCATGTGACCCTTGACCAGTGGACTGTACCAAGCTCTACATCAACTGTACAGAGTACCCAAGTACTAACACAGTTGCATCATGTGTTATGCAATGCAATGATACCACAGTCTGTAACCAGGTCAGCTGTACACATACCAGGGGTCCTCGGTTATTTACAGAATTAGCAGATGACTGTTGCTGTACACCAGTACACACCCTCATCTTTGGCTATGACATACATGTACCTGCCCTGGATATGTACATGCCACACACACAACATACATGTAAATAGCATAGCTGTTGTTGTCCTTTGTGCAGACAGGTGGCTACAGTCATTGCACACATGCACATGGAATGTAGGTCCATGGCTGCTGAATGTTAACAGTACATAAGGTGTGATTTCATTGTTGACAGAGGTAACATTCACTCTGTACCGGTCACCCATTACACCTATCATATCATACAACAGTCCATGTATCATGTATGTCAATACACATGTCCACCAATTGCAATGCCTACAAACATGCCCAAATGACAGGATTGTAGGACCAACACACATGTACATGTAGTGGTGTGCATTCAGATACCATGTGTGTGCAGTTGCTGATGTATGCAGGTGACATGTATCTTAGTACATCATGTAGTTGCAATGCAGCCTCAACATTGCCAACTGTATATGGTGATATACTGAATGTACGGAAAGATGGACAGATGTGTGGAAATAACTAAGTGGTGCGGCATCTTTGCAGATGGATGTTTGCTGAGGACAGCTCACAAGTGTGTCACAAGCGGTCCTACAATAACCTGTGTAACTGGTAAGCAATGGTTTCATTAATTGAAGGACATAACACACAACATAGACACAGTCAGGGTGACACCGAAGGTAAATCACTTGACACCTGTAACAGTTAAGACCTCCTGTGTGCATATATTAGCACTGTTGCCAAAGGAAGTGTCAGTGCACTTTGTAACACGTGCAATACTGCTGTAAGTCTGTCATACATATCATCAGCTATGCATGTGTTTGATTCATAGCACTAGCATGTGTGGTTGTGTGTGTCTATATATGTCACGTATGGTGGAGAATACATCTCAATTGTTACTCACTCTCCTGTACACTAGTGTAGACATCTGTACAGACTGCAATATAGAAAGCAGGACATAGGCAGAGGCATCTATCTCATACATGTGCTGTATCTGTATGTGCATGACATAGGTGTATTCAATAGTGAATGTCACAGTGTGTGTGTGTGTGTGTGTGTGTGTGTGTGTGTGTGTGTGTGTATGGCTGTCTGGTCCCTGGAGTGAGGATGTATGTTACCATACTGAACTGATAAGACCCCTCCCCCATCCAGGTGATGCAATCCACTATCCGTGATGATGTTCCCGATCTTAGGCCATACTGACTACCTGTTCATGTGTATTCTCTGTAGCGCGTCATTTAGGTGTGCAGTACTGTAATGATGTTTGCACATAGGCAGGGGTCCTCACCTCAACAGTAGCAACTGTGTATGAGTGTATGTTACTGTGTCTGTGAATCCGCGAATGTGTGGGCGTGTTACTGAGTCACTGAATATATGTGTGTCAATACCTGAGAGTGGGTGCAGTTGTGTGTTGGCATCCTGTCATGGGAACATCTATTACTGTTTCCCAATGAGGCATCACACTTCCCACTGGCCTCTACCCTTGTAATCAGCTAGACCACTCTCTTACCTTACCACTCCATGTAACTGTACCTGTGATGTCACCCAGTATGGATGTCATGTCTGTAGCCACAGTAGCTTATACACAGCTATCATGCTCTTGGATCAGTAGACGTGTTTGGAACATGGGACATTCTCACTGTTATGTGGCAGCTACACGGTGCATGCTGGTATATTCATACAGACCTGTGAGTAGTCCACATTGACATATGGGACACTAACTGCAAAGACTGACATCCAATGGCACTTGCAATTAGACCTGAAGGAGGAAAGCAGAACACCATGACCAACATGCAGTTACTGTTGTTACACAAGACACATACTGTTAACAGTACGAAATGCATTGTACACCTGTAGTACATGTTATGTCTGCTGCCTGTCAACAGTACTCAAGAATTGTAAATTAAACTTATCTTCCTAGTCTGTTCACCCTGTGCATCAGACCATATGAGCATGTCCCTGCATCAATGGTGTGGATGTCAGGAATGCAGCACAGGCATCATCATATGCACAGGGTGATAATGTTTGCCAGAGGCTTAGGCTGCACCAGTGGATGACATCATGTGTGTGGGTTAGGGCCTTTGACCTAATTGGGCATGTGTGGATGTTATGCATGTGTGTGTTGCGGTGCTCTACATATGTTTCCAGTGTGTGCGTGTATGTATGCACACAGTTCTGGCATGTGTCTGGCCTACACAGGGGTATTATTGACAGCTGCAGACTGCACAGGCCAGGTTTTACAGTTCATGGTGTCCGGCCACGGACATGTGACCTGTGCCTGCCAGGGGTTGCACGGGCACTACCAGGCAGAGGTGCAGATTGGGTACTGTCTGATGACACTTGTCCACTGAAACTGTGTCCCTGTTGGGACCATCCAGGGCCACATGCACGTGGCCTGCTGTGTTGAGGTGTTGATAGCACAGCACCAGCTGCACTGCTGCTGCTACCACCACTATGGGAGCGGACATGTGAGGTAGCTCTGTCACGTGGACCTGAAACAGGTTATGTAGCAGGCCTACGTCCATTTGTCTGATGCCTCACTCCTACCAGATGTTCCTACACAGACAGCTCACACTCGCGGATTGTCATGCCATGGTCAAGGACTCCAACCATGTCACCCAACCATCTATCCAAAGCTTCAGCAATCTGCTGTTGAGCATTTACCATTGCCTGGATGTTATTGTTTAACGAATGGACAGCAGCTCTCTGAAGCCTCTGATCTTTTCTGTTGTGCCATTCAGCAAGTGCCTGTGCGTCCATTATAGCCTGAAACATGTGTCTAGTGAGACCAGCTGCTGCGCTCTGTCTTGCAGGGGCATGTTGGCCAGAGGTACTCCTACGAGCAGCACTGGCCACATGCCTGTGTGGGGCATCACCAGTCAGTTGGCTGACACCATGGTGTGCAGGCACACCTTCCATAGCCCCCACACTTTCTGTTCTAAGCTGCCACACGCCAACTGTCCTTCCTCTATGTCCACTGGTGATGGGGTATGTGTAGGCATGGGATCTGTGTGAAGGGATGAGGGGGATATAGGTGGAATGGCAACCAATGGCACAGATTCAGCCCCTGACAACTTTGCCTGTGCCTCAATCATACGTTCATCATCACTGTTAGAGTCTGTGGGGACACTAACATCAGATGGACCGCAGAAGGGCAACGCACCTACATCAGCTGTGAGGGGCAGACAGGAACTGTACATTACAATCTATACAATAGACACACATACACACACGCTATGGCACCCAACATGCATGTGATATGACAGAAGGCATGCAACATGCATGTGATATGGCAGACGGCATGCAACACAGAAAATAATAGTGGTAGTTATCTTACATCCCAGGGTTGCACACAACATGCATGTGTCATAGCAGAAGGCATGCAAATTACACAATCATAGTAGTAGTTAGCATACATCCCTGTGTTACACCATGTAGACCAGCATAGGTTAACAGTACACCTGCCTGATGTGTGGCATATGACCTTGACAATCACATATAGTATGACATGTGATCTGCTGACATGTGCAATGACATGCATACATGGTTAACACAATGGTGTCCTGTCAAATATACAGTGGGGTAATGGTGTCCCAATGCAGTGTCGTCTGTCCTCCCTATAAATATACTGCACATTTAGCTGATGTGCATGGCCATTGCAGGGAATCATGAGGTGTCTCTATTGCTATACAGAGTGAGTTACAGACCGTTCATAGCCATGACTGTGTTGAGATACAATACATATATACTGTGGAATGTGACCCACGTCATGGACGTGCATACACACTAAACCATGATGTGGAATGTGTGACACAGATCAATTAAGGGTATATGGATGATACCCCTGCACATCTGCAACCATATTGCTGCTGCCTGGCAACTATGGCCAGACATGACAAACTTGTCGGTACACCATGTCCCACATGACATCTGTGTACCACACACACACGCACACACACACATACACACACACGGAGCAAGTATGAAATTGATGTCCGACACCAGCAAGGGGAATGTACTGTATCTGTGGGCTGATGTGGATACTGTACAGGTGACTACTGTCATGTCGTGACACATTCAAGATTTTCAACACATCATATGTGGTGGATTGCTGTCACACCTACACAAGATGTGCACAGGCCTGTAGGATGTCTAGTGTTCCACATCTGCAATATAACCATTACACAAAGGCCATGGTTGGATCATGTGTAGCCATTGTATGACAGGGTGTACACACAAGCACATCACATCTACTGTGTGTGTTGTTTCATGTCTCTGGCCATCCTCCATGGCCATGTGTGTACATGTGTTGGCTAAATGATTGTGATGGGCGTCTATTTCACATGTCTGTGTTGTCCCATATGACATACACCCATAGATGTCATATGCTCCACTGACGACAAGGTTATGCAGACAAAGGGTGGTATGTTTGGTATGTGGGATATGTTTTTCAGGATAGTTAGGCAGTCTTGTAGCCAGGCCGCTAGATGTCATGGACATGTCAAGATAGCACATCACATTGTGTGACATTCATATCAGGGCTATGATCCAGACCAGTGAATCCTGTGGGCTGGCAATACTCCAGCTCACTGTGTAGTACTGCTTGTATTCCCCACATGTGTAGTTCTGATCTGTATTACATGTCCCTACAGTGAACAGCACATCCACCATTTTATGCACAACTGTCCACACATCTGGCAATGACAGTTTGTGAGGATTCATGTTGGTGATTCACATAGTTTACAAGTGTTGCACATGGTTAGCCATTGTGATGCATTGCAGGTCCGACTTGTATATTGTGACAGGACCATACATTATGTGTATATGTGGTAAATGGCCACATGGCAGATAGATCTGTGCATTACAATACCTGATTAATAATAACAGTCTCACCTGCAATGGGCTGCTGTCGCAGTGGAAAGCCAGAGGTACCTAAATAGGAGTAACACAGCAGTATGAGCATTATCCACGCCTGTATGATAGCTACAGGGTGCAATGTGCATGTTAACACATACACCAGTACATTAGACTATACTATGGTGTATGCACATGTGTGCATACACAGAGTAGCATACTATAGTATGCGGCATGTGTGTATACATGCCTTGCATATGATGTTACATTACATATCGTACAGTGACACATACACCTATATGGAATATAGTTGTAAAAGGTGCAGTAGTAACTTACCAAGCAACTCCAGGCTCGGTGGTTGAGAGACACCCACCTCCACAATATCGGCTAAGGCTTGTGGATGTTGTTCTGCAGGTATCCCCAGGTTGGCCAGTAGCTCCTCGGTACGTGTGAGTAGGGCTGGGTTGGTGGTCCACCACCGGTTGCACCTTGTTCCCTGGCGATTGCATTTGCACGCTGTTTTGCCCATCTAATGAGGTCTCTACAGTGTCTGCGCACCTGCTGGTATGTACGGTTGTGGCCACCCACATCATTAACCCTCCTGCGAAGTTCCATCCACAGGGCATCCCACTGCTGTGCATCCTGTGGCACATGGCTGAACAGGAT
Source organism: Protopterus annectens (assembly GCF_019279795.1). Classification (NCBI taxonomy): domain Eukaryota; kingdom Metazoa; phylum Chordata; order Ceratodontiformes; family Protopteridae; genus Protopterus; species Protopterus annectens. The sequence goes on along the minus strand of NC_056729.1, from coordinate 862,491,312 downwards.
ATCATGATTGTCATGTAGGTATGGGATGAGGGTCTCATCTTCCAAGTGGGTATAAGGGAGTAGCCTTGCACACGGCATACCTGGAAGACATAATGATGGAGACAGGTCACAGTAACTCACAGAGACATACAGAGCTACAGCTGAACATACATGTGTATCGCATTTATTACAATTAAATAGTTGTCTTTGCAAATCTACATGACACTGACACCTCTGACATGTTTGTGTCACACACATGTGACACTCAATGGTGAGTGGATATTATCACCATATATGTGTGTGTGTCACCTAATTACATTGCTCATACTCCATGTGGATGCTGTCTTGATGTGGGCATGTCTGTTTGCCTGTACCGGTGTTCCTACCTATTAGCACATGGCTGGATGTGTCCACATTAATGCAGTTGACCTTGATGCTGTGTATATGTCACATATAAAGACTTATACTGCCTTAACGGACATGACCTGCAACCCTGCAGACTTGCTCATGGAAGGTTTTACATGTATCTGTTCTGTCATATACATCCACATGGCACTGTACAGCAATTCAACATCCTGTCATGTATCACCTGTGTTGCACATGCGACACACATAGGATTCTGGCTAGCCAGATGGTATTTGCAGGGATGGATATCAACTATAGCATGTACAGTCAAAGTCAACTAGTAGGCTATATGCCCTGGGCCATGTATGAATCTAGGATGAAAGGTTACCTAGCTGTAGCTGACAGGCAGGTCTCTGGGGCCAGGTGGAGCAGTGCCACATAACTGATCCACAGGGTTAATGATACATTTACCATGCGGTCATCACACTATGTCTGAGAGGGGGCGATGTGCAGCTTTGCTGGACAGGAATGCATAGTATGGCAGGACTACGAAAAGTGTATGGGACAAGGATCCGTCCAGCATGTCGTGATCCTAGTACTAAGAAGGTGGATGTCCACCAAGTATGTGTGATATCAGGATGTGTACATGTAGCATGTCCAACATCACTGGGATGGACATGGATTTATTCAGGGTATGCATCATGCTACATAGTGGAGATGGGGAATGGGAAGGCTGATGTAAGCCATCTGAACATGGCCAATACCCCTTAAAGGAAATATGTGATCTAATATGGGTCACCTGAGTGTTGTGTATGGCTAGACAATGATCTCTATATTCATGGATGGCACCCTGTCATGATTAGGGGTGCCACATACGACTACTGGAAAGGTGTGGTGACGTAACTATCATAGGAAAGACAACTGCCTAGCTGCATCCCTTACACACAGTGTCCATTATGTTGACCGCTGCCTAGGTGGTAGTTCATGGGTACAGGGTTATTAACATAGGGGTGACAATACAATATGTAGCTGTCAGAATGTGGCCATATGTCACACACACCTCACCCACAAAGCCCCTTCTGTATGTTGTCCACAACACTCTGAGTCGGCTATTGCTCCGAGGTCATAGTCATTCGCATACTTCAATAGGCAGATGCCTTCTGTTAGGATACAACAACATTATATTTCTGGCGATTCTTACAGAATTATGAAGAATTAAGTGAGATGACTAAGAAAAAATTAATATTTAGTTACCGTAGAGGAAGAAATATAAAAGATATGATAGTACACACTAAATTTGAATTACCTACCCAACATATAGGTAGAGTAATAGGTAGTAAAGGTACTACACCGTGTGGGAAGTGTAAAATCTGTTCTCATGTGGAAAGTGTCTTTCACTATATAAATGGAAAAAGTTATAAGTCTACAGGATCCTTTAGCTGTCTTACTAAACAAGTCATTTACACAATTAAATGTGGATGTAAAAAATTCTATATAGGACAGACCAAAAGAATGTTTAAAGTGAGAATAATGGAACATCTGAGGGATATCAAGAATAATAAGTTAGAGAGCCCTTTGGCTCAACATTTTGTAAAATTTCATAATTCTGATGTAACTAATTTTAGGGTATCTATATTAGAAGAGGTTTATAGTAAGGGAGCTAGTGAGGAAAAAATAAAGAATTTACTTTTAAGAAAGGAATTCATTTTTATTTTAAAATATCAGACACTAACACCAAAGGGACTAAATGTTGATTGTTGTTGGAAGAGTGTAATATGAACATGTCTTTTTAAATGGTAATGGATTTTTAATTGTTTAATGATCATCTAATTATGTAAAGAGTTAATGGGTGTGTATATGAATAGGGAACAGAGATGTATTGTTATTTACTCCTTGAAGGCTTTGTTGAGCCGAGGCGCTAGAGACTGTACAGAGAATAAATCGATTTTGGTGAACTGGCTGTTGTTGTATCCTGAATTTGGGTTTTCATCTTGTTCGAGCTGAAAAGCTGGTGTTGTGATTCAGATGCCTTCTGTTAGTCTGTGTGGTATAGACTACAATGAGGGGGAGTATAATTAATTAACCCTGTCTTACTGTATCTGGCACTGGTGTGATGTGCATGTATTATTCAGACACCTTCTGTAGTGTAGGGTCTGCCAGCAGTCCCGTTGCAAAACGCTCCTGTGACATAGGAATGTACATCTAGTATACCGAGTGTAGGTGGAACACAGTATGGGTGATGATGTCCTATGACCTGGCAAGGTTATGATATGCAGTGTGAAATCAGTCTTACTGTCATCTACATCTATACTGCTGACATCAAATAATTTGATCAAGGTTCATGGCCTTTCAGACCAGACTCAGCAGGTTAGTAGTGCAGTACTTCCCATTATCAGTGGTGTCGCCCCCTTTGTGGGTTGTGATACGTGTTGATGTGCACCATTTAGTGTGCACACAGCCTGACATGAAGCTATGTTTTACATGATGTGTATGTGGAGAGCAACTTGTTTTGCCATATGCGTATGATATAACCTGGGATGTGGACAGGTCCCATGCAGCCTGAGTGCAGCTTGTACCTGCATAGTTGTGGGTACAGGGGCTCTGTGGTGTACATGGATATATGATTGTGTACCTGTTGGGGGGGGAAGTGTGTTTATGTTATCCATACCCTATCTGGATTGCTTATTCATACTCAGCACTTGTTCAGACCTTTTAAGCACTAGATAAGCTACTAATTACTATAGCACTCAAGTCTTCCTCATTACCTAGATGTAAACAGGTTCTGTACATACTTTTTTCACTTGCTTAGAGTAAAATAGCTCTTGTACTCACTTTCTTCACTTATCTAGGGGAAATTAGTTTTATATTCAGGCATGTCCAAGGGTCAGCTGCCAGTGTTCTCTCCTGTCTATCGGATGAATCTGGACATCTTGAGGCAACGTAGACATTGCCTCATGTACACAGACAACCCTCTCCACCTACCACCCAACACTACAACCTGTGAGATGCACTTATCTAGCCAAACTGGAGGTAAAGCTCTCTCCAACCAAGACTGACCCTGACAGTCATGTGCAGAAGGTAAACATTCGCATCACACCACACTCATCACATAGTCTCACTGAATCTACCCCACCATTAACTGGGAAAACTACTTATGCACCAACTCATTAGCTCAACGCTTTCTGGAATTCATAAACACCAATGCCCTGGATCCACTTATGCACACACCCACCAGGGGGAACAATATCCTAGACCTAGGCATTACCAATATGAGTGACCAGTGTTCCACAAGTCAACTCCTTGTTGGTCCGATCCGACCATAAGCTTAACACCCTTGAACCCACCCCCACCCCCATTAAGGGAACCACAGTATAATATGTCTACAAAGCCAACTTCATGCTTCTTAAGACAGACGTGGTGAACTTCATGACACCCATGCAGATGGACAATACTGTTACAACTGCTGAATCCTACACAAATGCACTCTATAAGCACATACTTGAGTGCATGGATCGTGATATCCCAAACAGAACCAGGACGCTATACTCCTAATTAAGGAAGCCAATCTGGGGGTCCCCTACCATAAACAAACTGTAAAACAGAAGGAAGACATTGTTGCAAAAGAGAGGACAATCCCATGCATGGAGGAGCTCCCTGGTCAGCCTCAGTAAGAATGTGAGATCCCTTATAAGATCCTCCAAAGCTAGCTACGGAAACAAAACTGCCACTAATTCCAACAACAACCACAAAGCATTCTATAGCTATATCAAATATCTCAATGTCAGCACCCAGATATGCTCTGAGTTACAGCACAAAGGCATGAACATTACAGAACCAACTGATATTGCCAACATCCTGGCAGATAGGTTCAGTGCTACCTTTTGAACCTTTCCCCCCTCTCACCCATTAAAGGGTCCATATCTATACAGGAAGAGTGCAGAGTCCCTGTAATCACAACTACGCAGGTAAAAGCTGCATACTCTAAAGCCAATATAACAGCATCCATGGGACTGGACTACATCCCAGGCTGCATTTTGCATGAACTTCAGAATGTACTGGCTCCCCACCTACGCAATGTTCAATAATAGCCTTGCATTGGGCTTTGTGCCCCCTGAATGGCACATAACAACAGTTATCCCACTCCACAAAGGTGGCACCACAACGGACAATGGGACCTATTGCCCTATAGGTCTGACTAGCCTGGTCTGCAAGGCTATGGAGCACATTATCATGGATCTCAGTCACAAAGACATCGGGTACCTCCAAACCTTTGACCCCTCCCAGTTTGGCTTTGCTAAGGGCAGACCATGCCTCCTAAACCTGGTGGACATCTTAGAGACAGTTACCAAGGCATTAGATGAGGGTAAGGAGGTCTACACAGCCTACCTTGATCTCTCAAAGGCTTTCAGCACCATTCCCCATTCTGGTATTATCGACATACCCATCCACCTGAACATTAACCCCTACGTCATGTGATGGTTTGCAAAGTGGCTCACGGACAGAACCCACACAGTGGGAGTTGCATACCCTAGGTCCGACTGTATACCAGTTACAAGAGGCATCCCCCAGGGCTCAGTCCTAGGACCACTCATGTTCGGTATATAATTCTCTGATGTACAGGCAAGCACAGGAGGGCTTTAGCTGAAAAGGTTTGCAGACGACCGCAAACTAGGGGCCATAATTGTTTCCCCAGCTGATACAGACACCCTCCGGAAGGGTTGCACTGAGACGGATACCTGGTGTCAATATCATGGCCTCAAGCTGAATGCCAAAAAATGCATAGTCATCCCCTTTGAATGTAACTAATTACCCATGGACTACCACATAGGTGCTAGTCCCCTACATACAGAAGAGGTAATAAGGGATCTGGGAACCCCAGTAGATAGCAATCTCTCCTACAATACCCATAATGACAAGGTGGTTAGAATATCCTTCTACGTGACCCCACTAATCTTTAATGGGTTCGCATCCAGAACAAAGGAGGCCATTGTGCCTCTCTACTCGTGACTTATTAGATCCATTAAAGGATACAACATCCCATTTTGGGATGTGCCTTACAAGACAACTGCAACGGCTTGGAAGACCACAACAGTATCACACCAAGAGGATTATTGACCTCAAACAGATGACCTATGCAGCCCAACCTAAGAAACTCCAGCTCTACTCGGTTGCATACCGCATATTCACAGGTGATCTCTGCTTGACATACAAGGTCCATGTCCAACCCAGTATTGCTGGATATGCTCCACCTAAACAGAAGCCCCTGAGAGCCACATGCTCTAGGGATATACACCTAACCACAATGATGACTAGGACGTGCTGGACAGATAGATTCCTGACCCAGAGACTCCCCATGCTTTGGAACATGATTCCAATGTACATCAGGCAAGGCCCCTCACTAGCACTCTTCAAGTGAAACCTTGACAGGTGGATGGGAATCAGACATGTACCCCGGGGATCACTGCAGTGGCTCTGCTGGACAGAGGCACAGGGAACTAATGGCTCTGCCATTCAGAGGCACAGGGAACTAACCTAAGGGGGTGGAAAAAGCCAACACACTCTAGCTAGGCTTATAAATACCCTTGGACAGACAGCCTAGTACCTGCCTTTGTACTTATTACATGTTGTTTGTGCATGAATAGTTAACTAGCTCTTCCAATTTACTTTGCTATCATGCTGATAAACTCTCGGGTGACTACAAGTAATATGTATCCTGTTATTGTGTATTGTAAATGCCAATAGACATAACTAATGCTTGCCTAACACAACAGTAATGCTATGTAACTTGTAATACATATCTGCATACATTACTGTACATTACACAGTTATTGGCACACAATATCCCACAATGCAAATCATAATTGCACAGAGGGCCAACCTTCGACATGTTATTCTCAGTAATACACCCATACATATGCCTACTGTTACAATATATCATCATATACTATCCCCTGTTATAGCACATACTTGTTGGACCAGCCCTGCCACTGACAGCGACTGGTGAGGAATATTTGTGTTCAAAGCCCTTATATAGCATCCCTTGTGGTGTATGTGGTGTTTTCCTTGTGACCTATAGCAGTACACACATAAATACTACAAGCATTACTATGCTCAACAATACATCACTACAAGATAACTGTTTCCACTATATGGATTGCGTGCGCTTTAAATATTACAGAACAGGTACTACATACACATACATACTGAGTGTTCTACATACCATATTAGTAACCCGAGGTGTTGTTGACTTTTAATTCAATCCTTTTCAGTTTGTGTTTCAATCTTCTTTGTAACGTTCCACTGGTATATACAGATGGTTTGAATGTGTGTTAAGCCATCCTTTTCTAGTTAAATATCGGTAACATGTGCTATCCTGACCACCAATTGGTGTTCCAAAGTAGTTAATTAGATGCACATCGGCTGTGCAGCTACTCCATTAGCCAATACCATGGCAACAGTGATGTATAATTGAGTACTCCACTTGGGCATTTTCCGTTTGCCTTTCTTTCGAGGAAGATGGCCTGGATGTGTTGTTTGTGATGTATTTCAACATCTATATGGAGACAGACAGAGATATATTAGCTTCATCACTCCCGTGGATTGTGTGTAATGGCTAGAAGATGTTGTTATACATGAGAGTACAGCTGTTATATTTCAGAACATTGCTACTTATGCAGGGTTTGTTTGTACCTGATACTTCTGCAGATGTTTCAGTCTGGCAAGGATGTTTGGGCAGTTCAAGGCTGTATGGCTATGCATGAATTGTTAGGTGATTTACAGTGTGCTCACCAGACATCCTTGGTTTGGTGTACATGTGTATCATACTGTGCTGTTAATCAGTAATTGGTAACACTTCCCAGTGTACACACAACCTTCTGAAATGGGATTAGTACAAACAAACCCTGTAATATTATCAGCTGTTCCATTGTATAACAGCAACTATTTCACATAGGGCCATGTTAGTGTGTCTCTGACAAGGTATGTTAAGGCTTCTGCAGATGTCATACAGTGAGTGAATGATTTGTGATGTTATTACAGTTTGTACTGTAATTTATTTGGGTGTGGGGGTGATGTTAGTGGGTGTACATAGCAGATGCAGGTGTGTAGGAACTGCTTTTATACATAATTGATATGTGCGTGAGGGTTCCTTCCCTGTTTGAACACCTACCCTTTAGTGGACTAATACTATGGTAATTGCAGGCTGATTCATTAAGGCACTGTTAATTGGTTCCTGTATAGCATGCAGGTGATGTTAGTCCTTGAATCCTTTCGGCAATACATCGGAATGTAATAAAGTGCTGCTACATGAAAGCTGTGTATTTCTGTCATAGGTATTTACAGTCATTGGAGTTGGGTTGGGTTGGTGACTGACCCTCTTTGGCTAGGGTTGCCACCTTTTCAAATGGCCATAGTGGGACATTTTCGGCACATATATCAGATTTTACAGGCCGACACAAACCCATGGTCAGTACAAGGGATAGAACTTTCCTTTTTTGCCTAAATATAAGCTTATTCTTGTAGCAGTTTAGTTGCTTATCCTGTTTCTTGTAACATGTAGGTATTTTAGATACAGAAAGAACTATTGTATGCCACTATTACATTACATAGGGGACATAATTATGTCCTACAATCTCAGGACATTTGCCACGTTTAATATATTTGGTCAGGACACAACTGCCCAAAGAGGGACTGTCCCTCGCAAAGTGGGATAGGTGGTAACCCTATCATTGGCTCATGTCCATAGCACATATTTGTAATAGTGTATAGGCATATACTCTGCATATCCTTTGTTCATAAAGGTTGGTTGTGACTGAATGTTTGATTGCTATGGTCCATGTTATACTCATATAGGAACACTTCAACCGCTGTATACGGGATACCTATGGAATCCTGAAACCACACATTTCCCACGCCCACAGTGCCGGGCCCAGACTCCCATACCCCACATTATCGACAGCGACAGTAACTCGCAAAAGTAACACAAACATGGAACACACAGACACACTGCTACCCACCACATCCAAACAAGCCATCCTACAATATGTTGGTGGGCAAACCCCCCTACACCCCCATGAGGGTGTCTGCGTCCCCCACACCCCCTCTATTTTAATATTCTACCTCCTAGATCGCACAAACAGACACACAAAGCAAACCCACACCCACACATTACAATCCCCCAGGAACACACACCGCAATCAGAACACACACTTACACACACTACAGCCCTCAGAAACACACTTACACACAGTAACCTACCTGAACCGCAACACCAGAAGCACTGACTAAATGTCCCTTAACATCGGGATTTTAAACCTCGTGCTTCTGGTGTTTCGGTACTGTGGTCTTTCGGACTTTAAGCCTCGTGATTATGCGCGTCGGTATGTCAAGCAGTCGGTATGTGGTAGGTATCCCATTTATATGTACCTCCATGGTTATGTAGATGTTGTTAACCTATCTATATATCTACATATATATGTATATCCCCATATATCGACATATATATCTCTCCCTCTCTCTATATATACATATATATATATATATATATATATATATATATATATATATATGTTGATTTATATATATATATATATATATATATATATATATATATATATATATATATATATATATATATATATATATAGCATACACCTTTCATTGGGTACATGCCGGTTTGTCCTATTTCCATACATTCCTACCTTTTGTGTTTTAACCTGTCAGTATACACAACTGCCATTGGTATATCTCAGCTAGCTTAGTGGTAGGTTATTGTGAACATTTTGTACATGGTTGTGTGTTCTAGTCCTGGCAGTGGTAATTTGACCTCTCAGAGCAAGCACTGGTAGAGCAAGGGTGAGTAACGCACATTTCAGCGGTTGTGTGTTCCAAATGTTCCTGTGGAATATCACCTATATATGCAAGCTGTGGTTAAGGTATACTATGTAACATGTAAATCATCTGAGAAGATTCCTGTCATGGGTACTCCCCATTATTTGGAACTACATCCCTAATTACAATATACGAAACCCCTCACTAACACTCCAGGGAATCCTTGCAGAGTGGGTGGGGAACAGTGGATACACCCCAGGGATCCCACAATTGGCTCTGCTCCACAGAGGGACAGTTAGTTAATCAATGGGGTGGCGACAGCAGACACTTTTTGGATATGCTTATGAGTGGCCTCGGGCAGTTAGGCATGTACCTACCTATGTATCTATGAACCTATACATACAGTATGGACAAATGCTGATAGCATAATTTACCATTCAGATATTGACTTTCTTTGTGCCAGTGGCATTTATGTGTACAATAGTTGAGGGCTGCCTATGTAGGATGCAAACAGCAGACCACCTGTACATGACAATTTACAGGTGGTCGTGTGTGTGTGCCATCCATGTTTGCTGTGTGTGCATGTGGGGAAGGGTATCAGTCCATAAGTGCCTACAATGTCAGTGTGTGTGCTATACATTCCCTCTTTGTCAAGGCATGAGCATACTGGGCATGCCTCCATCTGCCTATTGGGGCTGGCACAGGGTGTTCGTGGTCTGAGTCCCTCTGTGCCTGTAGGGCCCTTGGCAATGGTGGTGGGCTGTGAGGGCCTTCACCATTCTGTCCCTGCTGCAGCTGTTTCCACAGGATCATGTTGTGTAGCATGGCACATACTATGAAGATATGGGCACACATCCCTGGAGAGTACTGCAAGGCTCCACCAGATATGTCCAAGCAACAGAACTGTGATTTCAGCATCTCAAACACATGCTTTATGCTGATTCTGGTTTCTGCGTGTGCCTCATTATGGCGTTCTTGCATGGCTGTGTGTGCATTTCTGATGGGAGTCATCATCCATGGTTCCAGTGCATAGCCAGCATCCCCCATCAGGTGGCCATATGGGATATACCCCCTGGCAAATACCTGATACAGCTGTGAGTCATGTCAGATGTGGGAGTCGTGATAGCTTTCAGGGCTGCCAGCACACACATCCATGATAATGCCCTGGGCATTGCACATGACTTGGCAGTTGATGGAGGGGTATCCCTTGCAGTTTATGTAGCACCTACCCTGCTCACTGGGTGGTGTCTTGATGTGTATGTGCATGCAGTCTATTGCACCCAGTACCTCCGGGTAGTCTGCCACACAGTGGAAGAGAATCATATTGCTGGCCAACTCCTCTTGCGTTCGGGGGAAGTATATGTGCTCATTGGCATGTGGTAACATGGCATCCAGGAACTGGTAGAGTACCCTGGATGCTGATGCCTGGGAGATCCCCATGATATTCCCAGTTGGCCTTTGAAAGGTACTTGTGGCTAGTATTCTCATGTTACACATACCTTAGTGAACACTGGGATGGGTTTCCCCTCTGTTATTTCTGGATCTCAGGTGTGGCAGGCACAGCTCAACAAGTTGCTGTGTGGTGTCCCTGTGCACCCTGTAATGATCTACTATCTCCAGATCATGTAGCCACTGGTAGGCTACCATGGGTCTGAACACTCTTCTTCTCCTCCGGTTCCTGAGATGGTTATCAGCATCATCCTCCACGCCACCATCAGTCTCCAACACATGCTGGTGAATCAATGCTCTGGCAGCCCCTAACATGTATATATTTAAAGTTCCCCATCTGTATACACCAATGGTGCAGAGTGTCTGGGAATACACAAGTGTGTGTGGGGGGCTTTCACACCTTATACTATGGTGCAACGGATGATGCTGTTGTAATTGGGTGTGTATGTGCAATTCCAGCTGCAGGGTATCTTAATTATGGGTTTTACAGCAGGTACTGCTATTGTGGGGCCTTTTGTGTTGACTTACGCTTGGCTGCCATGATTCATCTATTGCCCTTTACTTCACTTTTCAACCCAATTCCCCTCCCATTGTCAGGCATGCATCTAGCTGCCTGCTTTCTTGTTTTGTACTTTCACAGGATTGTGTTGCGAAATGTGTTATGTAGCTGTTCTACTGCAAGTTTGCTTTGTTCTGCTGTGACAGTTCTCTTTTCTTTGCAGTACAGCACCTCCCCTTTCCTGTTCTGCAGGTAGCTGCTAGCAGCCTTGTTAGCTGTTGTCAATGGCCCACTGTAAGTTCCTAGGTGTTATTTACTCATCTGTACTCCAATTACCATGCTGCAGCATTTCCTTATTGTCTTCCTGTATCCTTCCTGTTTCAGCTGTGGTGCGTGCCGTGCACAGCCGTTTACCGGGTTTCAAGTGCGTTTTCATCCATGTTCACATGCACTTTCAGTTACCTTGTGTGCTCTCAGCTAAGCAAAGCTATGGCTACTTCCACACCCCTATCCTGCAGCTTTGCTTAGCAACAGCCAACCTGGATTAGCAATGCTCCAATGTGCTTACAGGTACGGTGGCGCACCCCTCTCTTGATGTCATGTTTACCTCCAGGCCACACCTCAGTGTTGTACCACTATGTTGTGTGGTATATCCTTACGCCAGCGGGGAGTTTGCGAATTAGTATTACTTGACTCATTTGTATGGCATTGACTACTAATTCCTAGTTACCGCACAGAACACTGTCACAGACCCTTAGCAACAGGCAACCTGGATTAGCAATGCTCCAATGGGCTTACAGGTCCGGTGGCGCACCCCTCTCTTGATGTCATGTTTACCTCCAGGCCACACCTCGGTGTTGTACCACTACGCTGTGTGGTATATCCTTACGCCAGTGAGGAGTTTGCGATTTAGTATTACTTGACTCATTTGTTTGACATTGACTACTAATTCCTAGTTACCGCACAGAACACTGTCACAGACCCTTAGCAACCCTTGCGCCATGGTTGTGGTGTAGTATGCGTGCCACTGACCATTATGGGGAATTAATGAATTGTGTTACATTGCAGTTTTATGACATCTAAATATATTTCATTGTGATCCCGTTTGCGCAACGATGCACTGCGGTTTTACTTTGCGTTAGTGTGGCCATGACATTAAATGTTATTTTTTATGTGTTGTGCATGCTTTTTATGCCATTGGCTATATATTTAGCCACTGGCATATATTAACATTATAATATGTAAGTTTGGTCCGCTTTCATAGCTCCGATTTTATGTTTGAAAAAATGTAAACAGTTTTTTTGGTTTACATTTCTTCATGATTACGCTATGCCTGCACCACTTCGTGAATCGTTATATACCTTCATTTGCATGCTACACTGCTGCGCATGGGGTAATTAGCATACATGTGCCGGGTGCTGCGCAGCTTTGGCATACGCTGGTAGTGCATGTGGAAACAGCTCGTACCTGAATTGCTCAGTGGCCATATTTGGCGTTAGATCGCCGAAGCTACTCCGGCACCTGGAGCAAGCTTCATGAATCCTGGGGACTGTCATTACTCTTAATAAAATATTTACAGCATATCACCTCATCTAACAGCCTTGCTCATTTATTAATTTCTTATCAAGTTATCCCATTCCTCTTTTATGTGTCGGGTAGCTATGCATTGCAAGGGCAGCTTGTGTCTAGGAGCCAGACTCTCATATTCTGTATAAAACCATTTTGGATCCTGGTCTTAGACATATTGTGCATGAAGCTGCTGAAGTGGGAGGCCATTTTGCATTTATCCTTTGATTTTCCACACTTAATTCCATTACTCAATGGACCCCCCAAAAGGAAAGCTCCCAGGCTCACTTTTTTTATAAAAAAATGTTCTGTCAAACACAAACGGCTCTTCTAACAACTGGACTAAGTATGTTTGGCAGCATCTCAGAAATAATAAAGCCCTTTTTCTTCAGTCAGATCATCAACATATTGAAACCACTTTTCTGCTGTTGCTTAGCTGCACAGCTTCATCGAATGTAAACACACACTTTACTACCAGAAGGGTAAACTGCAAAATTCCATATCTATTTCCATGGGAGAATCAAAGGTATGTATTTCTTTCTTTTATTAAGTATCAGCTGACAGATTATCTCACAAGCCTAGGGACAGATCTACTCTCTGCAGCCAGTGATTTACAAAAATCATTTAAGTTATTAACTTGAAATGGTCATGTTACTCATTCCTGAGTTATACATTACACATCTTAAACATGCCTAATAGCTGTGGGATGTCATGCCGCCATCAGCCTGCGGTCTGTACATTCTTTGAATCCTGATACTTTTCTGAAAAAAAACATGTTAAAACATACATAATACAAATGTAAATATCTTGTGAAGAGGAAATCCAATTAAAAAGTTGCAAAAACCTGTGTACTCAGTAATATGTTTGCTTTACATTAATATGTCATTGTATTCAGTCTTTACATCAATATGGTAATGAGTTATAAATTAAACATGGATCTACTTCACATGACTGAAAACTCAAAATAATAAATTTCATTTGACTGAGACCACAATACCTAATTTTCTAAATACTGGAAATTCATTTAACTGAGTCTCATTATACTGAAAGCTTACAATGCTGAATTTCAAAATAATTGAATTTTAAGTCATACACATGATGTGTGTTTCCTTTCACCTGTGTCTTGCTTGTGATAAAAAAAAAATACTGTAACTTAAAGTGCCATATGTCAGAATAGCGATAGTAGCATAGAAAGTAGTGTTGGAGTGTTTGTAAATATGGATATGTCTCTTCACATTTTTATGGGAAGTATGTAAAGTAATATGGCTGACGTTTTGTGCGCTCCCTGTAGTTGCAGTGTGTACAGTACTGTAAGGTAAGTAAAAGGTATATGCCCTTTTCCCCACTGTAGTGTGATTCTGGAGTTAGTGTACATAGTTGGGGGTGGGGGCCACAACCCCCACCTAGTTTGGTTTTATATTGTCTGGTTTCTGTTAAGAAGGTAAGTAAGTAGTTTTTTTAAGTTTTGGAAAGAGTTAGTTATTGGTGCATGTCTATGGATTAAAGTTCAGCATTTTGAAATTCAGCATTGTAAGCTTTCAGTATAATGAGGCAGTCAAATTAGTTGTCAGTATTTTGAAAATTAGGTATTGTGGTCACAGTCAAATGAAATTCAGTATTTTAAGTTTTCAGTCATGTGAAGTAGATCCATATGTGTGTGTATGTATTAATATGTAATAAACAAAAATCCAATCATATTTTTCCTCTAAATTTTCATAAGCAATTTTTCAAATTTTGGAAACTGTACAGCCTAGAATGTAACCATCAGCAGTACCTTTTAAGTAGACTTAAGTTTTAACAGCATGAAAAACATTTTTCTGGGTGTTTATTTATTGAAAAATAAAAACATCGTAGTTGTTGGAATATTTAATGGTAAAAGCAACAGTCAGAGCCACTCTAGATGTACCACCAGTGAAGGCTGCCAGCCTAGCCAAATAAAATTTTATAGATAATTCCAGTTTTTGTTGTTGTGTCTTTTGGCTTTTCCTGGTTAGGGGACGCCACAGCGGAACTCCAGTCTGCTAATGATTGGCAGCAGATTTTTACGTGCCGAGTTGCCAGCCCTGACGCACAACCTTCAACGAAGGTACGCCCATTCACGCATGTCTCCACACAAAAGGCGCTTTAGCTGAGAATCGAACAGGACAACTTCTTACTGTGAGGTGACAATGCTACTGCAGCACCACCACTGCAGTTATTTTATAGATAATTCCATCATTTGTAAATATTAATGTAAGGCACATGCTTGTTGTCTTAAATGGAAAAACTACTGTTAGATGTGGAACTACAAAAAATGTCACAACAGTGCTCTCTACTGACCAAGTAAAAGCATGTTGTGACCCTTTGATCTAAAGTCCGCTTAAGCCCGTCTAGATGAAGACATTCTTTCTATTGTTTTAACCAAGAGTTAAATTGCTAGATTTAAACATGCAAATGTATTTTGATTGCTCTGCTTCCTGTTCAGCTGCAAAATAAAACAAGGAGATGTTAAGAATGTAAATGTAGTTTCTGTTAGCCTGGGAACCCAGGGAAGTGTGAAGAATGATGTAATGGGAACCAGGAATGTGATTTTAAAAACAGAGAGAATCAGAGATTATTAAGCATTTTTGTCTGACCATCTAACTCATCAGCACTCTGCCTGTTTCTATATGTAAGTTATATTAGACTAAGTGTTTTCTGTGATGTCAGAACTGTACTACTGAATTATTTTTCAGTATTTCTCTGTGATCTCTGAACTCTTGACTAGCACTATGTAGTAAAAAGTATTGTCTTGTGTTTTTATTATTTATTATTAAATATTTTTAAACCTTTCAACTGTGACTGTTTTGTGTAGAGATAATTTAAGCTCTAGAGTACATTGCATATTTATAGTGATTACTGTACCAAGTCACTCTAATAAGCCTTGACTGTTTAGTTATACTACCAATTGGATAATAATATTGCACAGTAATAATTGGATACCCTTTTAAGGGCCTTTGAGTAGCTGATAAATATTAGCTTGGTAGGGCAGCAATTTCTGCCTTATAGTCTGGGTAAAAGGGCCACAGTTGGAGAACCTGTGCCAGCCTTCCTCAGGAGTGTCTGTGTGGTTGTATAAACTCTTATCTCAAAGTGTATGTGTGTCAGTTACTTGGGCAGGGGCACGAAGCACTGGTTGGACAGAGAGGGTGCTGGAGATTTTAGCTTGCCCAGCTGGCTGAGATCTGGACCCTATAGCCGTGCCAGTTGGGAGTCTTACTTGGGACCTGCAGAGCAAGGGAGCGACCAGCTATGGACTGACTGTGATCTCTGTGTGCTTTTAAGGGAAATTACACTTTACTGTGTGTATTTGTTATCCTTTCCTCCTATATGAGATGCCCATTACTGGTGTTAGTGGTGAGAATTGAGGCTCCTTGATTGCTGGGCCAGGGTATGGGCATCACATATTGTTTGGCAATGGTGGGATATCCACATCACATATTAATTGGCACTGGGTATGGTCCCTGACCCCCTTACTCCATGGTAAATCTGTAACTGTTTTGTCAAAAATGTCTGACGCTGCATGATTTGATTATACTGTTGTCAAAAAACATTTGTTAGAATTGTTTAAGCTAACACCTGAAACATATAGAAAAAAAGTTTTATGAGCATAGACACAAGGCAGATGAAAGTATGTGTGAATATGTTGCTGACCTGAGCACTTATTTCCATAGGTGTTTGAGTGGATGTCAGGTCACCCCTTTTGAAGGGCTGGCAGCCCTTTTGGTGAGGAAACATGCCCTTAGCACTTTGCCTGAGGACATGAGGATCTGGTTAGCTGATAGACAATGTGCTACTTCAGATGAGTTGGGGAAGAAGGGAGACCTATACCTGGCAGGCAGGGCAGCCCTGCACAGGAAAGGGACCCCCAGTACTGCTCATGGGTATAAAGGAACCCAGGGTGGGCAGCACTGACTGCCCCAACAGAACCTGTCAGTAGCAAGGGAAGCCACTAGTACAGGTACACGTCCAGGAGCTAGGGTTAAATGTTTTGAATGCAACCAGTGGGGCCATGTGACATACAGGAGTCCATGGAGGCAAGGTGGGAAACAAAAGGCAAGGGAGCCAGTAAGTGGGAAAGACAAAATGCCAATAGTAGTTTACAGAACTACCATTATGCAGATGTCCTGATAGGGAATAATTTTGATAGTGTAGTACCCTGTGCTTGTGCAGTTACACAGAGTCATGCTTGGAGACAAGCAGGTAAGTCTGTTAGCCTGGGGGAGACCCAGGCAGACTGCATACTTGCAGCCAGGACTGGTGAGGTGGTTACTTCAGGGAGGGAGCTACCCTATAGCAGTGAGACTGAAGGTGAGCCACAGCTGCTTGGGGGTACTGATGGTCCCTTGGACAGAGTGACTGCAAAGGTAGAGGTGAGTAGTAGTACCCAGGCTGACAGTGAGGCACCACTATCAGAGCATGAAAGACTTCCTGTGGAAGGGGAGCTGGGAAGGGTTACAAGGAGAGAGTTGAGACAGGCTCAGCTCACAGACCCTACATTGCAAGACCTGAGGCAGGTAGTTAGGGAGGCACCTGATTCTCAAGGAAAGGGGGAATCTGTATACTGGGACAAAGGGTTACTATACAGAGAGTGGACCGCTGAGGGAGGGCTAGAAGGTGAGAGAGTACAGCAGTTGGTAGTGCCCAGAGCCTACCATCTGGCGCTTCTAGCCATAGCCTATGATATTCCCTTTGTAGGTCATATGGGCATAAAACGTACAAAGAGGCATATTATGCAGAACTTCTATTGGCCTGGAATTTCCAGAGATGTAACAGAGTACTGCAGGACCTATAAGCAGTGTCAAAAGGTAGGCAAGGCAGGAGACAAGGTGAGAGTTCCTTTGATAAGTTTGCCTGTGATTGAGGAGCCATTTCAGAGGATAGCTATGGATATTGTGGGTTCTCTGAGTACCCCAAGTTCCACAGGGAAAAAGTATATCCTAGTGGTAGTGGACTATGCTACACAATACCCTGAGGCAGTGGCTTTGTCCTCCATTGAGGCAGAGAAGGTGGCAAATGCTTTGTTAGAGATTTTCAGCAAGGTAGGTTTCCCAAAAGGAATACGGACTGACAGAGATGCCAATTTCATGTCAGACCTGCTATCTTGTCTGTGGAAGTCCTGTGGGGTGAAGCACATGAAGACCACCCCCTACCATCCCCAGACTATTGGTCTTATTGAGAGGTTAAACTCTACAATCAAGTCCATGCTACGGGCATTTGCAGATCAGTTTAAGAGGGAATGGGACAAATATTTGCCCATCTGTTGTTTGCTTACAGAGAGGTTTCCCAGGAATCCACAGGTTTTTCATCCTTTGAGTTGCTGTATGGGCATACGGTGAAGGGACCCCTAGATTTAATTCGAGATGAGTGGGAAGGTGAGTGCGAGTCTCACAAGGAGTCTGTTGTGGCAAACATCTTAAACCTCAGGACAAGGCTCAGGGAACTCATGGGCTTGGCCCAGGAGAACCTGGCAGAAGCCCAACAACAGAAAAAGGTGTGGTATGACAGGAATGCTCGAGCTAGATAGTATGCTGTGGGGCAGCATGTAATAGTTCTTATTCCTGTCAGACACAACAAGCTGCAAGCACTTGGGAGGGGACTCTACAAGGTGGTAAGAAAGGTAAGTGATGTTAACTACATGGTGGAACTGCTAGGTAGAAGGCAAGGGCACAAATTGTACCATGTTAACATGATGAAACCTTACCATGATGGGGAGGCCCTTGTGCTGAGCATTTGCAGTGGACTGCTGGAGGGGACTGAGGGAGATCTTGGGACTGATCTCCTCAGTGAGGCTAGGGCTGACACCTCAGTGGAAGGGATAGCAATGTCCCAGCAGCTATTTCCTACCCAGTTTCGAGAGATCCGAGCAGTGTTGCAGGAATTTGGGGATATGTTCACTGGGAAACCAGGGTGCACCCACCTGGGGCAGCACCAGGTGGATACAGGACCCCAAAGGCCTATTAGGCAGGCCCCTTATAGAGTACTTGAGAGAGTCAAACAGACTCTGAGGGAGGAGGGACAGGTGATGTTGGAACTAGGGGTAATTCAAGAGTACAACAGTCCCTGGGCCACCCCAGTGGTGCTGGTGCCAAAGAAGGATGGCAGCACCAGGTTCTGTGTGGACTACAGGAAATTAAATAGTCACACAGAGTCAGATGCTTACCCCATGCCTAGGACAGATGAGGCCCTAGAGAAGCTGGGTATCTTATAACCATTGATCTTACCAAGGCTTACTGGCAGGTGCCCTTGACTCCCAGTGCTAGAGAGAAGTCAGCCTTTGTGACTCCTTTTGACTTGTATGGGGTCATCAAGATGCCCTTTGGGATCTAGAATGCCCCAGCAACTTTCCAGAAGCTGGTAGATCATATCCTAGCAGGAGCAGGAGGGTTTGCCCTTGCTTACCTAGATGATATTGCCATCTACAGCTATTCCTGGCCAGAGCACCTTCAGCATGTCAGGGAGATGCTGAGCAGACTACAGAAAGCAGGGTTGACCATTAAGCTGAGCAAATGTCAGGTGGGTATGGCAAATATCTCCTACATAGGACATAGAGTGGGGAGTGGTAAGATAAGGCCAAAACCTGCCAAAGTGAAGCCATTCAGGCATGGCCTGCACCTGTTACTAAAAAGCATGTAAGGGCATTTTTATGGACAGCAGGGTACTACAGAAAGTTCGTCCCCAGTTATAGTACCATAGCTGCTCCCCTCACAGACCTGACAAAGAAGAACAGGCCAGATAAGGTAGTGTGGACTGCAGAATGTGAGCAGGAATTCCAGAAGCTTAAAGAAGCTTTGGGAGGACCCCCTGTGTTACCCAGTCCAGATTACAGCAAATAATTTGTTGTGCAGGTGGATGCTTTGAACCATGGGGTGGGGGCTGTACATAGCCAGATTTCTTCAGAGGGAGAAGAGCACCCAATGGTTTATCTCAATTGTAGACTACAACCCAGGTAGGAATGCTATGCAGCTGTAGAAAAGGAATGTCTAGCCATAGTGTGGGCACTGCAGAAACTTCAGCCTTATCTGTATGGAAGGAAATTCACTGTTATGACAGATCAATATGGTTAAACAGAACCAGCCAGCAAAATGTCAAGTTGCTAAGATGGAGCCTGGGGTTGCAAGCATATGATATGTCAGTGCAGCACTGCAGAGGGATTAGCAATGCCAATGCAGATGGGCTCTCAAGACAGGGAACGGGGTAGGGTATACTCAGATAGACCTAACTCTCTCAAGCAGCGTTTCTCAAGGGTCACTTGAAAAACTAGCTTGATATCTCCGGGAGGGGGGTGTGAAGGCTGCCAGCCTAGCCAGATAGAATTTTATAGATAATTCTTTCATTTGTAAATATTAATGTAAGGCGCAGGCTTGTTGTCTTAAATGGAAAAACTGCTGTTAGATGTGGAACTGCAAAAAAATGTCACAACAGTGCTCGCTACTGACCAAGTAAAAGCATGTTGTGACCCTTTGATCTAAAGTCGGCTCCAGTCTGCCTAGATGAAGACATTCTTTCTATTGTTTTAACCAAGAGTTAAATTGCTAGATTTAAATATACAAATGTATTTTATTACTCTGCTTCCTGACCAGCTGCAAGATAACACAAGGAGATGTTAAGAATGTAAATGTAGTTTCTGTTAGCCTGGGAACCCAGGGAAGTGTGAAGAAGTATGTAATGGGAACCAAGAATGTGATTTTAAAAACAGAGAGAATCAGATATTATTAAGCATTTTTGTCTGACCACCCAACTCATCAGCACCCTGCCTGTTTCTATATGTAAGTTATCTTAGACTTGTGTTTTCCCTTAGAAATAGCTAGAAACTATAAAGATTAGACTAACCCCAGGATTAATGAAGCTTGCACCAGGTGCCAGAGTAGCATCAGTGATCTAATGCCAAATATGGCCGCCGAGAGATTCAGGTATGAGCTGTTTCCATGTGCACTGCCAGCATATGCCAGAACTGCGCAGCTCCCGGTGCATGTATGCTAATTACTGTATGTGCAACAGTATAGCATGCAAATTAAGGTATATAGTGACTCATGAAGTGGTGCAGACATAGTGTAAGCATGAAGAAATGTAAACCAAAAAAAGGTTTACATTTTTTCAAATATAAAATCGGAGCCATGAAAGTGGATCAAACTTACGTATTATAATGTTAATATAAGCCAATGGCTAGCTATATAGAGAATGGCATAAAAAAACATGCACAACACATAAAAAATAACATTTAATGTCATGGCCGCACTAACGCAAAGTAAAACTGCAGTGCATCAGTGCACAAATGGGATCAGAATTAAAATATATTTAGATCTCATAAAACTGCAATGTAACACAATTCATGAATTCCCCATAATAGCCAATGGCACGCATGCTACACCACAATCATGGAGCAAGGGTTATTAAGGGTCTGTGACAGTGTTCTGCGCAGTAACTAGGAATTAGTAGTCAATGCCATGCAAATGAGCCAAGTAATACTGAATCGCAAACTCCCCACCGGCGTAAGGATGTACCACACAGCATAGTGGTACAACACCGAGATGTGGCCTGGAGGTAAACATGACATCAAGAGAGGGGTGCGCCACCATAGCTGTAAGCACATTGGAGCATTGCTAATCCGGATTGCCTGTTGATAAGCAAAGCCGCAGGATAGGGGTGTGGAAGTAGCCATAGCTTTGCTTAGCTGAGAGCACACAAGGTGACAGAAAGTGCATGTGAACGTGGATGAAAACACACTCGAAACCCGGTAAATGGCTGTGTGCGGCACGCACCACAGCTGAAACAGGAAGGATATGGGAAGACAATAAGGAAATGCTGCAGCATGGAAATTGGAGTACAAATGAGTAATTAACACCTAGGAACTCACAGTGGGCCACTGACAACAGCTAACAAGGCTGCTAGCAGCCACCTGCAGAACAGGAAAGGGTAGGTGCTGCACTGCAAAGAAAAGAGAACTGTCACAGCAGACAAAGCAAACTTGCAGTAGATCAGCTACATAATACATTTTGCAGC
This sequence comes from Protopterus annectens, assembly GCF_019279795.1. Classification (NCBI taxonomy): domain Eukaryota; kingdom Metazoa; phylum Chordata; order Ceratodontiformes; family Protopteridae; genus Protopterus; species Protopterus annectens. Next base: position 862,469,624 of record NC_056729.1, on the reverse strand, counting down.
ACAATCCTGGGTTGTGAAAGTACAAAACAAGAAAGCAGGCAGCTAGATGCATGCCTGACAATGGGAGGGGAATCGGGTTGAAAAGTGAAGTAAAGGGCAAAAGATGAATCATGGCAGCCAAATGTAAGTCAACACCAAAGGTCCCACAATAATAGTACCTGCTGTAAAACCCAAAATTAAGATACCCTGCAGCTGGAACTGCACATACACACCCAATTACAACAGCATCATCCATTGCACAATAGTATAAGATGTGAAAGCCCCACACACACACTTGTGTATTCCCAGACACTCTTCACCATTGGTGTATACAGACGGGGAACTTTTAATATGTACATGTTAGGGGCTGCCATAGCTTTGATTCAACAGCATGTGTTGGAGACTGATGGTGATGTGGAGGATGATGCTGACAACCATCTCAGGCACCGGAGGAGGAGAAGAGTTTTCAGACGCAGGGTAACATACCAGGGGCTACATGATCTGGAGATAGTAGAGTGTTACAGGGTGGACAGAAATACCATACAGCAACTTGTTGACCTGTGCCGGCCACCCCTCAGAGCCAGAAATAACAGAGGGGAACCCATCCCAGTGGACATGAAGATATGTGTAAGCTTGAGAATACAAGCCACAGGTGCCTTTCAAAGGCCAACTGGGAATATCATGGGGATCTCACAGGTATCAGCATCCAGGGTGCTCTACCAGTTCCTGGATGCCATGTTACCACATGCCAATGAGAGCACATATACTTCCCCCGAATGCAGGAGGAGTTGGCCAGCATTATGCATCTCTTCCACCATGTGGCAGACTACCCGGAGGTACTGGGTGCAATAGACTGCATGCACATACACATCAAGACACCACCCGGTGAGCAGGGTAGGCACTACATAAACCACAATGGATACTCCTCAATCAACTGTCAGGTCATGTGCAATGCCCAGGGCATTATCATGGATGTGTGTGCTGGCAGCCCTGGAAGCTATCACGACTCCCACATCTGGCATGCCTCACAGCTGTATCAGGTATTTGCAAGGGGGACATCTCATATGGCCACCTGGTGGGGGATGCTGGCTATACACTGGAATCTGTGGATGATGGCTCCTATCAGAAATACGCACACAGCCACGCAAGAATGCCATAATGAAGCACACGCAGAAACCAGAATCATCACAGAGTGCATGTTTGGGATGCTGAAATCACGGTTCTGTTGCCTGGATATATCTGGTGGAGCCTTGCAGTACTCTCCAGTCACGTGTGTCCACATATTCATAGTATATGCCATGCTACATAATATGACCCTGCGGAAACAGCTGCAGCAGGGACAGAATGGTGAAGGCCCTCACAGTCCACCATCATTGCCAAGGGCCCCGCAGGCACAGAGGGACTCAGACCACGAACACCCTGTGCCAGCCCCAGTAGGCAGACAGAGGCGTGCCCAGTATGCCCATGCTTTGGCAAAGAGGGAACATATAGCACACACTGACATTGTAGGCACTTATGGACTGACACCCTTCTCCACCTGCACACACAGCAAACATAGATGGCACACACACACATGACCACCTGTAAATTGTCATGTATAGGTGGTCTACTGTGTGCATTCTTCATAGGTAGCCCTCAACTGTTGTACACACAACTGCCATTGGCACAAGGTAAGTCAATACCTGAACAGTAAATTAAGCTATCAGCATGTGTCCATACTGTATGTATAGGTTCATAGATACATAGGTATGTACATGCCTAACTGCCCAAGGCCACTCATAAGCATAGCCAAAAAGTTTCTACTGCCGCCACCCCATTGATTAACTAACTGTGTGAAGCAGAGCCAATTGCGGGATCCCTGGGGTGTATCCACTGTTCCCACCAACTCTGCAAGGATTCCCTGGAGTGTTAGTGAGGGGTTTTGTATAATGTAATTAGGGATGTAGTTCCAAATAATGGGGAGTACCCGTGACAGGAATCTTCTCAGATGATTTACATGTTACATAGTATACCTTAACCACAGCTTACATATATAGGTAGTATTCCACAGAGTAATAAACATTTGGAACACACAACCGCTGAAATGTGCGTTAATCACCCTTGCACTACCATTGCTGCTCTGAGAGGTAAAATTACCACTGCCAGGATTAGAACATGCAACCATGTACACAACCTTCACAATAACTTACCACTAAGCTACCTGAAATGTACCAATGGCAGTTGTGTATACTGACAGGTTAAAACACAAAAGGTAGGAATGTGTGGAAATAGGACAAACCCAATGAAAGGTGTATGCTATATATATATATATATATATATATATATATATATATATATATATATATATATATATAATATATATATATGTATATATATATATATATATATATATATAGAAAGAGAGAGAGAGAGGGAGAGAGAGATATGTTAATATATGGGGATATACATATATATGTAGATATATAGATAGGTTAACAACATCTACATAACCATGGAGGCACATATAAATGGGATACCTACCACATAAATCACGAGGCTTAAACACCAGAAGCACGAGGTTTAAAATCCCGATGTTAAGGGACATTTAGTCAGTGCTTCTGGTGTTGCGGTTCAGGTAGGTTACTGTGTGTAAGTGTGTTTCTGAGGGATGTAGTATGTGTAAGTGTGTGTTCTGAGTGTGGTGTGTGTCCCTGGGGGACTGTAATGTGTGGGTGTGGGTTTGCTTTGTGCGTCTGTTTGTGCCATCTAGGAAGTAGAATATTAAGTGGGGAGTGTGGAGGGTGCAGACAACCACATGGGGGTGTAGGGGGGCTTGCCCATCTGCTCATACATAGTGTAGGATGGTTTGTTTGGATGTGGTGGGTAGCAGTGTGTCTGTGTGTGCATGTGTGTGTTCCATGTGTGTGTTTCTTTCGCGAGTTACTGTCACTGTTGGTAATGTGGGATATGGGAGTCTGGGCCCAGTACTGTGGGTGTCAGAATTGTGTGGTTTCTGGATTCCAGAGGTATCCCGTATACAGCAGTTGAAGTGTTCATATATGAGTATAACATGGACCATAGCAATCACACATTCCACCACGACCAAACTTATGAACAAAGAATATGGAGAGTATATGCCTATACATTATTACAAATATGTGCTATGGACATGAGCCAATGATAGGGTTATGACCTGTCCCACTTTGCGAGGGACAGTCCTTCGTTGGGCGGTTGTGTCCTGACCAAAAATATTAAACGTGGCAAATGTCCTGAGATTGTAGGACATAATTATGTCCCATATGTAATGTAATAGTTGCATACAATAGTTCTTTCTGGATCTAAAATACCTACTTGTTACAAGAAACAGGATAAGCAACTAAACTGCTACAAGAATAAACTTATATTTAGGCAAAAAAGGAAAGTTCTATCCCTTGTACTGACCATGGGTTTGTGTCAGCCTGTAAAATCTGATGTGTGTCCCGAAAATGTCCCACTATGGCCATTTGAAAAGGTGGCAACCCTAGCCAAAGAGGGTCAGTCACCAACACAACTCCATTGATTGGAAATACCTATGACATAAATACACAGCTTTCCTGTAGCAACACTTTATTACATTCCAATGTATTGCCTACAGTATTCAAGGACTAACATCACCTGCATGCTATACAGGAACCAATTAACAGTGCCTTAATGAATCAGCCTGCAATTACCATAGTATTAGTCCACTAAAGGATAGGTGTTCAAATAGGGAAGTAAACCTCACGCGCATATCAATTATGTATAAAAGCAGTAACTTCACACCTGCATCTGCTATGTACACCCACCAACATCACCCCCACACCCAAACAAATTACAATACAAACTGTAACATCACAAATCATTTGATCACTGTACAACATCTGCAGAAGCCTTAACATACCTTGTCAGAGACACACTAACTTGGCCCTATGTGAAATAGTTGCTGTTATACAATGGAACAGCTGCTGATGTTACAGGGTTTGTTTGCACTATTCCCATTTCAGAGGGCTGTGTGTACACCGGGAAGTCTTACCAGTTACTGATTAACAGCACAGTATGATACACATGTACACCAAACCAAGGATGTCTGGTGAGCACACTGTAGACCACTTAACAGTTCATGCATAGCCATACAGCCTTGAGCTGCCCAAACATCCTTGCCAGACTGAAACATCTGCAGAAGTATCAGGTACAAACAAACCCTGCATAAGTAGCAATGTTCTGAAATATAACAGCTGTACTCATATGTAGAACATCTTCTAGCCATTGTACACAATGTACGGGAGTCATGAAGCTAATATATCTCTATCTGTCTCCATATAGATGTTGATATACATCACAAACAGCACATCCAGGCCGTCTTCCTCGAAAGTAAGGCAAATGGACAAGGCCTAAGTTGAGTACTCAATTATACACCACTGTTGCTATGGTATTGGCTAATGGAGTAGCTGCACAGCTGATGTGCATCTAATTAACTACTTTGAAACACCAATTGATGAACAGGATAGCACATGTTACCGATATTTAACTAGAAAAGGATGGCTTATCACACATTCAAACCATCTGTATATACGAGCGGAACGTTACAAAGAAGATTGAAACACAAACTGAAAAGGAATGAATTAACAGTCAACGACACCTCGGGTTACTAATAAGGTATGTAGAACACTCAGTATGTCTGTGTATGTAGTACCTGTTCTGTAATATTTAAAGTGCATGCAATCCATATAGTGGAAACAGTTATCTTGTAGTGATGTATTATTGAGCATAGTAACGCTTGTAGCATTTATGTGTGTATTGCTGTAGGTCACAAGGCAAACACCACATACACCACAAGGGATGCTATATAAGGGCTTTGAACCCAAATATTCGTCACCAGCCACTGTCAGTGGCAGGGCTGGTCCAACAAGTATGTGCTATAACAGGGGATAGTATATGTTGATATATTGTAACAGTAGGCATATGTATGGGTGTATTACTGAGAATAACATGTCGAAGGTTGGCCCACTGTGCAATTATGAGTTGCATTGTGGGATATTGTGCCAATAACTGTGTAATGTACAGTATTGTATGCAGATATGTATTACAAGTTATATAGCATTACTGTTATGTTGGGCTAACATTAGTTATGTCTATTGGAATTTACAATACACAACAACAGGATACATATGACTTGTAGTCACCCGACAGTTTATCAGCATAATAGCAAAGTAAAATGGAAGAGCTAGTTAACTATCCATGCACATAAGACATGTAATAAGTGCAAAGGTAGGTACTAGGCTGTCTGCACAAGGGTATTTATAAGCCTAGCTAGAGGGTGTTGGCTTTCGCCAGCCCCTTAGGTTAGTTCCCTGTGCCTCTGAATGGCAGAGCCATTAGTTCCCTGTGCCTCTGTCCAGCAAAGCCACTGCAGTGATCCCCTGGGTACATGTCTTTCTCCCATCCACCCGTCAAGGTTACCCTTGAAGAGTGCTAGTGAGGGGCCCTGCCTGATGTACATTGGAATCATGTTCCAAAGCATGGGGAGTCTCCGAGTCAGGAATCTATCAATCCAGCACGTCCTTGTCATTGTTGTGATTAGGTGTATATCCCTAGAGCATGTGGCTCTCAGGGGCTTCTGTTTAGGTAGAGCATATCCAGCAATACTGGGTTGGACATGGGCCTTGTATGTCAAGCAGAGGTCACCTGTGAGTATGCGGCGTACAACTGAGTACAGCTGGAGTTTCTTAGGTTGGGCTGCATAAGTCATCTGTTTGAGGTCAGTAATCCTCTTGGTTTGGTACTGTTGTGGTCTTCCAAGCTGTTGCAGTTGTCTTGTAAGGTACATCCCAAATGGGGTGTGGTATCCTTTAATGGGTCTAATAAGTCATGAGTAGAGAGGCACAATGGCCTCCTTTGTTCTGGATGCGAACCCATTACAGATTAAGGGGGCCACATAGAAGGATATTCTAACCACCTTGTCATTATGGGTATCAAAGGAAAGATTGCTATCTACTGGGTTTCCCAGATCCCTTATTACCTTTGCTGTATGCAGGAGACTAGCACCTATGTGGTAGTCCGTGGGTAATTAGTTATATCCAAAGGGGATGACTATGCACTTTTTGGCATTCAGCTTGAGGCCATGATATTGACTCCAGGTATCCGTCTCAGTGCGACCCTTCCGGAGGGTGTCTCTATCAGCTGGTGAAACAATTATGGCCCCTAGTTTGCAGTCGTCTACAAACCTTTTCAGCTAAAGCCCTCCTATGCTTGCCTGTATGTCAGAGAATAATATACAGAACATGAGGGGTCCTAGGACTGAGCCCTGGGGGATGCCACTTGTAACTGATATACAGTCGGTCCTAGGGTATGCAACTCCCACTGTATGAGTTCTGTCCATGAGCCACTTTTCAAACCATCACATGACATAGGGGTTAATGTTCAGGTGGATGGGTATGTTGATAATTCCAGAATGGGGAATGGTGTTGAAAGCCTTTGAGAGATCAAGGTAGGCTGTGTGGACCTCCTTACCTTCATCTAATGCCTTGGTAACTGTCTCTAAAAAGTCCACCAGGTTTAGGAGGCATTGTCTGCCCTTAACAAAGCCAAATTGGGAGTTGTCAAAGGTTTGGAGGTATCCAATGTCTCTGTGACTGAGATCCATGATGATGTGCTCCATAGCCTTGCAGACCAGGCTAGTCAGGCCTATAGGGCAATAGGTCCCATGGTCTGTTGTGGCACCACCTTTGTGGAGTGGGATAACTGTTGCTGTGCACCATTCAGGGGGCACAAAGCCCGATGTGAGGCTATTATTGAACATGGTACGTAGGTGGGGAGCCAGTACGTTCTGAAGTTCATGTAAAACACAGCCTGGGATGTTGTCCGGTCCCATGGATGCTGTGATATTGACTTTAGAGTGTGCAGCTTTTACCTGCATGTTTGTGATTACAGGGACTCTGCACTCTTCCTGTATAGATATGGGCCCTTTAGGGGTGAGAGGGGGGAAAGGTAGCACTGAACCTATCTGTCAAAATGTTGGCAATATTAGTTGGTTCTGTAATGTTCGTGCCTTTGTGCTGTAACTCAGAGCAGATCTGGGTGCTGACATCGAGATACTTGACAAAGCTATAGAATGCTTTGTGGTTGTCATTGGAATTAGTGGCAGTTTTGTTTCCATAGCTAGCTTTGGAGGATCTTATAAGGGATCTCACCTTCTTACTGAGGCTGACAAGGGAGCTCCTCCATGCATGGGATTGTACTCTCTTTTGCAACAGTGTCTTCCTTCTGTTGTACAGTTTGTTTATGGCAGGGGACCACCAGATTGGCTTCCTTAATTAGGAGTATAGCATCTTGGTTCTGTTTGGGATAGCATGATCCATGCACTCGTGTAAGTGCTTGTAGAGTGCATTTGTGTAGGATTCAGCAGTTGTAACAGTATTGTCCATCTGCATGGGTGTCAAGACATTCACTACATCTGTCTTAAGAAGCATGAAGTTGGCTTTGTAGACATATTATACTGTGGTACTCTTAATGGGGGGTGGTGACGGGATGTGGATATCAAGGGTGTTCAGCTTATGGTCAGATCGGACCAATGAGGAGTTGACTTCAGGTGTGGAACACCGGTCACTCATGATGGTAATGCCTAGGTCTAGGATATTGTTGCCCCCAGTGGGTGTGTGGATAAGTTGATCCAGGACATTGGTGTTTATGAATTCCAGAAAGCATTGAGCTAATCAGTTGGTACACAAGTAATTTTCCCATTTAATGGTGGGGTAGATTCATTGAGACTTTGTGATGAGTGTGGTGTGGTGCGAATGTTTACCTTCTCCACATGACTGTCAAGGTCAGTCTTGGTTGGAGAGATCTTTATGTCCAGTTTGGCTAGATAAATGCATCTCTCACAGGTTGTAGTGTTGGGTTGTAGGCAGAGAGTGGTGTCTGTGTACATGAGGCAATGTCTACATTGCCTCAAGATGTCCAGATTCATCAGATAGACAGGAGAGAACACTGGCAGCTGACCCTTGGACATGCCTGAATATAAAACTAATTTCCCCTAGATAAGTGAAGAAAGTGAGTACAAGAGCTATTTTACTCTAAACAAGTGAGAAAAATATGTACAAAACCTGTTTACCTCTAGGTAATGAGGAAGATTGAGTGCTATAGTAATTAGTAGCTTACGTAGTGCTTACAAGTTCTGAACAAGTGCTGAGCATGAATAAGCAATCCAGATAGGTTATTGGATAACATTAACACACTGCCCCCCAACAGGTACACAATCATATATCCATGTACACCACAGAGCCCCTGTACCTACAACTATGCAGGTACAAGCTGCACTCAGGCTGCATGGAACATGTCCAGATCCCAGGTTGTATCAAACACATATGGCAAAACAAGTTGCTCTCCACATACACATCATGTAAAAGATAGTGTCATGTCAGGCTGTGTGCACACTGAATGGTGCATACCAACCGGTATCACATCCCACAAAGAAAGAGACACCACTGTAATGGGAAGTAAAGCACTGCTACCCTGCTGAGTCTGGTCTGAAAGGCCATGAACCTTGATCAAATTATTTGATGTCAGCAGTACAGATGTAGATGACAGTATGATTGATTTCACACTGCATATCATAACCTTGCCAGGTCATAAGACATCATCACCCATACTGTGTTCCACCTACACTCGGTATACTAGATGTACATTCCTATGTCACAGGAATGTTTTGCAATGGGACTGCTGGCAGACCCTACACTACAGAAGGTGTCTGAATAATACATGCACATCACACCAGTGCCAGCTACAGTAAGACAGGGTTAATTAATTGTACTCCCCCTCATTGTAGTCCATACCACACAGAGTAGCAGAAGGCATCTGCCTATTGAAGTATGTGAATGACTATGCCCTAGGTGCAGTAGCTGACTCAGAGTGTTGTAGACAGCATACAGAAGGGGCTTTGTGGGTGAGGTGTGTGTGACATATGGCCACAATGTGACAGCTACATATTGCATTGTCACCCCTATGTTAATAACTCTGTACCCATGAACTACCACCTAGGCAGCGATCAACATAATGGACACTGTGCATAAGGGATGCACCTGGGCAATTGTGTTTCCTGTGATATATATTGTTTCCTGTGATAGTTAAGTCACCACACCTGTCAGGTAGTCGTATGTGGCAACCCTAATCATGACAGGGTGAAAGCCATGAATATAGAGATCATTGTCCAGCCATACACAACACTCAAGTGACTCATATCAGATCACATATTTCCTTTAAGGGGTATTGGCCATGTTCAGATGGGCTACACTAGCCTTCCCATTCCCCATCTCCATTATGTAGCATGATGCATACCCTAAATAAATCCATGTCCAACCCACTGATGTTGGACATGCTACACATACACATCCTGATCTCAAACACATACTTCATGGACATCCACCTTCCTAGTACTAGGATCACCACATGCTGGACAGATCCTTGTCCCATACACTTTACATAGTCCTGCCATACTATGCATTCCTGCCAGCAAAGCTGCACATCTCCCCCCTCTCAGACATGGTGTGATGACCGCATGGTAAATGTATAATTAACCCTGTGGATCAGTTATGTGGCACTGCTCCACCTGGCCCCAGAGACCTGCCTGTCGGCTACAACTAGGTAACCTTTCCTCCTAGATTCATACATGGCACAGAGCATATAGCCTACTAGTTGACTTTGAATGTACATGCTATAGTTGATATCCATCCCTGCAAATACCAGCTGGCTAGCCAGTGTCCCATGTGTATCACATGTGCAACACAGGTGATACATGGCAGGATGTTGAATTGCTGTACAGTGCCATGTAGATGTATATGGCAGAACACATACATGTAAAACCTTCCGTGAGCAAGTCTGCAGGATCACAGGTCATGTCTGCTAAGGCAGTGTAAGTCTTTATATGTGACAGCATCAAGGTCGACTGCATTAATGTGGACACATCCAGCCATGTGCTGATAGGTAGGAACACCAGTACAGGCAAACAGACATGCCCACATCAAGACAGCATCCACATGGAGTATGAGCAATGTAATCAGGTGACACACACACATATATGGTGATAATAACCACTCACCATTGAGTGTCCCATGTATGTGACACAAACATGTCAGTGGTTTCAGTATCATGTAGATTTGTAAAGAGAACTATTTAATCATAATAAATGCGATACACATGTATGTTCAGCTGTAGCTCTGTATGTCTTTGTGAGTTACTGTGACCTGTCTTCATCATTATGTCTTCCAGGTATGCCGTGTGCAAGGCTCCTCCCTTTTACCCACTTGGAGGATGAGGCTCTCATCCCATACCTACATGACAACCATGATATCCTGTTCAGCCACGTGCCACAGGATGCACAGCAGCAGGATGCCCTGTGGATGGAACTTTGCAGGAGGATTAATGATGTGGGTGGCCACAACCACACATACCAGCAGGTGCACAGATACTGTACAGACCTCATTAGATGAGCGAAACAGCATGTGAATGCAATCACCAGGGAACAAGGTGCAGCAGGTGGTGGACCACCAACCCAGCCCCCACTCAGACGTACTGAGGAGCTACTGGCCAACCTGGAGACACCTGCAGAACATCCACAAGCCTTAGCTGATATTGTGGAGGTGGGTGTCCCTCAACCACCGAGCCTGGAGTTGCTTGGTAAGTCACTACTGCACCTATAACAACTATATTCCATATAGTTGCATTTGTCACTGTACAAAATGTAATGTAACATCATATGCAAGGCATGTATACACACATGCCGCATACTATAGTATTCTACTCTGTGTATGCACACATGTGCATACACCATAGTATAGTCTAATGTACTGGTGTATGTGTTAACATGCACATTGCACCCTGTAGCTATCATACAGGTGTGGATAATGCTCATACTGCTGTGTTACTCCTATTTAGGTACCTCTGGCATTCCACTGCGACAGCAGCCTGTTGCAGGTGAGACTGTTATTATTTATCAGGCATCGTAATGCACAGATCTATCTGCCATATGGCCATTTACCACATGTACACATAATGTATGGTCCTGTCACAATATACAGGTCAGACCTGCAATGCATCACAATGGCTACCCATGTGCAACACTTGCAAATGATGTGAATAACTGACATGAATCATCACAAACTGTCACTGCCAGATGTGTGGACAGCTGTGCATACAATGGTGGAGATGCTGTTCACTGTAGGGACATGTACTACAGATCAGAACTACACATGTGGGGAATACAAACAGTACTACACAGTGAGCTGGAGTATGGCTAGCCCACAAGATTCACTGGTGTGGATCATAGCCCTGCTATCTTGACATCTCCATGACATCTAGTGGCCTGGCTGCAACACTGCCTAACTATCCTGAAAACATATCCCACATACCAAACATACCACCCTTTGTCTGCATAACCCTGTCATCAGTGGAGCATATGACATCTATGGATGTATGTCAAATGGGACAATGCAGACGTGAAATAGATGCCTGTCACAATAATTTGGCCAACACATGTATACACATGGCCATGGAGGATGGCCAGAGACATGAAGCAACACACACAGTAGACGTGATGTTCTTGTGTGTACAGCCTGCCATACAATGGCTACACATGGTCCAACTATGGCCTTTGTGTAATGGTTATATTGCAGATGCGGAACACTAGACATCCTACAGGCCTGTGCACATCTTGAGTAGGCGTGACATCAATCCACCACATAAGATGTGTTGAACATCTTGAGTGTGTCACGACATGACAGCAGTCACCTGTACAGTATCCACATCAGCCCATAGATACAGTACACTCTCCTTGCTGGTGTCGGACATCAATGTCATACTTGCTCCTCATTTGTGTGTGTGTGTGTGTGTGTGTGTGTGTGTGTGTGTGTGTGTGTGTGTGTGTGTGTGTGTGTGTGTGTGTGTGTGTGGTACACAGATGTCATGTGGGACATTGTGTACCAACGAGTTCGCCATGTCTGGCCATAGTTGCCAGGTATCAGCAATATGGTTGCAGATGTACAGGGGTGTCATCGGTATACCCTTCAGTGACCCATGTCACAACTTCTGCATCATGGTTTAGTGTGTATACACCTCAGTGACGTGGGTCACATTCCACAGTATATATGTATTGTATCTGTACACGGTCATGGCTATGAACTGTGTCTGTAACTCACACTGTATAGCAATAGAGATGCCTCATGATTCCCTGCAATTGCCATGCACATCAGCTAAATGTGCAGTATATCTGTAGGGCGGACAGACAACACTGCATTGGGACACCATTACCCCACTGTATATTTGACAGGACACCATTGTGTTAAACATGTATGCCTGTCATTGCACATTTCAACAGATCGCATGTCATACTACATGTGATTCTCAAGGTCATATGCCACACATCAGGCAGGTGTACTGTTTACCTGTGCTGGTCTGCATGGTGTAACACAGGAATGTATGCTAACTACTACTATGATAGTGTAATTTGCATGCCTTCTGCTATGACACATGCATGCTGTTGTGTGCAACCCAGGAATGTATGATAACTACCACTATTATTGTCTGTGCTGCATACCGTCTGCCGTATCACATGCATGTTGCATGCCTTCTGTCATATCACATGCACGTTGGGTGCCACAGTGTGTGTGTCTGTGTGTGTGTGTGTGTGTGTGTATGTCTGTGTCTATTGAATAGATTGTAATGTACAGTTCTTGTCTGCCCCTCACAGGTGATGTAGGTGCATTGCCCTCCTGTGGTCCATCTGATGTTACTGTCCCCACAGACTCTAGCAGTGATGATGAATGTATGATAGAGGCACAGGCAGGGTTGTCAGGGGCTGAATCTGTGCCATTGGTTGCCATTCCACCTATATCCCCCTCATCCCTGCACACAGATCCCATGCCTACACATAACCCATCACCAGTGGCCATAGAGGAAGGACAGTTGGCATGTGGTAGCTTGGAACAGGAAAGTGTGGGGGCTATGGAAAGTGTGCTTCCACTCCATGGTGTCAGCCAACTGACTGGTGATGCCCCACACAGGCACATGGCCAGTGCTGCTCGTAGGAAGACCTCTGGCCAACATGCCCCTGCAAGACAAAGCACAGCAGCTGGTGTCACCAGATGCATGTTTCAGGCTGTAATGGAGGCACAGGCACATGCTGAACAGCACAACAGAGAAGATCAGAGGCTTCAGATGGCTGCTGTCAGTTCTTTAAACAACAACATCCAGGCAATGGTAAATGCTCAACAGCAGATTGCTGAAGCTTTGGGTAGATGGTTGGACTACATGGTTGGAGTCCTTGATCGTGGCATGACAATCTGCAAGCATGTGCTGTCTGTATTGGAACATCTGGTAGGAGTGAGGTGTCGGGCATGTGGGTGTAGGCCTGCTACATCACCTGTTTCAGGTCTACACGAATGAGCTACCTCACATGTCCACTCCCATAATGGAGGTAGCAGCAGCAGTGCAGCTGGTGCTATGCTGTCCACACCACAACACAGTAGGCCACGTGCACGTGGCCCTGGATGGTTCCAACAGGGACACAGTTCCAGTGGACAAGTGTCATCAGACAGTACCCAATCTGCACCTCTGCCTGGTAGTGCCTGTGCAACCCCTGGCAGGCACAGGTCACATATCCATGGCCGGACACCGTGAACTGTAAAACCTGGCCTGTACAGTCTGCAGCTGTCAATAATACCCCTGTGTAGGCCAGACACATGCCAGAACTGTGTGCATACACGCACAAACAGGAAACATATGTAGGGCACCACAACACACACATGCATAACATCCACACATGTCTGATTAGATCAAAGGCCCTAACCCACATACATGATGTCATCCAATGGTGCAGCCTAGGACTCTGGTAAACATTATCACCCTGTGCATATGATGATGCCTGTGCCTCATCCCATTGGTGCAGGGATATGCTTATATGGTCTGATGCACAGGGTGAACAGACTAGGAAGATAAGTGTAGTTTACAATTGTTGAGTACTGTTGACAGGCATTTTGTACTGTTAACAGTATGTGTCTTGTGTTACAACAGTAACTGCATGTTAGTGATGATGTTCTGCTTTTCTCCTTCAGGTCTAATTGCATGTGCCGGTGGATGTCAGTGTTTGCAGTTAATGTCCCATATGTCAATGTGGACTACTCACAGGTATGTATGAATATACCAGCATACACCGTGTAGCTGACACATAACAGTGAGAATGTCCCACGTTCCAAACATGTCTACTGATCCAAGAGCAAGATAGCTGTGTATTAAGCTACTGTGGCTACAGACGTGACATCCATATTGGGTGACATCACAGGTATAGTTACATGGGGGGGTGAGGTAAGAGAATGGTCTAGCTGATTACAAGGGTAGAGACCAGTGGGAAGTGTGATGCCTCATTGGGAAGCAGTAATACACGTTCCCATGACAGGATGCCAACACACAACTGCACCCACACACTCAGGTATTGACACACATGTATTCGGTGACACAGTAACACACCCACACACTCACTGATTCACAGACAGAGTAACACATACTCACACACACAGGTGAGGACCCCTGCCTATGTGCAAATCATCATTACAATACTGTGCACCTACATGACGCGCCATAGATAATACACATGTACATGTAGTCAGTATGGCCTAAGTTCGGGGACATCAACACGGATAGTAGATTGCATCGCCTGGATGGGGGGAGGGGTCTTATCAGTTCAGTATGGTAACATACCTCCTCACTCCAGGGACCAGACAGCCACACACACACACACACACACACACACACACACACACACACACGCACACACACACGCACACACACTGTGGCATTCACTATTGAATACACCTATGTCACGCACATTCAGATACCTCACATGTGTGAGACACACACCCCTGCCTATGTCCTGCTTTCTGCATTGCAGTCTATACAGATGTCTACACTAGTGTACAGGAGAGTGAGTAACAATTGAGATGTATTTCCCACCATATGTGACATATATGGACACACACGTAACCACACATGCTAGTACTGTGAATCAAACACCTCCCTAGCTCATGATATGTATGACAGACTTACAGCAGTACTGCATGTGTTACAAAGTGTACTGATGCTTCCTTTGGCAACAGTGCTGATATATGCACATGGGAGGTCTTAACTGTTACAGGTGTCAAGTGATTTACCTTCGATGTCACCCTGACTGCTGTCTATGTTGTGTGTTATGTCCTTCAATTAATGAAACCATTGCTTACCGGTTACACAGGTTATTATAGGACTGCTTGTGACACACCTGTGAGCTGTCCTCAGCAAACATCCATCTGCAAAGATGCCCCACCACTTAGTTATTTTCACACATCTGTCCATACCTGAGGTACATCTTTCCATACATTCAGCATATCACCATATACAGTTGGCAATATTGAGGCTGCATTGCAACTGCATGATGTACTAAGATACACGTCACCTGCATACATCAACAACTGCACACGCATGGTATCTGAATGCATACCACTACATGTACATGTGTGTAGATCCTACAATCCTGTCATTTGGGCATGTTTGTAGACATTGCAATTGGTGAACATGTGTAATGACATACATGACACATGGAGTGTTGTATGATATGATAGATGCAATGGGTGACCGGTACAGAGGGAATGTTACCTCTGTCAACATTGATATCACACCTTATGTACTGTTAGCATTCATCTGCCATGGACCTACATTCCATGTGCATGTGTGTAATGGCTGTAGCCACCTGTCTGCACAAAGGACAACAACAGCTATGCTATTTACATGTATGTTGTGTGTGTGGCATGTACATATCCAGGGCAGGTAAATGTATGACATATCCAAACATGAGGATGTGTACTGGTGTACAGCAACAGTCATCTGCTAATGCTGTAAATAACTGAGGGCCCCTGGGATGTGTACAGCTGACCTAGTTACAGACAGTGGTATCATTGCATTGCATAACACATGATGCAACTGTGTCAGTATATGGGTACTCTCTACAGTTGATGTACAGTCCACTGGTCAAGGGTCACATGGTGGTGTACTCTTATATGTCCTACAACATGTATGGATGTGTGTTGGTGGTCTGAGGGCATGGTGGTGACTGAGGTTTACATCCAGGAATGCAGCATTTGACACTGTGTCCTGCACCTGACTTATCTGTGATGCCTTTTGTGGGGGTACAGGTCAGTACATGTGAGTGGCCTCTATGTAGGTGGGGACACCACCACCTGGAGCGGTCCGTACCTGTGTTATGGCCCACATGTCTGGTTCTGAGGTATATGGTGGTAGTGCTATTGTGCACTACAGAGCCTTCAGCCAGGTGTTCCTCACTGCACAGATGTCAGTAGTCCCCATTGTTGGATCTACAGTGAGCAGCTGTGATTATGGATGCTACACATCTAGCACTGGTTAACATAAGCATACAATGCAGTTGTCCTCTAGGTGTCAGGGTGTTATCCTATGTTTAGGACATTTGCCTTGGAATGGCACTATATGGGCAGATGCGACTTGGGTATTATCCCCCACTCCCTTAAATCATGGATGCATGTGATATGTGTCAAAGTCCTGTCTACTGTCAGTCATGTCATCTCAGAATGACAAATACTGGACAACCTCGTACTTACAGCAGGACATTGACTCATTGTGTTGGTCAGGCAGTTTCCACTCCTAGCAAGACATCACTGCGAGTGGTGGTATTGTGCTTGGTATAGGATGGTACATCTAAGGTGACGGACAGCAGCAGACATTGTGTAAAAGACCGGTGTCAGATATATGTAGAGCAGCGTTCCTGCTAACAATGACAACTACTAACACCAGAGCCCATTACAATGTGTTCTAACTGAAATAGCATGGCCACTGTGGCCTTCCATGTTTAGAATCCGAATGCACCCCAGACAGCCCTGTGCTACTAAATGTACGAGCATGCCCAGTATAACCTTGTGTAGATGAACACATAGTGCATTCCGAACAGCCCTGTGCTACTAAGTGTATGAGCATGCCCAGTGATACCTTGTGTCAATTATGTGCCTAGATGTATGGGCATGGCCATTGTAACCCTGTATAGTGATAGTAGTCGTCCATTCCACAGATGGGCATACTCCAGGTCAGGATGGATTCCTACTTTACATACACAGGTTCACAGGTATGTACATCTTAACTACCAGCATCCCTGTTGATGTCCGCATTCCTAGAAGGTCATAATGACAGCCTTGAAATGTGTAGTCTGTGTGGCGTGACTCGTAACTATGTAGTATTGTAATAGTGATCTGTAGATAGGCAGGTGTGTGTGTGTGTGTGTGTGTGTGTGTGTGTGTGTGTGTGTGTGTGTGTGTGTGTGTGTGTATGTGTGTGCCCGTCTGCCTGAGGACTGAATAATGCTTTTAGACTGCTCACACCCACTTACAAATAAACCTCTGGGAGTACTGTGTCCCAGTAATCTCAGTAGCATGTTCTGTAACTGCATAATGCTGTAGTGAAATAAAGTAGTTAGGTTGATGTTCTAATCCCAGACTTGCCAAGTGTGTGTGCGTGTTTGTCCTCGTCTGCCTGAGGACTGAATAATGCTTTTAGACTGCTCACACTCCATACAATTCTTATACCCACCTTTGGCAAGGCTGATGATGTCACACACCTACAAATACACCTCTGGGAGTTCTGTGTCCCAGTAATCTCGGTAGCGTGTCCTGTAACTGTAATGCTGTAGTGTAATAAAGTAGTTAGGTCAGTGTTCTAATCCCAGACTTGTCGTGTGTGTGTGTGTGTGTGTGTGTGTGTGTGTGTGTGTGTGTGTGTGTGTGTGTGTGTGTGTGTGTGTGTCCATCTGCCTGAGGACTGAATAATGCTTCTAGACTGCTCACACTCCATACAATTCTTATACCCACCTTTGGCAAGGCTGATGATGTCACCCACCTACAAATACACCTCTGGGAGTGCTGTGTCCCAGTAATCTTGGTAGCACATTCTGTAACTGCATAATGCTGTAGTGTAATAAAATAGTTAGGTTGGTGTTCTAATCCCAGACTTGCCATGTGTGTGTGTGTGTTTGTCCCTGTCTGCCTGAGGACTGAATAACGCTTTTAGACTGCTCACACTCCATACCTTTCCTATACCCACCTTTGGCAAGGCTGATGATGTCATCCACCTACAAATACACCTCTGGGAGTGCTGTGTCCCAGTAATCTCGGTAGTGCATTCTGTAACTGTATAATGCTGTAGTGTAATAAATTAGTTAAGTCAATGTTCTAATCCCAGACTTACCAAGTGTTTGTGTGTGTGTGTGTGTGTGTGTGGGTGTGTGTGTGTGTCTGTGTGTGTGTGTGTGTGTGTATGTGTTTGACCCCGTCTGCCTGAGGACTGAATAATGCTTTTAGACTGCTCACACTCCATACCATTCCTATACCCACCTTTGGCAAGGCTGATGATGTCACCCACCTAGAAATACACCTCTGGGAGTACTGTAACCCCATAACCTGGGTAGCAGGTTCTGTAACTGCGTAATGCTGTTGTGTGCTAAAGTACTTAGGTCGGTGTTCTAATCCCAGACATGCCAAGTGTTTGTGTGTGTCTGTGTGTGTGTGTGTGTGTGTGTGTGTGTGTGTGTGTGTGTGTGTGTGTGTGTGTGTGTGTGTGTGTCTGCCTGCGTGAGACAAGTACAGTGCTTTATAGAGTATGCATACTCTCTGTACAAATCACATGACCACCTTTGTCATTCCTGCTGTTGTCACCCACCTAGGTATACACTTGTAGGCGTGCTGCAACCCAGTATTCGCCGTAGCGCGTGCCCTAAAAGCATATTGCTGCAGTGTGATATGGTAGGTAGGGGTTTGTATACACAACATGGCAAGTGTGTGTTTGTCTGTCAGCACCTGTGTAGAGGTGGCTGTAAAAGTGTCTTACCATTGGACATGATGGGGAGTGGATTTTGTAGTTTTCCTATACGGTGTCTGTCTTATTACACATTGGCCACCTCATGAGGAGTACAGCTGTCAGTCAGCCACGGGACTGTGTTGGCAAGCCATACCCCTACATCTGGCAAAAGGCCTGGTGAACAAAGTATGCAACCCTACTAGTACCCAGTATATGTCCCGCACCCATGTGCCATGTACAAACAAACTTGCCTAGGATATCCCACTATATTGCTAGTACCATGCACACTGATGACAGATAGTAGGCATGGTGTGAATGCAGTGGCCTGCAGAGGACATGGCACCCTGTACAGTGGTACAATAGGCACATATATGCGGACATTGTGCCTTCACTATGTTCCACACTGGATGCCTGCAACATATGTGGTGCCATCAAATGTGATCCACAGAGGCCATACAATTCTGTACACATGTGCCCTGTATGGACCCATGCCACTGACACCACAGAATACCTGTATCATACTATCAATGCAGGTGCAGGTTCGACCTGCTCACTATAAGCATGTTTCGCCACACCAGGTAAGTATTGGCATATCGGGGGATAACAGGCTGTGTACACAACATGTGCATGCCAAACCAGGTACACCTGTACATGTCACTGTACAGTATTGTGGGACATGCACATCCCAGGCCATGTCCATGTGACGGACTAGCAAACACAGACATGACATGCATTGAAAAGCTATGGCTATACACATTGGTAACCAGGATGTCAGGGCAGATCATGCAGTACCCATCTGTGTCGGACACTGCAGACACTACACCCCTGCACGGTGATGCGATGCCAATAATTACCCCTCACCCAGCCTTGTACAGCCATCTTGCACAGCCAACCACTACACACCCATGAAGCAATGCATACATGCATGCCAGTACTGGCACCTTGTGACTGCATGTGGGTTATGATGCTCCCAACCACAGTCACTCCCAGTATAACCCTCATTGGCATACCAACAGATGTCAAACACTTTCACATGCCCTAGCCCATAGAAGCTTCAGATATCCCCTGTGGTGCATGTAGTCCTGTGCATTACTGCAGTGTGGCAAACTAAGTAGTTAGATTGTGTATTTGTTGCCCTGGTAAAGAGTGTCAATGCGTGTCCATTAGAGAGTGTGGTTGTGGTGACAATAACATCCGTTCACGTGGACAGCCATGTGTGCCACACCTAATGAATGTCTACTATATCTCTGTTGCAGATGTCACTCACCTACACACATATATGTTCTTACAGCACAGCAACATGTCACCTTTGTGGCACATGTAGTAACATCATGCACATGTAATAATAATGAGTAGTCAAGTCAGGGGTTTGGCCCCTGTACTGTTAGGCATGTGGCAGACGATGCTTAGGGTTAAGTCTCCAAGCCCTTCCCTGGTGTACTTTGCCTGTCCCACCCACACACTCTCTAGTGGACGTGAAGGAGTACACCTGCTCAGCAGCAGCATGTGTATTGTAAGTGATGGACATGGTCTGGTGATGGCCTCTGCACCTATTGCAGTCCTCATCTATCTGATTGCATGTGG
Organism: Protopterus annectens; assembly: GCF_019279795.1. Taxonomy (NCBI): domain Eukaryota; kingdom Metazoa; phylum Chordata; order Ceratodontiformes; family Protopteridae; genus Protopterus; species Protopterus annectens. The sequence goes on along the minus strand of NC_056729.1, from coordinate 862,449,170 downwards.
AACAGTGGTGATGGTGTTCCCATAGCCATTCACATGATAAACACAGTACACTATCTAGGGAAAATATGTTGGTATTTGGCCATGACAGTTGCTGTGAGTGGTACCTGGATGTGGTGTTCTGGCACGGCATCATAGATAATATCTGGATGTACCTCAACATTATACTCTGTGGGAAATAGACTAATGATGTGCCACACATGACTACAGCATGTAAGTGTAGCTATGCTGCATTGAGACTACTGCCTGTTTAACATGTGTGTGGTAATGGCTATTCTGCACGTTTTAATACAGACATGATAGTACTCTCTTTGTGAGGGACCCCCATCTGTAGGGCCATCTGTGAACTGGTCAGTGTGTGCAACCATTTGTTTCCTATGTTACACACTGAACACACATTTGTGAACAGCAGAAGCATAGTGTGAGGATTGCAGACAGTACATGATGATAGGGATGTGTTACTGCCATTGCATCCCTGACTGGACATGTGTCACATGAAACAGTGGTATGACAGACACTGTCTGGGGTTCCCCGTGACAAGCCAATAATGAGCAACTGTTCATAGCTGTAGTCACACGTCTAGTACACATTGTACAGATGGCATGCAGTATATATGCATGTGTTATGCTCCCTCTGCAAATGTATACTATCTGTTGTGTTGGGTTGATGGTGATATCTATGCATACTGTTGTAGGTAATCCTGTATGCTGTTGTCTATCACTAAGCCATATGTGGGTTTAAACTGCAACACCATAGGCTGAATGGGTTGGGAGGTCCCGGCAGAACCTCCTGTCCCACTTCAGCTGACCATGGCACAGGGCACTAGCACATCTGGGGCCCAGCCTTGGACATCAACCTCTGTTGGCTCTGCACCCGAGGATGGAGCATGTCCCCCCTGGGAGCAGGACCAAACAGGTACATGTCTGCTGTTGTGCGGTCCTGGACATGTTCCGTTGGGGGCTCACTAAGGGGTTCTGAAGCCAGATATGCAAGATCAAGGGTGGAGTGTCGCATTTACAGGGTGATGCTATCCCTCCTGGACAGCCCTCAGCACTGCCTCCTTTGCAGCTGTTTAGGTGCAGTGGTGGTTGCCTATGGCTGGGGACCTCCATCTCACTGTTCCCATGGGCTTGTGAATGCCAAACACCTGTCCTTGTCTGGGGTGTATCCCCCCACATGTGTCATATACCAACCCTGTGTGCTGTCTTTTCTGTGATCCTACCCTACCTATCCTCCACGGCCATACCTACACTCCTTCCCCTACAGCCGACCCTCACCTATGGAAACATAAGGCCAATCAGCTCCTAGGACAACATCTGTCCTATACATAGCTGTCCATTTACACACATGCCCATTGGACACATGTAACCCTTGTAATATGCATCACAACATACTCCTGTTATCCTCACCCCTATATCTCAGGTGCACGATACTGGTATGCACATCACTCCTAAATAATCCAGGTACACATGATGAGGATGACCCCATTGTACACACAACACTACTGGTCCCTCTATGGTTACCCCATTTACCTTTATTATGATGATGATGTTGCACACAGCACCTTGCAAGAGTACTGTTCACACATAATGGTTGGACAGGTACTGTTGTGTTAATGTACATTACATGCACAGAGTGATGTATACGGCCAATGTACAACTATTTTCATTTATGAATGACACATGTCTGTCTGAGGGAGTCTTGAGATCACATAGAACAACACGACTACATAATACAGGCATCGCTGGTGTTTCCCATTTCATTCGTTTGTAATGTTTTGCTGCCATATGGTATGTTCCTGATATATCTCTATATATGTATGTACCTATATGCTGGACATAAACACTCACATATACATCTACATGATGGGATACATTCCTATGCTGTTGAATGACTGCACTGTATGATATGTTTGTGATACTGTCTGTTGTCTGTATATCTGCCATGGCGTATTGGTAATTCACATTAGCTGTGTGTGCAGGGTCCAGGTTTCGACCCTTGCAGAAGACGTTTATTTGGTTGCAGGGCAGAACAAGGCCATTGGATACGGAGGGAGTAAGGCACATTAAAGCAGATGGGAGCGAGTGTGCATGGGTTTACGTGGTGCTAAGCACTGCTGACCTCTGGTTACAGCTTCTTACACTCGGTTAGCCTCTACATTGCTATACCAGTGCAAGACTCGCATACTGGTAGCCAAACACGCTTACACCTGCTCGCTTCAGCACTTGCAAATGCACCAACATTGGTGCTTGCATCTGTCACTCACAGCCCTGGGTGGGAGCGAGGACCACAATATTACCTTGTGATGCCTATTACATCGAACTATATGACTACAGTATCGGGAATGACTGCCCATTAGGTGACGGCATGGCGTTCGACTGTACAGAATCGGCAGCCTGTCCAGTGAATTAATCATATTATTTGTGTGTTCCTCATACAATCCACTCCTGTCTGGCTGATACATGGGAACCGAGACTCTTCAATACAGACAAGTAATTGGGTTTTGGGAGCAACATCTGTCGGCCGAGTCATGCTACCGCATACCTATTATAGGTTTGCCACCTTTTCAATTGGCCAAGGTGGGACTTTAGGGTTAACACCTCTCCCACTTTGTGAGGGACAGTCCCTCTTTAGGCAGTTGTGTCCTGTGAAAATAATCAAGACATAGCAAATGTCCTGAGATTACAGGACAATATTATATCCTAAGGTTCTTTAATAGTTGCATAAAACAGTTATTTTATATATGAAACTTCTATATGTTATGTGAAGTAGCATAAACAATTCAAATGTTACTAGAATAAGCTTTTATTTGTGCAAATAAGTAAAATTCTGTACTATGCATGGCTGTAGGTATGTTTTGTCCTGGAAAATCTTGACATTTCCACAGAACATGTCCCACTTTGAGCATTTGAAAAGGACCTTTATGTAGAGACGTCAGATTTTGCAGAGCAAAACATACCCACAGCCAGTACAAAGGAGAGTACTTCACTGTTTTGCCTAAATAAGAGGTTATTCTTGTAGCTTTATAGTTGCTTATACTGTTTCTTATAACCTTTAGGTGTTTCAGATACAAAATAATTGTTTTATGCAACTACTACAGACAATATAGGAAATCTTTGTCCTAAATCACAGGACATTTGCCATAATTACAATTATTTTGCAGGACACAACTGCCCAAAGGGGAGTGTCCCTATTATTCTATCATCTTTCTAAGGTAGTCGGCGGAACATGCACATTCTCTCACTAGCAGACCTCTCATAAGAATGGGGAAGAATGAACACTGAATCAGGGACACTGCATAACAACCTCAGGGACACATTTAAAAGTTTGGTGCTATTAACCTGACACATTGACAGGCCCAGAGCACTTTAAAGTATTTTTAGAATGTAAAGAGACTTTATGGCAGATTTCACTAAATGCAGACCCGCTTCCTGGATTGAATGATATGATTAACCTAAAGTGCTTTTTATAAGCACAAAGATTATAATAATTGATTTTTATCTCTAACATTTATTGTCTATTATATTTTATATGTTTTCAAATGTTGACTTTTTAAGTCTAACTTTTTAGAAAAAAGTGATGTGCTTTTTATTGCTTTAATAACACAATAAGTGATTTATGCATTTTATTGGTTCATTTGATCACATGAGATACAGCAGTTCTTATTTAAACATTGGAAAATGTATGGATGTTATTTCTGAAGAAGTTCATGTTTATTAAATTGGACTGAAGAAGTTCACGTTTATTGAATTGGACGAAAGCGCTAATAAGCAACTACAAAAGTAAAGAAACACCGACAGTACCACAGCTAGGAGATTTATTTAAGTAGAACAGTACAAACAGTACACAGGTTAGCGCTTTCAGGGATCAACCCCTTCATCAGACAACTGTTGAAATTCCACACTGCCTTAAATACTTGAAACAGTCACATGATGATGCAGGCAATTACCGTTAATTAAAGAGAAACACAGTTGCCAATGCAGAATAAAAAATATAAAACTAAATAATGCAATAAGAATATCATATATCACACATTCCTTATCCAAGCTAATAATTCTGTTAAAACATGCATAGAAAAATATATAAAATATATCTATAAAAAATATATATATATAAAATACATCTGACTTGATACCAATGAGTACATGTGCTAATGCATGCACCTTGCTATGAGTATATAGGCATAATATAAATAGTGAAAACTATATAAATAAATGCTAAAATATACTTAAGTATCAACGTACACATAAAACCAGCATATAGACATGCATAAGTATAAAATTATGAAATTGTAAAAATATATATATATATATATATATATATATATATATATATAGATATATATATATATATACTGGACGTGCCATACAAAAAACTCAATGCCTCAATGGTTGAGCTTTTAAAAATGGTTTAAGCGACACCATTTGATTCAAACCTGGGGGTTTATCTGCATTAAATTGTATGATCCATCTCTGTTCAGCAGCTTCTATATCATTAGATAAATTACTCCATCTCTGTTTCTCAGACAATATCTGTAAAACTAAATATTTGTAGATATGTTCTGGTCCTATATTCTTAGTATGCATGGCAATAGCACTACTTTCTTTAATGTTTCTGATGTCTCTATAGTGTTCAAGGATCCTATACTTTAGGCGTCTATTAGTCTTGCCTATGTAGAAACTGTAGCATGCCATACAATATGCAAAATAGACCACGTTTGATGTAGTGCAGTCAGCATAAAAATTACTACTGTAACTAAAATTCCTAAAGGGATGTGTAAATGTGTTGCCATTATGTATGTGCTTACAGGCTGTACAGTCTCTGCACATATATGTACCCAGTCTGTCAGACTTATTAGTGGTATTAATTGTGGCACTTCTATAGCATAATTCATTTCTCAGGGTTCTATTCTTAAATGTGAAGCTCGGCTTAGCCCAATTATGCCTTGTAGGCTGTCAATCGTGGAAAGAATACCCCAATTTTTAGTAACAACATCACATACTACATTTATGTTGCTTGCAAACATTAGTGGCATCCTAAGTGTATTGTCTGTACCTCTGTATTTATGTGTGACCACCTCTTGGTCGATAACTTGTCTATCCACCTCACCTGTAGTATGTGTGTCAAAGTAGGGTTTACATCTACCCGCCCTATTACTCCAACCATGTGTGATAAACCTATCAATAGTTTTTGCATCATAACCCCTATCTAGAAACTCTAGTTTAAGCTGATGTAGTGCTGTCTGTAATTCATCATCATCATTAAACAGTCGCAGGATCCTATATACTTGGCCTTTAATAATGTTTACCTTCCTGTGGTTAGGATGCACACTAGCGTTGTGTAGGAACATATTCTTCCTGACCTGCTTCATAATTAGACTAGTTCTAATGTGGTTCAGGTCATCTCTCCTCACTTTGACATCCAAGAAGTCAATTTCAGTACTAGAGTACTTAGAAGTAAATCTAAGAAATCCAGTGGTGTTATTGAGATAGGTAAAAAACGCATTCAGCTCTGCCTCTGGAGCATTCCACAACAAAAAAACATTATCCACAAATCTGACGTACCAATCAATATATCTACCATACATGCTATTAGTTAATACAAAAGTACGTTCCCATTGGACCAAAGAAAGGTTGGCATAGCTATTGGCACAGGCCGTGCCCATAGCCACGCCAACCCTCTGTAAGTACTTTTGTTGTTGAAACAGAAACACATTGTTACTCAGCACTATGTCTAACAGGCTACAAATAAGATCACTTTTGTTCTTATTACAATCAACACTGTGTAGTAGTTCCCTTATACTCTCAATCCGCCATTCATTGGGGATTACAGTAAACAACGATTCTATGTCCATTGTTACTAGAAAACTGCAGCGGTTTGTATTTGTCTCTGTACATTTCAACCTAAGGGTTTCCAAAAAAACGTTAGAGTCCCTTAACACACTCTCACAATTAATTAAAAGTGGAGGTAGGCTCTTTTCGATATAGATGGATAACGGTTCAGTAACCCACCCCATGCCTGAGACTATAGGATGCATGGGTGGCACTAAAATATTCTTGTGTATCTTAGGAAGAACATAAATCTCAGGAATGGTAGGATTACTGACTGAAAAGTAGTCCAATAACTCTTCATTGATCATACCCATGATTAACAAATCAAAAATAAGAAAGAAAACCTTGTCAATAACACTTTTTACAACATTGTTAGAAATAGTCTGATAGGTAAAATCATCGTTCAATAGTCGTAGCATCTGATCTACATACACTTGCTTATCTATCACGACAATGCCCCCTCCATTGTCAGCAGGTCTTATGTCAATAGAATGCATTTGCTTTAATTCTGACAAAGCATAATATTCCTCTCTGCTTAAATTGTGAAAAGTATTAGGGAAGTCATTTCTAGTATCCAGCATTTCCCTCAGTTCTCTATCACACACATCAATAAAAGTGTCAATAACCGCATTGCTTGGTGGAACAAATATGCTAGGTTTTTAAAAACATTCATAGTCTTTTGTGAGCTACTGCCAAAAATAGTTATTAGTGTCAAAGTCCGACCAAAAAGTTTGAGATCTTTAATAACATCAGTTAAATCAGCCTTCCTTGCTGGAACAAAGCTTAGCCCTTTATTCAAAAGTCTCACCTGGTTTTCTGTCAATGAGTGAGATGAAATGTTGAGCATTAGACCTTCCTGAATCTTTTCCTGTCCTGGCCCTCTGCACTCAGCGGTCTCCGCTGACTGCGGTTCACGGAACGTCCTCTGATGGGCAGAGGTTCCTGCAATAAAAAAACAATTCACATTATCCACTAGACCAAGGCCACTCGGTGAACTATTAAGGGCTGTCTGCGGATTCCTCGTGTCCTTCGGTTTCACTGCTGCAATACTACTAACATCTGGTTGAATTTTATTTACTATAGAGCCAGCTACTTGCCTTATAGAACTTTTTATAGCACCGGCGTAGCTGTTGGATGCATCGCTACTTTCTGTATGCATAGGATTAGCCAAAGTAGGTGTGTCACCCAAGCCTTCATTCAAAATGACGTCATCATGATTTTTAGCATGCAAAGGTCCGATTGAACCATTCGAGATGTCTGTCTCATCTGACTCGTGGGGGGATATTTCCTCGCCCAAGAAAATACGTTCCCACACTGAAAGTTGTTAAAATCTCTATTAAGCTTACATGTTTTTACTATTGAGAGCCTTTTCTCATAATTTACTATATTTTCATGCAAAGTCTCAAGTTTGGTACCAACCAGTTGTGTTGCCATAGATTGTATTGATGTCCTTGGATAATTCTTCTTCTTCCAGATGAAAAAACTCAATTAATAAGTGTAAATACTTAGAGCTACATTCCAAATTAATGACTTGCCAATGCATGAGAAGTTCAGGATAGGTTTGCCCATAAGTGGGCATAGTTAGCACAGGCAACCCTCTAGGAACAAGATTCTGCTGAAGACAAGCCTCCAGGTGGAAGCGCTGCCACTGGAGACGTTTAAACTTGTAGAACGTATTCTCCAGATCTCCATAGACTGTATTGAAGTCATTTATTTGCTCAAAATTATTATCATAAGTTACATCCAATGTCCTCAACTCTATATTCAATAGGGGGTTCACATTAGTTGATAAACCATTCAGGCATTCTGTAGATGAAGTCTTGAAGCCATTGTTGAAATTCATCTCACTATTCAGCTCAGTTGCAATAGCAGTAGTGTTTCCTTCTGCCATGTTGCTTTAGAGAGGAAAAGAAATTAGAAAGCACTAATAAGGTTGTGGCATTTTTTCTTCAAATCCAGTATTGGCAGTATTTTTACTTGGTTTCTTGTGGTTTTGTGATTTTACAAATTTGTTTGGTCAGTAATGGCAGGAGAAGAATCGAGTCAGGAGACTCTGCTAAACCTTAGCATCCATCCCGTTCCTGAGTCAGGTAGAAGCTTTAGTGAACTCATTTCCTCAACCATCTCGGAGGCTGTTTGAGAGGCTCTATCCCGGCAGGTAGGTAACAGTTGTACTACTAGCAGCCTGAGCGTCAATTCAGGCAATCCAGGAAGCAAGCGAGATGATGTGAGAGCCAATGTGGGTATCTTTTCTAATCAGGCAGGTTTGGTCTTGCCTTCGAGTGAGAAAGGCAGTGTACCTTCTATGAGTAATCACCAACGAGGATTTAATGGCCTTGGCTATATGGATAAAGTAATTGAAAATGTTTTTAAAGAAACAATGAATCCTTTTCACAATCCTCAAAATGGAAAAATATCTAACAAAGTAAGTGACTGTGCAATTCCGCCCAGTCCGGACGAATTTTCTACATGTAAAAATGACATTTTTCTACTTGAAAAGTTGTGCACTAAGACAGTCTCATTACAATTAGAAGTTTTTTATCTAGAGGAGAATGTAAATTTAAAGTGTGTGCCCTTTGGTTTAAGAACTTTCAAATTCCCTAACTGTGTAGTTCAGGGCGATGACTTGTACACACAGTTGGTTGAACTATTTAACAACACTGGACTAGCATTTATGAACATGCTTGTACAACATTATAGAACTGGTGTCTTTAAGAAAACAAACAGAGAGCCTTGATAGTAAAATTAGGGCATCACAGGCTTTCAGTTCTTTGGCATCCATGTATTATGGCATTAATGCAAAACTTGAGAGGCACATAACTTCTGTTATTTTAAGAAAGCAGAAAAAACTTAAGAGAGATCTTGCTGCTTATGGTTCTAAAATAGTGTATCCAGTAAAGAACTACAGAGACACAAAAGATGGTACAAGTCATGTTGTTAACAACGATACATCTATTGACAACGTTAGTTTAATTAATAAAGACATTTGTTCAAAAGTTTGCCCAGGAAATACTAATGACAATGGAAATGGTGGATGTTTTCCACTAGATAACATTCAAGCTTCTACTTCTTATGCACAGGTAGTTTCTGTGGCAAACAAGTCTGGTCCTTTTTTGATGGACAAAACAGGCAACAAAAAGACTCTGAGATGGTCCAGAAAGGTCCAAACAAGGAGCAAGGGGAAGGGCAAGGGGCGCAAAAAGAACTAGAATACACTATTAATGTTTGTAACATAACTGATGATGTCTTGTCAAGTGATATGATTTCTGTACTTAAGAAAAGTTTTTCTTTTATTCCATCGAATCATGTAAATGTTTCTAGGTTGATAGTAAACTTCAAATTTTATTTAAGGAAGCTCAACTTGAAGTACATATTTGAAGGTATTACTAGACCTGAACCCGAAGAGTTTGATTGGAAAAAGAGAAGTACTTACAATCCGTTATTAAATTCTACTTTGATGGTCTTTGGGACGTTATGTGAACAGGAATTTAGAAAAATTAGACATTATGATGAAGGTAAATCTAATTTAATTCCTTCAGAAGTGTCTGCATTAAATGATTTGGCCAATAATAAGAATTGGTGCATTATGAAAGCAGACAAAGGTGGTGCTATTGTTGTCAAGAAGTCCACTGATTATAGTTTGGCAATAAATTCTTTGCTAAGTGACAATAATTGTTACAAAGTAGTCACGAATGAACACATCATACAAAGTCTTTTGAGACTGGATACTTGTTTGTTTGATTTATTTAGTCAAGGAAATATAGATTATTCTGTCTATATCTTTTTAGTAGTGGAATACCCTAAACTGGCCACACTATTTGGGATTCCTAAGTTACATAAAAACAGAATGTATCCTCCCTTTAGACCTATAGTGGCGGCCAGTTTTTCTAAGACAGAACCAATCTCTGTTTGGCTTGATAAACTCTTAAACCCAATTGTGCAAAAAACAAAATTTTATTTGAGAGACTGATGGCATTTGTTAGAATGTTTGAGTCAATTTTACAATTTAGACATGCCTGTCAAATTTGCATAATTAGATGTGGTTTCTTTATATACAAGTATAGATCAAACAACAGGTGGAGAATATTTGAGAGAATATCTAAGTCAACACATTGATTTTGACAATGATACAGTTAATACAGTGTGTACTTTGATGGAGCTGGTATTAGAAAATATTTTTTTTACATTTGAAAACTATTTTCAACAAATTTCAGGTATAGCGATGGGCTCTAGGTTAGCCCCCTGATTTGCTAATTTGGTAATGGCAATGTGGGAGAATAAATTTCTCACTTCACACCCCCTATCAAAAAACATTACATTTTACAAACGTTACATAGATGACTTGATTTTTTTATGGAAAGGGGATGTTGATTCTTTCTATACATTTGTTCAATTTTTGAACAATTCTACCAACTTTTTGCAATTTACAGTGGGCAACACTGGTGACAATATAGACTTTTTGGATTTACATTTAACCATCAGGTATGATGGCCCACAGTTTGAAAGTTGTATTTTTAGAAAGTCTACTTTTGTCAATCAGTATTGACACTATGACAGTTTACATCCAGTCTTTATGAAACGTGGTGTTGTTAAGGGACAATTCATCAGATTAAGTCGGCTAACTAGTAGAGATGACATTTTTCACAAAGAAACAAGAAAATTGATTGGATTTTTTACACAAAGAGGTTATGACAAAGTCTGGTTGGATAGTATATTAAACAAAGTAATTGGCCTTAGATCTAGCAAGGCTTGCCCTATTTTGAAACAAAGTAACTATCCAGTTGTAGTTAATTCAGATATGAATGTTGTATGTAGTGATTATAGTTTGGCTTTCCCTATTCCTATCACTACTGAGATGGTATTGATCAGAAATACCATTTGGAACAACTGGAAAGTAGTGTTAGGGAACACTGATTTGATTAAAATCGTTGGTAATTTTCCCCTCTTCACGTATAAAAGGACAGTGAACATTAAGACCATTTTAGAGAGAGGTACCTGTGACTGTACTAATGTTAACACTAGCTTTAATTTAGGTACGTTCCCTTGTGGAACATGTAAACAATGTAGGTTTATTGCAGGTACCAGTTCAGTGTTATTTAAGCACATAAACAGGACAATTCAGTGTAAGGCACACTACACTTGTAAGATTAGAAATGTGGTCTGCATTGCTATGTGTAGTTCATGTGAACATTTTTATAAAGGGAAAACAACAAGAGCATTAAACAAACGTATATATGAACACACATTAGCCATACATAAAAAAGACATGTCAAATGCTTTAGCTAAACACGCTATGACTTGTTCTAGTTACAAAAAGTTCTCATTTTTTGTTTTAGAGAAAGTAAATGATGACATATTTACTGGGAAATTTAAAGTATTTTTAGAATTTAAAGATACTTTATGGCAGATTTCATTAAATGCAGACCAACTTCCTGGATTGAATGATATGATTAACATAAAGTGCTTTTTACAAGCACAAAGATTATAATAATTGATTTTTATCACTAACATTTATTGTCTATTATATTTTATATGTTTTCATATGTTGACTTTTTAAGTCTAACTTTTTAGAAAAAGTAATGTGCTTTTTATTGCTTTAACAACACAATAAGTGATTTATGCATTTTATTGGTTCATTTGATCACATGAGATACAGCAGTTCTTATTTAAACGTTGGAAAATGTATGGATGTTATTTCTGAAGAAGTTCATGTTTATTAAATTGGACGAAAGCGCTAATAAGGTTGTGGCATTTTTTTTTTCAAATCCAGTACTGGCAGTATATATATATATATATATATATATATATATATATATATATATATATATATATATATATATATATGTCTATACATACATACATATATATATATATATGGGTCCCCTACTATTTACCGAAACGCCGATTCGCCGACAAAGAAATTACCGACACCAAACGACCGACAACGCAGTTGACCGACACGCTGGAATACCGACAGCCGGAAGACCGACAAGGGAATGTAAGCGCGACCTGGTAAGTATGCGATAGTGAGGGATTTAGGAGTAGGGAGCGGACAGGTAAGTGTGCAATAGTGAGGGATGTAGGGTTAGGGTGTGTGATAGGTGAGTGTGCGGTAGTGTCGGAGCTTGGGGTTAGGGGTGAGTAAGTGAGTTAGGGTTAGGGTGCAGGTAGGGAGAGTGTGCGGTAGTGTCGGAGCTTGGGGTTAGGGGTGGGTAAGTGAGTTAGGGTTAGGCTGCAGGTAGGGAGTGTGCGGTAGTGTCGGAGCTTGGGGTTAGGGGTGGGTAAGTGAGTTAGGGTTAGGGTGCAGGTAGGCAGAGTGTGCGGTAGTGTCGGAGCTTGGGGTTAGGGGTGGGTAAGTGAGTTAGGGTTAGGGTGCAGGTAGGGAGAGTGTGCGGTAGTGTCGGACCTTAGGGTTAGGGTTTGGGTTAGGGCTAGTGGATATGTCCTGTAGTGTACTGTGTTGTTTACGTGTAGTGTGTCGGTGTTCTGGTTTTCGGTGTTTTGCGTTGTCGGTACTTTGTGTTGTCGGTCGTTTGGTGTCGGTGATTTCTTTGTCGGCGAATCGGCGTTTCGGTAAATAGTAGGGGACCCATATATATATATATATATATATATATATATATATGAATATATATACATCTGTGTGTCTGTAAACCAATACATTCCGCGCTCATACACACTTATACATGCGTAATGGTGTTTATATATGCTTCACCAGCATACTAGTGCCTTATTCATTATGACACCGAGACTTCACTCCAGTTATCTTGTAATCGGTATTTAGCACGTTATACAGTGGACAGATGTTGCAATATGCTCATGTACGGATTACTGATGGTAATTGGAATGTGATACAGTGTGATTCGTCCCATCCCTCTTCTGCACAGCCTATTATTCCATCTACTGTCGATGTTTGTATGTGCACATTCCTATTACTTATGTCAACAAATGGAATGCATGTGTTACAGAGAATGTACTTCAACATATTGTTGTCTGCATGTGTGTATGCATATATACCTATTACGAACTAGCTGACCTCCACGGAGCAGACCATTAGAACTGGGCCATCCAACCCTGGCATGCCTGGATCCATAATTTCATACCCATAGTTCCTCCACCCCACCCATGTTGAATTTACATGCGTAACATCCATTATACACTTGTTATCGCAGCCATGACACACCTTTACACATTGCCCTCTCCAGAGCATTTGCGCGCCTACACATATTTTGTCCCACCTCGTGTATTCACAGGCTCTCCCGCCATGTAATATTTGCACATACGTGCCTTTCCTGGGGTTATGGATTACGGTCATTTGCTCTTTACAATTTTTGGTGGTCCCAGCATGGACTACATTCCATCTGTGTGTAAAGTAGACTTAGCAATTCAATGATGTTACTCCCACTGGTAAAACCCTGCCTGTGGTGTGTGTAGCAGTGCTTTGCTCACTCCTGGGCAGCTTTTTATGACATACGCTGACAGCACAATATAATACCATATTTGCTCTTGATTCACTTCACATCCCTTGTGTATGCTTTTTCGTTACAATGTTCATTCTTCATATAGATATATATATATATATATATATATATATATTTAATGTATGTAGATATATATCTATACACACATATATATATGTGTGTATGTGTGTGTGTGTGTGTGTGTATATATATATATATATATATATATATATATATATATATATATATTAATTAAATCTGCACATACAAAATTACATTTCCTATGCTGGGTGCTGCTTGCACCCGTGCAGGTGCACTCGCCTATGCTTACTGTGCCTTACATATGTTTACTGCCACTTATTTGTGCTTACTTGTGCCTAATTCATTATGACAGTACCACTTTGATTGAAGGTATCTGGTTAATAGTCCCATGCAATACACACTTTCACTTTTACATGTTTTAATGTCGGCTTTACAGCAGAGCGACATTCATTCCAGAAGGAAAATGATATGTGCTATAGTCGAACTTAAACTGTGAATGCCTGTTCGTTAGGCGGATGCTCTAACCCCTACACTATTGGTGTCCTGCTTCATTTATATGTATACCCATGGTTCATAGTTACCCGAGCACATGCCTCAACACTTCACTTACACAGCAGGCATCCATTTCCCTGTTGGGAAAACCGCACTACTACACATGCGCCATTCCCTAATGCTCTGGACCCGTGCTGCATGTTGACTCACTCCGAGTATATTCACACCTCCAAAGCTTATAGTCCTGGCACATACGTGTGTTTGATTGTCAGGGTGTTCATGAGGTCATCCAGGTTTAGGCTTGTCTGACTGTGGACAGGGACAGCCCTGTACCCGTTTGAAAGTCAGATTTAGCGCATGGACAAGGTTACTCCCACTGTTAGCATCCTACCTGTGGTTAGAGATGCAGGGATTTTGGCCAGCTTGATATATGAGCACTAGATAATACGGGTGTTCTGCTGTTTGATTTTGCAGGCTGGAACATACCCACAGCCAGTACAAAGGAAAGAACCTCACTTTTTGGCCTAAATAACAGCTTATTCTTGTAGCATTTTAGTTGCTTATTCTGTTTTGTATAACATTTCGGTGTTTCAAATACAGAATAATTGTTTTATGCAACTATTACATAAATATAGGGTATTTTGTCATTAAATCTCAGACATCTGCCATTGTACATTATTTGTAGAGGACACAACTGCCCAAAGAGGGACTGTCCCACACAAAGTGGGACAGCAGGTTACTATATATATATATATATATATGTATATATATATATATATATATATATATATATATATATATATGTGTGTATGTGTCTATATATATATATATATATATATATATATATATATATGTGTGTGTATGTATGCATGCATGCATACACATCTATATGATTTAATTACTTTGATCATACTGTTGAATGACTGTGCTGTCTGCTATGTTTGTGATAACATCGGCGTTAGGTATAACTGCCGTGGCTTAGTGGTAAATCACACTGATTGTGATGTGTAGGGTCCTGGCGTCGGGCCTGTCCAATGAGGTATATTGTGTTGCTGGGCAGAACAAGGGCCATTGGACAAAGGGTGAGTACACCACTTTTCAGCTGCGGTTTTCCGTTTAACCGCCGATTCACGTCACACAAAATCCTTCTACATTCTTACTGTGATACGTCACCCCAGTTCACATTTCATTGGTATTATATCATTATACAGCATAAAATTAGCAAGATATGCTCGTATACGGATTACACGTCATAAATGGTGTGTGCTGCTTTCGAACCGGCAACGCACGTCTGCTTGATAGTCGGATGCTCTAACCACTACACTATTGGTGTTCTGCTTCTTTTATATGTATACCCATGGTTCATAGTTACCCGAACACATGCCTCAACACTTCACTAACACAGCAGACATCCATTTTCCTGTTGGGGAAACAGCACTACTACACACGCGCCATTCCCTACTGCTCTGGACCCATGCCGCATGTTGACTCACTGAAAGTATATTCAGACATCCAAAGCCTATAGTCCTGGCACATATGTGTATTTGATTGTCAGGGTGTTCATGTGGCCATCCGGGTTTAGGCTTGTTCGACTGGGGACCGGGACTGCTCTGTACCTAGTTGAAAGTCAGACTTAGCACGGGGACATAGTTAGTTCCACTTTTAGCATCCTACCTGTGGTTGGGGATGCAGAGGTGTGCTCACCTGTGGCCAACCTGATATAACAGCACTAAATATTATGGGGGGGGGTTCCGCTGCTGTTTCCCTTCCCATTTGTAATGACTGCTATAGTGTGACCATGTTCATTCTTCATATATATATATATATATATATATATATATATATATATATATCAGTCTGTACATACACATGCATATACACCTACATGCTTATTTACATTTCCCATACCGTTGAATCACCACCACTTACCGTCATACATACACGCTTGCATACCCGCTTACGTCTACAGTTGCCACCTTTTCAAATGGCCAAAGTGGGGCATTTTCGGAACACACATCAGATTTTACAGGACAACACATACCCATGGTCAGTACAAAGGATAGAACTTTACTTTTTTGCCTAAATGAAAGCTTATTCTTGTAGCAGTTTAGTTGCTTATTCTGTTTCTTGTAACCTTTAGGTATTTTACATACAGAAATAACTATTTTATGCAACTGTTACATGAAATATGGGACATAATTATTTCCTACAATCTCAGGACATTTGCCATGTTATTATTTTTGGTCAGGACACAACTGCCCAAAAAGGGACTTTCCCTCGCAAAGTGGGACAGGTGGTAACCCTACTTACGTCTGCTTTAAAGTGCCTTAATCATCCTATATCTGACTGCCACTATGCGAATGTGAAAGGTATATATTCCCGATAATGCATGTGGGGAGACGTTCATCACAGTCAAGTGTTTAATCCCAGGTCATAGGTTCTGCAGGACTGGCTGGAGGCTGAGCAGGGTTGTGGACAGATACTGCTCATACAACTTGTGTCCAGATGTCTACGGGACTGGACATCGTGTCATGACACCAAGTCTAATGTTTAGAACAGATACTTATCCCATGAGGGATATCCAAAAATTGGGGGGACCAATAATCTCGATTATTTTTGCTTTATGGAAATGAGGTAGAGTTATACATGCAAGGGATAAATAGTTTGCAATCCTGAGACTGCCTACGGTGAGACTGCCTACTAGATATGAGTAGGGGTCACAATGTGCAGATATGGCTGTACCAAGCTAGCAGCCTGAGAATGGGTGGTTTTGGTGGACGTTCAGAAAGGGGGGGTGGTGTGCTGTGGAGGGGATGATGGGTATTCAATTATGTATCCAGGTTTGTTGGCATTGGATGGTTCAGCTCAGGCCAGACCATTATGTGGGTGTGAGCCGGTAACGTTTCTGTACATGTGTATCGCACATTTTAATGTTCATATGTTTGCGGGATTGTGTTCTACAGTATGGAATGTCAGGTTGTATTGCGGATGTGAATGTTTGTTCTTTGGTTTTTCCTTCTGATTCACCCACTGCTCCCTCGTACACCTCCAGTTCACTTATTGTGCATCCAACCCAGTCTTCCCTTGCTGAATTATTACATTACCCATCATGCCTCACACCCATATTAAACACACACCATCCATCCTTTCTCTGGTTTATGGCCCATGGCAAAGTCAACAGAACACATTGTGTACACTACATATCTCTGGTACCAATATGGTTGTGAGGACGACCCTAGCATTTTTTATCTTCCACATGCTGTACTTCATGCAAATACTTATCTTTCATGACATGGTAAGTAGACCCGGGTAATACCCATTCATCTTTGGGCCGTCCAGACAAGGACGACTTGGACCATGAATGGGAAGATATTGAGCGAATGCTGTGACCATTGGTAGGGTTGCCATCTTTTCATATGACCAAAATGGGACATTTTCGGGACACACGTCAGATTTTACAGGCCAACACATACCCACGGTCAGTACAAAGGATACTACTTTAGTTTTATGCCTAAATGATAGCTTATTGTTGTAGCAGTTTAGTTGCTTATTCTGTTTCATTTAGATGCTTATTCTGTTTCTTGTAACATTTAGGCATTTTACATACAGAAATAAGTATTGTATGGAACTATTACATAAAATATGGGACATAATTATGTCCTACAATTGCAGGACATTTAACATTTATAATGGTTTTGGTATGGACACAACTGCCCAGAGGGGGACTGTCCCTCACAATGTGGGACAGGTGGTAACCCTAACCATTGGGCTAGGCTTAGCAAATGGCAGCGGCGCACTAACATGTTGCGTTTCACTTCCACTTGGTATAACAATCAGCACTACAATGGAATATGGGCACGGGGTTTTAAATGTCATTTATTCGAGGGACGGGGACTCAATATTCAGCTACGTGTCTTTGTGTTTACTTTTTATTTTGGTGGTCGTAAAACTATCCACAGACACTGACAGAAGTGGTTATTATTAGAGGCTGGCTGTACTAGTCAGCATTTTAGGTTGCGCGTCTGCAGCCGACATGTTCATGCCTCTGTGCAGCACTTAGACATGCCCCCTGCACTCGCACACATTTCCTATGCACGTGGACATTGCGGCAGCATGCTTTCATTAATATGCATGTGGTGCTGCTGCACCATCTCTATGCCGCACAGTTGGCGCAAGGCTAACACCATCCTTGCGCCGAGCTTCATGAATCCCGGGGTAAGTGTTTTCTGTGATGTCAGAGCTGTACTACTGAATTATTTTCAGTATTTCTCTGTGATCTCTGAACTCTTGACTAGCACTGTGTAGTAAAAAGTATTGTCTTGTGTTTTTATTATTTATTATTAAATATTTTTAAACTTTCAACTGTGGCTGTTTTGTGTAGAGATAATTTAAGCTCTAGAGTACATTGCATATTTATAGTGATTACTGTACCAAGTCACTCTAATTACCCTTGACTGTTTAATTATACGACCAATTGGATAATAATATTTCACATTAATAATTGGACACCCTTTTAAGGGCCTTTGAGTAGCTAATAAATATTAGCTGGGTGGTGGAAGTGATTTCTACTGTATATTCTGGGTAGAAGGGGCCTAGCTGGAGAACCTGTGCCAGCCTTCCTCAGGAGTGTCTGTGTGGTTGTATAAACTCTTATCTCAAAGTGGGTGTGTGTCAGCTACATGGGCAGGGACATGAAGCACTGGTTGGACAGAGAGGGTGCTGGAGATTTTAGCTTGTCCAGCTGGTTGAGATCTGGACCCTATAGCTGTGCCATTGGGGAGTCTTATTGGGAACCTGGAGACCAATGGAGTGACCAGCCCTGGACAGACTGTGATCTCTGTATGCTGTTACGGGAAATTGCACTTTACTGTGTGCATTTGTTATCCTTTCCTCCTATATGAGACACCCCTCAATGGTGTTAGTGGTGAGGATTGAGGCTCCTTGATTGCTGGGCCAGGGCACGGGCATCACACCACCTGTGATGCAAATATCAGTGACAGTGTTTAACACTGTTTAAGGTTTTGCCCAAAGTTATGTTATAATTAGTATGCCACATGGTTATAGAAATGTTAATTAATGCACATTTTGGAAATATTGCATATCTTCAGAATTACTGAGGTAGCTTATAATATTTCAAGCATTGCACATAATAAATGGACAGTGGCAAAGTCCTTTTCTCTTGCATCATGGAATTTTACACTATGCCGTTTAATAATGCATAAGTCATACAGTTATGAAAATATGAATGCAAATATGAAAATATGAATAACATATTTAACAAACAGTGATTATTGTCTCCAGTGCAGGGCATCCGGATATAACAGTCTTGGTGTCATTTTGCTTCTTACCCCTTTAGCTTTCATGTTCTGCCTACTACTAACTGGTAAGTCACTTCATTAAGGAATTCAGCCCTCAGAAGTGATATGATGTCCTAAAACCTGTGGATGTTAAAACAAGTATACAGAAAGGCAATACAGGTATGAATGCGTTACAGCTTCTTTGGCTTGTTTCATTGCACTCTTCATTGCCACTGACACAGATTTGGTAGATGGTATTTTGCTGTATTGTCAGTGTACCTTGTCATTCTTTACCATCCTTATATGCATTTTGATCGGATGCCCGAAGGATACAGAAAGTATTTAAATATAATAAATTGCTTTTTGTCTGCAAGTAACTCTAATGTAGAAGAAAAAAAAAAATCATTAATACCAATATGGTTTCAAATGTCACATCTCTAGCAGTCTGCACATCCTTGCATATATTCGAACATTTAAGCGTTTGATCACTAAAGTTCGTTCTTTAGTGATTCGAACATTTAAATGTTTGAGTATCTAATATAGACCCATTTTTTATAATGAAGGAAATATCAGCTTGAATGTTGTGGTCCATTGATGTGGACTAGTCTCTGTCTCTTTAACTCTACTGTGATATACAGTGCACAAACCTGCCATGTGGGATCCCTTACTACTACTGTTACTGCTAGCTGCTTAACACTATCATCAATCATAGTAGGACCCATACTGGGATCTGCAGTAACACCATGAGGCATTTTACCACCAAACCAGTGCATGGTCATGCTTTACTGAATGTAACATGCAGTAAACATCCTGCATGCAGTAACAAGGTCATAATGAAGGGCAGCCCCAGACTCATCTATACAATGGAAATGGGCTTTCAGCAGGTCAAACACTATCTGAATGAAAATGTGTCTGGGACAGGGCAGAGTTATAGCTTTTTTTGCCAATGGCTTAAAAACCTCAGCTTTGGCCGGCTAAGAACTTGCTGTATTCAACTGGACGTATAAGAGAATTTAAGAACCTTTATCTGCACTTTTTTTTTTTTTTAAATACAGTATTTAAATTGATTTTAACGGTGGCAGGAATATTAACTGAACTGGAAGTTTTGACTCTGCTCTTCAGTTATATTAACTGAACTGGAAGTTAGTCAGTGTTTGTTGAATTTTGTTATTTGCTAGTAATTACAGGTGTGGGGATAGCCACATTCTTTGATTTCCTGTCCTTGCCTATTTAAGTGGTACAATGTGAAATATTTTCTGCTTAAAAACCTCAGCTTTGGCCGGCTCAGAACTTGCTGTATTCAACTGGACGTATAAGAGAATTTAAGTACCTTTATCTGCACTTTTTTTTTTTTAAAATACAGTATTTAAATTGATTTTAACTGTGGCAGGAATATTAACTGAACTGGAAGTTTTGACTCTGCTATTCAGTTATATTAACTGAATTGGAAGTTAGTCAGTGTTTGCTGAATTTTGTTATTTGCTAGTAATTACAGGTGTGGGGGTAGCCACATTCTTTGATTTCCTGTCCTTGCCTATTTAAGTGGTACAGTGTGAAATATTTTCTGCTTAAAAACCTCAGCTTTGGCCAGCTAAGAACTTGCTGTATTCAACTGGACGTATAAGAGAATTTAAGTACCTTTATCTGCACTTTTTTTTAAAAAAAATACAGTATTTAAATTGATTTTAACTGTGTGTTGCAGGAATATTAACTGAACTGGAAGTTTTGACTCTGCCCACCCTCCCTGTTTTTGTTTTGGTGTTAATCTTAGTGGCCTTGAAACTGCCCGCCCCTCTTGTAAATTTGTGTTTGGATACTCCTTCTGTGCCCATCTCATTTGCTCACTCAACTGAGTGCAGTGAGATCATATTCTGATTTCAGGCACTCCTACTGTGTACAAAAGAGAGCATCTGGGAAACAGAAAAAATAAATAAATAAGCTTGTTTCCTGCCTTTCCTGTTAAGTGGTATAGACTATTTGTAGGCTTCTGAGCCCCCAAGCCCTTCTGTGTTGGAGGGAAGCCTTCTAACTTAAGTTTTTTTTTTCTTATAACTAGCCAGTTTTCTAGTTTCAGCACTCAAATCTGTTTCTTTGATCTCAGCACTTGTTCAGAAAAAAAAAAATTCATCTGCTTTTACTGTGCTTGTGTTTCTACCTACTTTATTTTACTTTTGCATCATCTTAAAAGTACTCAATTGTATTTATTACTGCTTGGTGTAACTCATTCTAAGCCTTTTGGTTTAAACACTTGGGCTTCGGACCAGTTGTTTTGCACTGAGAGGGTTTGTGGTCTGCACTGTAGTGGCAGAACAGGTAGCTTACATCCTTCTAGGTTGGGAACTGCTGATTGAGGGCTCAGTGTCTGTTATTCTAAAAGAGTATTAATTCTGGTTTAAGCCCTTGGGCTTCAGGCCAGTTATTTTACATTAAGAAGGTTCGTGGTCTGTACTCTTGTGGGAGAAGAGGCTGGACTCTGCCCTTCTGAGCTGGGAATTTCTGGTTAAAGGTTTATAGTGCCTGAATATTTGAACTGTATCTTACTGAAATTGGTACACCTTGTTTGCTGTAGCATAGACTAGATCCAGGCCTGCTGAATCTAGCTTTGTTTATATGCTTGTTGTTTGTTTGCTTGTTATTTCCCTGGAACACTAATTCCACCTAATACGCGGCTTTTCAGCGCTTCTGTGGATCACTAGTGATATCTGCATTGCTTACTGTACTTATTTCCTTGTTTCACTTGAAAGAAAGTTGCTGTTTGTCATTTTTGCATTTAAGTTACCTGTAATACATTGCACTTAAGTTACCTGGCACTTGCTCACTAAAGCAATTATATAAGTCAGCACTAAAAATTAAAAGCACTACACCCTCACTCTCCACTGGCCCTTGTTTTCAGTTATTAAGGAATTCCCAATATTATTCTAGCATGTCCAAAGATCAGTTGTCAATCTCCTCTCTGGTCCAGCTGGTGAATCTGGGAATCTTGAGGCAATGTTACAACTGCTTCATGTACACAGACAACCCTTTCCTCCTCCCAATAAATTCCAACACATGTGAGAGATGCAACCATATAGCCAAACTGGAGGCTAAGCTCTCTCAACTCAGTACTGGCATAACCAGTCAGGAGGAGAAGGAAACCACATTCACTACAATTCCAGTCTCACATAGACCTACCACGACAGCAAACCAAACACATAATCACACAAAAACATACTCGGAGCCTCTAAATAAAGATCTGCCTAAGCAGCAGAGACCTCCAAAGCAGACACCCAAGCAACCGCTACCCCAAAACAAAACATGTGCAACACATATCTCACAAAGCCAGTGTGCCGAACAGTCACAGCCCTTAAGACTAAACAACACACCTGATAAACTTGTAATAGGTGACGCTGTCGTCAGGCACACTGACGTCCCACTCACCAGGCTGAACAAGGAGAGGGTCATGATGAGCAGCCTGTCGGGTGCTAGGATCCTCCACATAACACAAGCACTCAGGTCACTCCAAGGCAAGTACAAATATGACTCAGTCATTGTCCATGCTGGTGTGAATGACCTGAGACGTACCTCCCTGGACTACATGAAAAGAGACATAAAGGAGCTCTCTGAGCATGTAGCCCAGGCCGGTATGACCCTGACCTTGAGTAGCATCTTACCCTCACCAAGAATGATGCCACAATATGAAGACAAGATGATCAATTTCAACAATTGGCTTAAGTACTGGTGTCATTCAAAGGGGATCCAATGCCTGTCAGCTTGGGATGATATGCTCGACAAGCCATGATGCTTCGCTAGGGACGGCTTGCACCTGTCACCCTGGGCTTTCGGATATTGGCAAAGGCTCTTGCTACCCCTATAGTGCCTTTTTTAGGCAAGGCTCAAAAGACAAACCCACCTCCATAGGTATCACAAGGGATAAGAAACTAAGAGTAATGCTACTCAACGCCAGAAGTCTAAACCTCAAGATGCACGCACTCGAAACTCTCCTTAGCATGGAGAACATCGATATCTGTGCAGTAACAGAAACCTGGTTCAGGGCTCCCGAGAGCACCCCAGCACTACCAGGTTATACCTCATACCATGCTTTGCAGCCCCAAAACTTGGACCGAACCACAAAAGAAGGGGGAGTATCGATATTCATCAAAGATACCCACACCTCCAGGTTGGTGGCAAAGCACGAAGCATCAGAGACTATCCATGTGCAACTAACAGTGGGTAAAACTGCCTTCCAGTTCATAGCCTGCTACAGACCACCCTCCCAAACCCAGGAACCCCACTCGGCCTTCCTGAGAACACTGGAAAATATGAAGGTCTCTCCAAACACCATTATATTAGGCGACTTCAACTACCCAAACATAGACTGGGAGCATTACTCTAGCTCCAACACCCTAGCCCAAAGGTTCCTAGAATTTATAAACTCAAATGCTATGGAACAACTTGTTACCACTCCCACAAGAGGGAAAACATACTGGACCTGATCATCACCAACATGGGGACTCTATGCTCCAGACCAGAAGTGTATCCCTCACTGGTAAGATCAGACCATAAACTAATCTCACTGGATATTCACATCCCGACCCCACCCCTGCCCAGAAAACCACAGTGAAAAACTTCTCTAAAGCAAATTTCACACTCCTCAAAACCGAGGTGGAATCCTTCAAAGCCCCCGAGCCTGTGGAAAATACGGCCCAGACCACAGAATCCTTTATAAATGCATTCTATGAACACCTTCAGGAATGCATGGATCATGCGATCCCGAATAAAACCAAGACCCAATCCTCCAAAGGCAGACGTCCTGTCTGGTGGACCCCAGCCATAAACAAACTATACAATAGAAGGAGGAAGCTACTAAATGATAGAGCAAAATCTCAAAAAGGGAAGACATCACTGATCAGTATTAGCAAAAAACTACGGGCACTCATAAAATTGTCTAAGGCCAGCTTTGAGAGAAACATTGCACAGGACACTAAGGATAATCACAAGGCTTTCTTTAGTTATGTTAGGAACCTGGGTAGTAATTCCCAGATATGCTCAGAATTAGTCCAAAATGACAAAAAATACACTGAACCCACAGACACTGCCAACATCCTAGCTGACAGGTTCAGCGCAAACTTCTCCCTCCCCTCCCCACCAAAAGGGCAAATATCTATCCCAGCAGAGTGCTGCCCCCCCTGACAACTCAGATGCTCAGGTAAGAGCCACCCTCTCCAAAGCAAAAAACACAGCATCAATGGGACCAGATGGTGTCCCGGGCTGCGTCCTACATGAACTCCAAGAAGAGCTAAACCCAAACATAAAACTACTGTTCAATCTCAGCCTTACTACAGGATATGTGCCCAAAGAGTGGCGTACAGCAACAGTGGTCCCTCTCCATAAAGGTGGTGCCTCAATGGATCCTGGAAACTATCGCCCCATAAGCCTGACTAGTTTAGTCTGCAAAGCTATGGAAAGGATCATCATGGACCTCATAAATAAAGATATTGGGGACCTACAGACACTGGATCCTACCCAGTTCGGCTTTGTTAAGGGCAGATCCTGCCTTTTAAACCTGGTTGATTTCTTTGAAACAGTCACCAAGGTGATTGACGAGGGGAAGGTGGTCCACACAGCCTACCTGGACCTCGCTAAAGCCTTCGATACAATACCCCACTTGGGCATTATAGATAAGCTCACCAGCTTAAATATAAACCCCTATGTCACTAGATGGATTGCAAACTGGCTCAAGGACAGAACCTACATGGCTAGAATTGCTGGAGCCATGTCAGACTCCAAACCAGTTACAAGTGGTGTCCCACAAGGCTCAGTACTGGGACCTCTCTTGTTCGGTATATATTTCTCGGAGGTACAGGCCAACACGGAAGGACTGTGGCTGACCAAGTTCGCAGATGACTGCAAACTGGGCACCATAATCAACTCTCCAGCCGACACAAGCATCCTCCAAAAGGGCCTCATAGAAACAGACAACTGGTGCCAGAGCCATGGCCTCAAGCTAAATGCCAAAAGTGTATAGTCATCCCTTTGGCAAAAACAAAGTGCCCACAAATTACCACATAGGTGGTAATCCATTAAGTACAGAAGAAGTAATTAGGGACCTGGGGACCCAAGTTGATAGCAATCTCTCATTTGACAACCACGTGGCCAAAGTGGTTAGAAAAACATTTTATATAGCCCACCTAATCATGAAGGGATTCACATCTAAATCAGGGGAGGTCATCGTGCCTCTTTACTCATCCCTCATCAGGCCCATAATTGAGTACAATGCCCCTTTTGGGATGTACCTTACCAGACACCTGCAGCAACTGGAAAGACCCCAAAAGTACCTCACCAAGAGGATCAAAGGGCTCAAACAGATGCCATATGCTGCCCGGTTAAAGAAACTCCAGCTCTACTCAGTGGCATACCGCCTGTTCAGAGGCGATCTGTGCCTGACATTTAAAGCCATGTCCAACCCAGATTTAATGGACATGCTGCACCTCAGAAAATCCAAATCCCATCGAGCTACGCGTTCGAGAGACTTGAACCTCAGCACTGAAATAAATAGGACATGCTGGAGGGACAGATTCATAACCCAGAGGCTCCCTTCACTCTGGAATAAAATCCCAGTCCAGGTTAGGCAGAGTCCCTCATTGACTCTCTTCAAGAGGAATCTTGATGAGTGGATGGGAGATCGTAGGTTTATCCCGGGTATCACTTCTGTGTCACTGTTAGACAGAGGCACAGTATACTAACCTCTAAAAAGGGCATAGCAAAATTAATTTAAAATGGGTGGCGAAAGCCAAACACATTCTGGCTAGGCTTATAAATGCCCTAGGGCAGATAACTTAGTATGAACCTATGAACCTATGAACTCCTGCACAGCCCCTAACAGGTTTCGTGAGTCAAAGCTCAAATGGGTAGCCTATATCACCTAGAAAACAATGAAGAGGACACAACAACAGAATGGTGGTTTAGTACTAGGCAATATATTTCCAAATAACTAATTAGATAACTGAAACTAAAATTTCCACTTACAACATGTCCATAGAGCAACCTACTATGGTTAATATGGGAATCATGGGCACTGTCAGGATGCTGGGCTGACGTGTTAGTGATGCACCCTCATGCCTCACCCACTGGTAGTTGATGGAATGGTATCCCTTCCAGCTTCAGTATGTCTCATCCTGTGGCTCTGGTGGGTCTCTAAGAGCAATCTACTACACTAAGCACTTCAGGGCAACATGAGAGCCCATAAAAGACATGCATCGTTTGGGCTCAGTCCTGAGCTGACACTGGGGAATAGATGTACTGATTCACATGTGCCAAGAGTATACTGAGAAAATTATGATGTATCCTTCAGGCAGAAGTTGAGAAATACCCAATGTATCTCCAGTCTGTCTCTGGAGGTTCCACATAGCAAGTATATTGAGGGCCATATATACTGTAATATGCACAGGTATTGGAAGACAATGCACACCCCCCATTTCACATCTGAGGGCATGCATACTCATTAAAGATCTTAAAATGTCCCTGTCCACTGAAAACCTATAAGGAATTTTTGATTATCAAAATTATAATGGGTTATTCTCTTGTCTGTATCTTTGCCTTCTTGGTTAGCAAGCACCGCTGGGTGCAAGTGGTTTTTGCTCAGCCAAGCCAAGCAAGTCACACCAAGAAATAGCTAAGCTGGCAGCAACAGCAAGCACCTTCACCAAATGCAAAGTAGATCACAGGATCATAGGATCACAGGAAGTTACTAGGCTATTGGACCTGAGGCCCTTACAAGCCTAGCAAAGAATTTAAGCCCATTTTCTGACAAATCAGCATCTGATGCCCCTGTCCAGCAGGGACACAGGTGAAATCCCAGGGGTGTATTTTCTGTTCCCCATCCAGTTATCCAGGTTGTGCTTAAAAAGGGTTAGAGGTACTCTGCTTCACACGGACAGAAAGTCTATTCCACAGAAAGGGGGAGTCTATAGGACACAAATCTGTCCCACCAGCAAGTCCTGTTGATGTCACAGACCAGGTTCAGGTCATGCTTGTGGGTTACTCAAGTGGGGCTTGACTTGTGGATATGCAGCAGTCCCATCAAGGCACGGTCTGAGACTACTTTGTATGCCAGACAGAGGTCACCTCTAAGGAGTCAGTATGAAACTGAGTGGAGCGACAGGGCTTTTATCTTATCTATGTAGGGTAAATGTTTGAGGCCCTGGATTCTCCTGGTAAGGAACCTCTGTGGTCTCTTCAGTTGCTGCATCACTGCATATGCTTTGTGAACTACATACCAAAAGGGTCATTGCACTCAATAATGGATCTTATAAGGAAGGAATACATGGATGTTATGACCTCCTTATCACTGGATGAGATACCCTTACTAATGAGGTGGACTATGTAGAAAGCTTTCCATACAACAGGGGAAATATGGTGGTCAAAAGTCAGTTTGCTATCAACTTGGGTGCGCAAGTCTCTCAAAACTGATTGTATGCTAAGGAATTTTTCTCAATGTGACAATTTGTGGGGATGTCACTCTCCCCAAAGGGATGATAATGCATTTTTGGCATTCATTTTGAGGCCATGTTTCTGGCACCAGTCATTTGTTTGGGTGAGACACTCTTGAAGGATGACCACATCACTAGGGGAATTGATGACAGTGCCCAGCTGCAAACTTGGTCAGCCATAGTCCACTGGTTTTGACCTGCACATCAGAAAAGTATACCCCAAACAACAGAGGCCCAACATCAATCCATGGGGTACACCATTCATTACGGGTCTACTGCTTGAGGTGGCGTCCCTTATTTTGACTAGGTGGGTTCTATCAGTGAGCCAGTTTGCAGCCCATCTAGTAATACATGGAATGATGCCTAGTTGAGAGAGTTTATCTATTACACCTGAGTGGGGAACAGTATCGAAAGTTTTGCTTTCCATTCTGGTATCATTTGCTGAAGTTGTTGTCCAGCATCTGCCTTTAATGCCACATCATCTGCATATAGTAGCTTTGTTAATCAGGCCCCTCTGACCTGTTTGCTAATGTAGTCCATCGCCAGTATGGAAAGCAGTTGGCTAAGATGAACCCTGATGCACAGCCACTCCCACCAAGAACCCTTCCTTGATTCTGGTAATAACAACACCCTTTTCTATTTTTGCAACTGTTTTGCTACTAGCTACACTACTCTACCATATCATGCACACAATTACTGTTTACCCGTAAAAATAACCCATATGTTAAATACTTGCAGATAGCAGACCTACCTATGGCTGTGTCATACCTGGTTTGATTAGTGGCTCAGGCAATGGACAGAGTAACAGGGTAGGGATGGGTGTAATTATCTCAGGGGGAGGATGATCTCAAGGGCATTCCCTACATAATCCATGTTGCAGAATGGGGATGTTGGAAGAAGGAGGCATAGCCCAAAGAGGGATTAGGGTAAGAACACTGACTAATCTGCCATGGATGCAGGATGATATATGAGCACATCCCCATAGCACCCCCACCATTCAAACAAAACCAAACAATTGTAGGGGAGGATGGAGTGGTAGGTGAAGCTTAATGAACAATGAAATGGTAGAATATTTATAGCCGGGTCCTCCGGCTTGCCCTTAGGTTCCACAGCCAGCCCCAGTGGAATTGGAGAAAGTCCAAGGGGGGACTGGAGTAACTTAAAATTCGGCATGGTCATGGGTACTGGGTAGCAAGGCTGTAGCATAATGTAGGGGACCAAAAAAAATTCTGTAAAAATATTTGCAAGATAGCAATTATTTGAGTAGCTACTCTTTGACAGACTGAAGTCTACAATTATTAGTAAACCATTCCAATTTATATACACTTTAATTATAAATTGCAAGACATAAGCATTTAAAAATTTGAAAAATAAAACTTTGCACTTGAAATATGTAAACTTTTGCAATACGTTTTGTAAAATTAACTGTATAAGCTGGATAAATTGGATAAAAGAAAATATTGAATAAATGTGCTTAAATAGGCAGCTGGCATAAAGAAGTGTGCTTACTAATAGCTTATCTGGATCTATCTCTACCATTTTCTCAAGACATATACTGAATACATCTCTTCCTCTGACTTAAAAGCTCAGATATTAGTTCCATAACTTCACAGACAAATGGAATTCAGACTGAGCTCTGTAGTCCAATGTACACATTTCAGTAGTAAGGCATCAACTAAACTGAGGCATATCTACATATGATCTGATTCAGCGCCCTCAGATTTCTTATTTATTTTTAGGAATTAATGCGTTCTAGTTCCAGACAGCACAGATTTAATTTTGGAATAATTAATTCTAAGTGCAAAAAATAAATCTAAGTGCAAGAGGAGAGAACTAGTGTGATATTGTGTCCAGATACTTTTACATACAGTTTCATTAACTTTGGATAAATGGATATTCAGCCAAATGACTACACCATTAACCCAGAGTTGAATCATAGTGTCAGATAAGCAGAATGCAATGGTTTTACTAAGAGTAGAAAAGAGAAAAAGACCAAAACCTTACCCGTGATAAGTGATTCTTAACTGGACAAGGATGTGATAGAGCTAAACCTATTTTTAGCCTAAATATGTGGTTCTCCAAGTTGCTGTATACCCAGTTTAATGGGCTTTATTTAACACTTTATTTTTCAACATGCCTTTATGAGATAGAGTCAAAGGTGTTAGTCAGACCCACAAGGACTGCATCTTTGAGTTGTCCTGTCTCAGTGCCTGAAAGGTATTATTTGTGAAATTGAGCAGTGATGTTGGGACTGAGTCTGAAGCTATGCTGACTTATTGAAAACATTCCAGATCTTTCCAAGTGGTTCTTGAACTAGGTGGATGTGGCCATTTTAAGACTTTTATGAGTGGTACTATTAGGGAGACATGAATATATGACTCACTATATTCTTTAGGTCCATTACTCCATTTGGGGAACTGGATTAATGGTTATGGGTTCCTAGAAATCAAAAAGAAAATCAAGGATATAATTTGGGAATAAACTTGTTGCATGTTTTTTTCTTTTGAAATATTCAGTCTATCCCATCTTTCCTTAAGTGACCATGAGAAGGCAAAGCTTTGACTCAGAGGATTACTTTAAACATTACAGCAGACAATGTGTCTTTTTTTCACCCAGGAAGTTCAGATGGTCATATTTCATCACTGACTAAACCCCTTTGATTCTGTTTCTTACAAAACATTGTTTGGTAAAGTAATCTACAAGTACCTCAGCCACCCTAAAGAATGCAATATTATACTTACTCTACAAAGTGACGGGCTGTAGATCTTTTCTCTGACTGCTAGAGTGCTGATTTCTTGCCATAATTTGTTAAGATTGGTACGTAAGAAGACTTTTATGTTTCAGATGTCTTATGCTTCAGATTACTTGTTTGCTAAGTCTCCAAACATTCATTATAGACCTTGCATCAGGCTTAGGTTGCCTACTCTACTGATTTTTTTCGTTATTACATAAGGCATGTTTACGCCCTTGTTCAGCCATCAGTCTGTCTGCACTCTAACTTTCATGCCTTTAAAGGGGAGCAAATTATTTAAGAATAACTGAAATGCCTTCACTGTGATAGCCTTATGATGTGATGCAGTGACAAGTAACTGAGACACATATTTGCTTAACTTAGGTGTTTTAGTTGAGAAGGTAGTACATATTGTGATAACTCATAAAATGATGGCCCATTACACGTTTTTGAGTTGATATGTGGAATTAGTAAGTCCCTGGCCAACAAAGTTATGTCTTCCTGTGTGGATATTTGGTCTTGATGGAAATATGTATGACCTGAGATAATGAATAAGTTGTTAAAAAGTCAGTCAAAGGTTTTCTTTCTAATTTATCATAATTGTAATTGAAATTGACAATAGTTATTACACTGTGATTTTATAATGACTGGTTTCCTGGATTAAATTGAAAATTACTAAGAAGAAGGTGGGGAGGCATATATATCAATCTAACCTAGAATTTCTAGTTTGCTGCCAAGCAAATATTCACAAATAAGTCAGTTTGTCTCGGACCTGACTACATCTGTGGACACTGCTACAAGAACACAATGTATAAGTTTGTTTCTTAGCAGCAGAACTTCCACCCAGCAGTATCACCACCAAATCTGTTTATTTGTTAACTATGTAAATTGTCTGATCCCTGGATCCTTTTTTAACCACAACATTTGGCTCAAAATAATTTAAAACAATAACAAACAGTACAATACAATTACAATCTCAGAACAGACAATGTTAAAAAACAGTTTGAATACAGACAGTGTTGCAGGTATAATGCCAATGATATATCAAAAAGTTAGTGTCATTCATTTAAGGACTGCAGTTACAGAGAGTTTAACTCCAGACTCTTGCTTTGGAAGATATGGCATGCAATTGAGATGGTATGAGGTACTGTATCACTTCTTTTAGGAAAGAGTGTGTAGTACATAAAACATCATGTTTATGTTTCTACATCTATACTTCTTGTAATGCAGACTTGTTCTGCACATTTGCAAGGCAAAGAACAACTTGAATGTCACTAGAAAGAATGACGGTTAGGCTGAGGAAAAGTAAGACAGTTAATAGATAATGAAAGTCTATCTTACTGTGTGATGTGATAGGAACATCATTAACTATAAGGTGAAGAAGGCTGATGTCAGAGAAGTATTTCATTTTGCTATGGTTATGGAACTGCAGTACGGGATATAAAATCCATGTGTATACAGCAAATGTAGCGTTAGGTATATATGGAAAGTATGTGGGATGTAAATGAGTACATCAAAGACAGTTGTTACAGCAACAAATGGGGAAACTGGTAGAAGATGAAAATTGAGACAGAAGGGAAAACAGTGCAACAACTTTACTGCTTCAAGTATTTGGGAGGGGTGGTTGAAGAAAAGATAAGCTTGAATGATGAGATCAAAGCTTATGTGAGAGAAGATCTGCAACAGTCAGCATGACTGTTGAAGAAGGCATGAGAGTGGCACTGAATTGACAGAAATGGCTGCAGGTGACATGACACCTGAACCCACACAGAAAATGGGGAAAAGGGGGTTGGTGGTGATGATGATGATTATGATTGGTACCTGAGAGATTACATGAATCCCTCCAGGATAATATTGTGTGAGTGCATGCGGGTATGTGTGTGTGTGGGTCTACCTGATAACACAGACATGCCTAAACACCGACAACGAAATAACCGACACGACAAAACCGAAAGAAACCTAAAGTTCAAAAACAAAAAACTTCACATGCCCGACAAACCACAATCCCGACAATCAACAAAACAAATACCTTTCCCGAAAAACACACACACAACACAACCACACCAAAAACCTTACAAACCTACACTAAACCTTACATACATAATTATCTATGCACTAACCTTAACCCAAACCCTAGCCCTAAAGTCCGTCACTATCGCACACTTACCTTACCCGCACCCTACCCCTAACTCACTTAATCCGCCCTTAACCCTTAAGTCTGTCACTATCGTACACTTACCTTACCCGCACCCTAACCCTAACTCACTTAATCTGCCCTTAACCCTTAAGTCTGTCACTATCGCACACTTACCTTACCCGCACTCTAACCCTAACTCACTTAACCCGCCCCTAAACCTAAAGTCCGTCACTATCGCACACTTACCTAACCTGCACCCTACCCTAACGTCCATCACTATCACACACTTACCTTATCCACACCCTGACCCTCAAGTCCGTCACTATCGTACACTTACCTTACCCGCACCCGAACCCTAACTCACTTAACCTGCCCCTAAACCTAAAGTCCATCACTACTGCACACTTACCTGACCTGCACCCTACCCTAACGTCCGTCACTATCACACACTTACCTTACCCACACCCTGACCCTAATGTCCATCCCTATCGCACACTTACCTTAACATGTCAGTGTTCTCAGCGTCAGGATTCTCAACTTTTGATCATCTCCGTTGTCAATCTTCCATTGTCGGTGTTCTCGTTGTCGGTGTTGTGGACTTTCGGCATTTTCAGGTAGATCCATGTGTGTGTGTGTGTGTGTGTGTGTGTGTGTGTGTGTGTGTGTGTGTGTGTGTGTGCGTGTGTGTGTGTGTGTCTATGTGTGTGTGTGTGTGTGTGTGTGTGTGTGTGTGTGTGTGTGTGTGTGTGTGTGTGTGTGTGTGTGAACTATTTTTGGTAAGTATCAATTACTGCTGGTAATATTGCACTACAGTGCTCTTGTCTCAGTCTGAGGTTGCTAAAATCCTTTTCAGTCAGTGATTATAATGAATTTTCAGCGGTACAATGTAAAGCTTATTTAGGTGTTTCTAATGTTGACTATTATATAAGACATCAGTGCACATTTACCACACACTCTTAAGGCCAATCACATCCTGAATTTTAGTTACTGCAAGGGGGTGTGGATTTAAAGGCAATACCACTATGTTTGGTTTGCAACAGTGTAGCTGCACTGTGAACTAATTTGTGTAGGCTGTACAACAGTTTGTCATCAGTGAGTGTTAGTGCCTCGTAGCCTTGAGGTAAATATACAGCAGTATATCATGCACAGCAGTTATTTATTAATTTAGTCAGAGTAGTTAGTAAACAAGCAAAAATGAGCTCAGTGGAGTATAAACATGTCAGTGTTACAAATGACTAACATGCAGACTGAAAGAATCCAACATAGGTTCATAGGTGTGTACTAGGCTAATGGCCCTGGAGCCTTTACAAGCCTAGCTCATAGGATTACCCTGGCATCGTGCCACCCGACCTTATTTCCCAGGGCCCCTGTTAGGTAGAGCCACTGGAGTGATCCCCGGGGTGAATTTTCTATTTCCAATCCACTCATCAAGATTTGTCTTGAAGAGGGCCAGTGAGGCACTCCGCTTGACATGTATGGAAAGTCTATTCCAAAGCATGGGCAGTCTCTGGGTTATGAACCTATCCCTCCAGCTTGTTCTGTTAATTGTGGTAATGAGGATGAGGTCTCTGGAGTGTGTAGTGTGGAGAGATTGGGATTTCTTTAGATGTAGCATTTCCAACAGAGCTGGGTCAGGCATGGCTTTGTAAGTCAAGCAGAGATCGCCTCAAAGTAGGCAGTGTCTGACAGAGAATAGTTGGAATGTTTTGAGTATGTCCAGATAGGACAAGTGTTTAAGGCCTACGAACCTCTTTGTGAGGTATTTTTGTGGCCTCTCCAGTTGTTGTAGGTATCTAGTGAGTTACATACCAAATGGGGCATTGTATTCAATGACTGGCCTAATGAAGGAAGAGTAGAGGGAGACAATGACCGCTTTCTTCCTGGATGCAAAACCCTTAGTAATGAGATGTGCCACATAGAAGGACTTTCTTTTTTTTTCAAAACAGGTTTATTGTTTTAACATATAAGAGAAATATCATAACAACTTTATACAAGTAATTAAAAATAGGTATTATTATAATATTCAACAAAACAACAAAAGTATTTACAAAGACATCCACTACAATCAGATCAATTAATTAAACTAAAATACCATGCTATTGAAATTAAATTTTTTTTAACAAATTTTGTAAATGATCCCATACAATAAAATAAGATGTTTTTCTATTTGTTCTAGTCCTAATTGTGTTTATTTCCATATGGCACACTATATTCATAACATTTTTAAATTCATTGAACGAAGGAGGTGTATCTGAAATCCAATTTCTAGTTATTATTTTCCTAGCCACTGCTAGAATAGACCATAACAAGGGAAGCTTAACCTTTATAACACTTTGAGGTACAGGTGTGTTGAATAATATAAGAGATTTAGAAATAATGAAATTATCTGTAAAAAGAGCCTGCAAAAATTCATTAATTGACTTCCAGTATTCTTTCAATTTTATACAGTCATAAAACATATGAGCCCAGTCAGCATTAATTTCTACATTACATCTCTTACATAGATTATCTTTATTATTTATTTTATTCATCATCAAAGGTGTATAAAAGATCTATGTAAAATTTCCATGTATAAAGTCTCCAGACAATGGAAGACATAGTTCTATAAGCAGATTCCAATATATATTGTTTATCTTGTTGATTTGGTGGGTCCCCATTAATAGAAGTGAAATAATTCCAGTATGAATCTACACTGTAAAAGTTTCTTGTCTGATAACTTTATGTATGTATGAAAGTTTACCTTTATCAGAAACTTTATGTTGTAAATTTAATATCAAGTAATCAATCAGTGTTGGAATAGATTCTTTAACAGTTATAGACATTAAATCTATTTTATTAATGAGATGTTGTCTAAAGGTCTGAACCTCTAACCAGCAAGTTTCTCTTAGATCAAATTCTTGTTTTAAGAAATCTAGATTTTTAACTTTATTATCAGATATCAACTGATACCAGTACTTTAGATCATTATCTATAGCTAAATGAGTTCCTTCAGAAGTAAATGACAAAAGCATACCCTGAGTATACATTATAGGAAATACAATAAAATTCCATTCCCTATACTTAGGGTGCATGAATATAAAGTTACGATAACTAATAATAATATTTAATGGGTAACAAACCATATGTTTAGGTGTAATAGGTGAAGTACAAAATTCCTTTAGTAACCATAACATGGAGTTATTTACAATCATATTTTTATGTGTTAAGGAGATTTTCATGAAGTGTATACTAATTAGCTCCCAATAATCTTTCCATTTTGTGACATATGACTGATCTATTAATAAAGTAATAACTTTTACAATAGAAGAGATAATATATAAATTAAAGTCTGGAAAAGAAATACCCCCTTGAGACCAGCTATTAGTATGTTTCTTTAATGCAATCCTAGGTCTATTAGGTGCCCATAAGAAATTTAACATTAGTGTGTTCAGTTTCTTGATAATTATTTTTGTAGGTGGAAGTATTATTGATTGTATTAAGTATAAAATCTTGGGGAATATTATCATTTTAATAATTGTAAGTCTCTCCTCCATAGTAAAAAACATATTATTCCAGGTATTATTAAGATTTTCTATATTAAGAAAACAGGTATTATAATTATTATATATAATAGATTTAATATCTTTAGATAGTATTATACCTAAATAAGTTATCTGACCTGAATTTGGTACATATTTAGTAAAATCACTAATGAGAATATTTTTTCGTGTATATATAGGTAGTATTTTAGTTTTTTCTTCATTGAATATTAAACCAGAAATACTTTCAAAATTCATCATGTTATCAAATAGAGACTGTATAGAAGAATTAGATCCTGCTGATGTAATTAGAACATCATCTGCAAAAAGTTGAATTTTGGATGTTGTATTTTCATCTATTTCAA
>NC_056729.1:862245332-862407832 GCF_019279795.1 Protopterus annectens | reverse complement strand
AGCAGAAACTCAATGTTGATTTCCTCTTCTTGTATTCTATTTTCCATGTCATTCACAGCTTCTTCTATGCCTGTCATCTGGATCTTCTGTTGTTGCAGGTCCATATGTAACAAGTCTATTTGTTTTGTAGTTTTTTCTATGAAAGTGTCTATTTTAGTATCCATTTTATCCATCTTAGCAGTAAGTTGCTGGACTATAATTATCAGAGACTGAAGTTCTTTCTTGATGCTGGAGTCTTGAGAATTTGTCTTACTGGAACTCATTTCAGACTGATAAACTGACAGGAAAATTTCCAAAGTAATTTCTGACAGGAATATTATTAAGATTTCCTTTCTTTTTTAGATATAGTTCAAGAACTATATAAAACAAACATATTTAGAAAGAAAATTACTTCAAAAATTAATTTTTTAAGTAATTAATTCCTGTCAATGTAATGAAATTGGTGGAGCTGAAAAAATCTGCTGCTATCCTGTGTTCATCCTTGGCCACGCCCCCCATAGAAGGACTTTCTGATGACATTGGCAATGTGGTGGTCAAAAGAGAGCTTGCTGTCAACCTGTGTTCCCAGATCTCTTATGACGCCTTCTGTATTCCGTGGACTACCATGGATGTGGTAATTCATGGGAACTGCGTTTTTCCCAAAGGGGATGATGACACATTTTTTGGCATTGAGCTTAAGGCCATGGTTCTGACACCAGTCATTGGTCTCAGTGAGGCCTTTCTGAAGGATGTCAACATCACTTGGGGAGTTTATTATGGCTCCCAACTTGCAATCATCTGTGAACTTTGTCAGCCAGAATCCCTTCGTGTTGGCCTGGACTTCAGAGAAGTAGATACCAAACAGGAGAGGACCCAGGACCAAACACTGTGGGACTCCACTCATGACTGGTTGACAGTCTGACTTGGAGTCACCTACTTTCACACTGTGGGTTTTATCTGTGAGTTTGCAATCCACTTAGTGATATAGGGGTTGATGCCTAGCTTAGTGAGTTTTTCTATGATTCCTATGTGGGGAATGGTATTAAAGGCCTTGGCCAGATCAAGGTAGGCTGTATGAACGACCTTGCCTTCATCCACAGCTCTGGTGACTGATTCAAAGTAGTTAACCAGGTTGGGCAGGCATGATCTACCCTTCACAAAACCAAACTGTGTGGGATCCAGAGCTTGGAGGTTCCCTATATCTTTGTTTATTAGGTCCATGATGAGGTGTTCCATAGCTTTGCATATCAGACGTGCCAGGCTAATGGAGCGATAGTTCCCAGGGTCTGTAGTCACTCCTCCTTTGTGGAGAAGAATCACTGTAGCAGTGCACCATTCAGTAGGAACAAAGCTTGAGGTGAGGCTGTGAGTGAACAGGGCACATAGGTGAGGTGCCAGTTTACTCTGTAGTTCATGTAGAACACAGCCAGGGATATTGTGAGGTCCCATAGAAGCTTTATTCTTGGCCTTGGACAGTGCTGTTTTAACCTGTGCAGCAGTAATACTGGGTGCCTGGCAATCTACTGATATTGTGATCAGTACTTTGGTATTGGAGAGAGGGGGAAATTTGGCACTGAATCTGTCGGCCAGTATATTGGCAATATCTGTTGGCTCAGTATAGGAGGTGCCATTGTGCAACAGCTCCGAGCAAATCTGGGTATTGCCGTGGAGAATCTTTACATAACTATAGAAGGCCTTGTGGTTGCCTTCACTATCTGCTTCAATTCTGTTTTCATAGCTAGCTTTAGAAGATTTGATGAAGAATCCCAACTTTTTGTTGAAGCTGATAAGGGAGTTTTTACAGTCTTGGGACTTCACCTTATTTCTCATCAGTTTCCTCCTTCTGTTGTAGAGTTTGTTTATGGTGGGGGACCACCATATTGACTTCCTTTTTTTGGAGAAGAGTGTTTTAGTTCTATTGGGTATGGTGAGATCCATGCATTTGTATACATGTTCATACAGGGCATTAGTGTATAAGTCGGCGATCATGCAGCTGTTCTCCAATTGCATGGGTGCCGTGAAGTTAGCCACCTCTGTTTTTAGCAGCCCAAAGTTAGCTTTGGAGAAGTTTTTCATGGTGGTTACCTTTGTGGGGTGGGGTGGGGTGGATTTCCAAGGTGATTAGTTTGTGGTCGAATCTAACCAGAGAGGAGTTGACTATTGGTACAGAGCAATGGTCACCCATGTTAGTAATGACCAGGTCAAGGATGTTGCTACCTCTGGTGGGGACATTCTGGTATGACCAAGGATGAGATAACTACTGTGGGTGTGGGCATCTAAGTTTTACTCCTCTGAACTTGAAAATAGTCTAATAGAATGTGGATGCAAAGCATGCAGGAAAGCAACTCAGTCCTTATACTGATGACCTCAAAATGCAGCTTGAACAGAAAAAAAGGGGATAGAACTAGAAACAAATACCTCAAAAAAGCTGAGAGAGTGAAATAGTCTGCTGGATGAAATCCTTTCAGTGGAATGCCCAGGACTATGACTCCATGGCCAGCCACATCTGTGTGTGGACAGCACATTCACTGATGAAGCAGTGAAAGTACTACCACTATGAGAGCATGATCGAGCA
Organism: Protopterus annectens; assembly: GCF_019279795.1. Classification (NCBI taxonomy): domain Eukaryota; kingdom Metazoa; phylum Chordata; order Ceratodontiformes; family Protopteridae; genus Protopterus; species Protopterus annectens. Next base: position 862,405,278 of record NC_056729.1, on the reverse strand, counting down.
CCACCAAGTTAGCTAACAGCAGATGATGTGGCTGGCTTATGCCTATGAGAGGATGCCATTCCTCTCCCAGCAGACATTCCATCACAGACACTGCTCATTCCATGACAGACACCCCTCAGTCAATTTCAAACACTCCTCATTCCAACATGTCATTCATCCAATCCAGTGAATCGGCAATGTGGTGAAGGCAGTCATGTATGTCAGACTGTGCCACATCCACAAACTTGAGTATTTGTCTGGAGTATCTATGAGAACATGCCTGTGCCTCCATGATGGCCCTACCACTGAAATGGCTGGTCAAACATGGTCATGCCATCAGTACACTTCTAAGTAATGCACAGTGAGTGGCACAGGAAGTGACACCTGCACCAGGTGCAGGAGGGACAGCAGGCCCCCTGTGAGCATCCCTATCAGTCTTCCTGTGTGGTACCTTGCCCACACTTTGTCTACATCCAGACTCAACAGGCACTGAAGCCACAGTACCCACACTTCCCTGATCAATGCCCTCACCCTCCACCTGTCTAGTATATGTGGGCTCAGTGGAATGGATAGGCATAGGCCTACTTGCTGTGTCCATTGTGAGTGCAGGGGATAGCTGTATGTCAACCTCAGTGTCCGATTCAACCTCTGCACCCCCCAACTGTGCCTCAGATCGTTGACATGAATTTATCTCTCTCACCGACAATATTGTAGGTGCCCTAAAAGAATACAGAAATATAATACACATATGCATCACATAACTACAAACTCATGCTCTCATAGTGGCAGTACTTTCACTGCTTCATCAGTGAATGTACTGTTCCTTAAGATTCCAAGAGCAGGATAAATTATTTCTTACACTTATTTCACTGAACTGTACTATTGAAACAGGTATAATTGTGCTATACAATTGATCTACTACATTTTGCACTGTTATAAAGCTTTTTTATTGTTTCAATGCATTTATGTACTGTTTTATACTGTTTTAACTGTATTTTTCATTGCTAATTGCATGTTTACTGAATTACTTAACTATAAACTGCTTTTTCATACTGAGAGTTGTATTTTATGTTTGTGAGTGCTCTATCCAAGCTTTTCTGTGCATTTTTGATAATTGTCTGTTTACTATTAAAAGTATTCTCTAGAGTCTGCTCCTTGATCTGTTTAAAACTTTCATTTAGTGGCTACAGCTAGGAACTGTAATTTTTCCCACCCACCCTCGCTAGTGTTGTGTGTTCTTATACTTGGTGGCTTTGCAGTTGCCCGCACATACTGTATATTTGATCTGTGACACTCCTCCCAATCTAGTGTCATTAGTTCACTCAATCTAATAGAGAACATTCGTGAAGGCCAACCCACTCAGATTCTTAATGGTGAATTAACTTCTGCTCCAGCTTTCTCCATTTCCATTTTTACTGGAAAAAAAAATTCTAAGCTTGCTTCCCCCCTTTCATGTGGCAAGTCTTGTCCAGATAATGATTTGCTGTGTCTAGGACTGTTTGTGAGCTCCTAAGCCTCACCCCCACTTAATTGGGGTTAAACTATTCCTGGCGCCATAAAGTCTGTTCAAAATTTTCGTTGCAACTAGTCAGCTTTTTAGTTTTAGCACTCAAATCTGTTTCTTTTGAGCTCAGCACTTGTTCAGAACTCATTGTAAGAACTAAATAAGTTACAAATTACTACAGCTCTCAACTTTCCTCACTTGTCTAGAAAACAGTTTTTACTACTTAATAAATAAGCACCTATTTAGGTATGTCTAAAGGTCAGCTCCCAGTGTTTTCTCCTGTCTACCTAATGAATCTGGGCATCCTGGAACAATGCAGAAATTGCCTCATGTACACAGACAACCCTCTCCTCCTACCACCCGACACTACGACCTGCGAGAGATGCACTTATGTAGCCAAACTGGAAGCAAAGCTCTCTTTACCAAAGACTGGCCTAGACAATCAAGAGAAGAAGGTAAACATTTGCACCGCACCACACTCATCACATAGTCCCTCAAATCCTACACTACCAAAACACACACACGGAAGCACAAAACACACACCTATATTCGCGGAGGCTCTCACTACAAATCTGCCCTAACAACGGAGACCTCCAAAGCAGAAATGCAAGCAACCTCCACCCCCTAACACAACCCAAATGACACATAACCCACATACTCAGTGTGCCACACAACTACAGCCCATAAGGCATAATGTACCCAACACACTAGTCATAGGTAACTCTATAGTCAGGCACACTGATGTTCCACTCACCAGGCTAAACAAGGAAAACGTTACTGTCAGCTGCCTGTCAGGTGCCAGGATCCGCCACATAACGCATGCACTCAGGTCACTCCACAACAAGTACAAATATGACTCTGTCATTGTCCATGCTGGTGTGAATGACCTGAGACGTACCTCCCTGGACTACATGAAAAGAGACATGCAGGAGCTCTCCGATCTTGTAGCCCAGGCAGGTATGACCCTAGCCCTGAGTAGCATCCTGCCATAACCCAGAATGGTACAAGGACAAAATGATTGACTTTAACAATTGGCTAAGCTCCTGGTGTCATTCTAAGTGAATCCAGTATCTGTCTGCCTGGGATGACATGATCGACGGACCATGTTGCTTTGCCAGAGATGGCCTGCACCTGTCGCCCTTGGGATTCCGGATACTGGCAAAGGCTCTTGCCACCCCTATAGTGCCTTTTTTAGGCAAGGTTCAAATGACAAATTCACCACCGTAACAGGTACAAGCAAGCAAAATCTGAGGGTAATGCTACTCAGTGCTAGACGGCTAAACCTCAAAATGCTCTCACTTGAGGCACTGCTTAAAATGGAGAACATTGACATCTGTGCAGTGACAGAGACCTGGTTCAAAGCTCCAGAGAGCACACCTGCATTACCAGGCTATAATTCATACCACACCTTTTAGCTGCCAAACCCGGACCGAAACACTAAAGGTGGAGGTGCGTCCATATTCATTATGGATATCCACACCTCCAAGCTAGTTGCTCAGCATAATGCATCCGAGATTATCCAAGTTCAACTAACTCTGGGCAAAACCGCAATCCAGATTGTAGCTTGTTACAGATTCCCCCACCATGCCCCAGGATTCCCACTCCTCTTTTCTTGATACACTGGAAAATATTAAGGTACAGCCCAACACCCTAATAATGGGTGATTTCAACTACCCTACCATTAACTGGGAAAAGTACTCATGTACCAACTCTTTTGCTCAACGTTTTCTGGAAATCATCAGTTCCAATGCCTTGGATCAACTTATCCACACCCCCACCAGGGGAAGCAATACCCTAGACCTGGTCATCACCAACAAGGGTGATCGGTGTTCCACAACAGAGGTCAGCTCCTCGTTGGTCAGATCTGACCACAAGTTAATCATCCTAGACATCCACATCCTGCTCCCACCCCCCATTAGGAAAACAACCGTAAAAAATTTCTCCAAAGCCAACTTCACGCATCTTAAGACAGAAGTGGCAAACTTCATGACACCCATGCAGATGGACAATAGAGGTGCAACTGCTGAATCCTACACAAATGCACTTTATAAGCACTACCATGAGTGCATGGATCATGCTATCCCTAACAGAACCAAGATACTATCCTCCAAAAAAAGGAAGCCAATCTGGTGGTCTTCTGCCATAAACAAACTCTACAACAGAAGAAATAAACTGTTGCAAAAAAGAGTAAAATCCCACGATTGGAGGAACTCCCTGGTCAGCCTCAGTAAGAAGCTGAGATCCCTCATAAAATCCTCCAAAGCTAGTTATGAAAACAAAATTGCCACTGATTCTAAAGACAACCACAAAGCATTCTATAGCTATGTCAAGAATCTCAATGGCAACACTCAGATCTGCTCTGAGTTACAGCACAATTACACTAAATATATAGAACCAACTGATATTGCCAACATTCTGGCAGATAGGTTCAGTGCTATCTTTACCCCCCCTCTCACCCCATAAAGGGCCCATTTTTATACCTGAAGAATGCAAAGTTCCTGTAATCACAGCTGCACAAGTAAAAACCTCACTCTCCAAAACCAAGAACACAGCATCCATGGGACCTGACTACATCCCAGGCTGCCTTCTACATGAACTACAGAATGAACTGGCACCCCACCTAAGTACCATGTTCAATCATAGCCTCACCTCAGGCTTTGTGCCCATTGAATGGTGCACCGCGACAGTTATCCCACTCCACAAAGGGGAGGCCACAACAAACCCTGGGAAGTACCGCCTCATTAGCCTGATGAACCTGGTCTGCAAGGCCATGGAACGTATCATCATGAAACTTATAAACAAAGACATTGGAGATCTCCAAACTCTGGACCCCACACAGTTTGGGTTTTTAAAAGGCAGATCATGTCTCCTAAACCTGATAAACTTCTTTGAAGTAGTCACCAAAGCCATAGATTAGGGTAAGTGGTTCACACAGCCAATATAGATCTCACCAAGGCATTCAACACCATGCCCCACTCTGGAATTATAGATAAACTCACTAAATTAGGTATAAATCCCTGTCACAAGATGAGTTGCCAACTGGCTTACTGACAGAACCCACACTGTGAAAGTAGCAGACTCCAAATCAGACTTTAGACCAGTGACAAGTGGAGTACCACAGGGTTCAGTCCTGGGTCCTCTCCTGTGTGGTATCTACTTATCTGAAGTACAGGCTAACACAGAAGGCCTTTGGCTAACTAAATTCACAGATGACTGCAAACTAGGAGCCATAATTGAAACTCCTAACAATGTGGACATCCTACAAAAGGGCCTCACTGAGACAGATGCCTGGTGTCAAAGACATGGTCTCAAGCTTAATACCAAAACTGCATTGTCATCCCCTTTGGTAAAAACTCTGTACCCATGAACTACCACAAAGGTGGTAGTCTACTTAACACCGAAAGTGTAATAAGAGACCTTGGGACACAGGTGGACAGTAATCTCTCCTTTATTAATCACATCACCACAGTGGTCAGGAGATCCTTCTATGTGGCACACCTCATCACAAAAGGTTTCTCATCCAGAAAAAAAGAGGTCATTGTTCCCCTCTACTCATCACTCATTAGACCCATTATAGAGTACAATGCCCCTTTTGGTATGTACCTCACAAGACATCTACAACAGCTGGAAAGGCCTGAAAAATACCTCACAAAGAGGATTACTGGTCTCAAACAAATGCCTTACGCAGACTGTCTAAAAAAACTCCAGCTTTACTCCGTCGCATATCGTCTACTCAGAGGCAATCTCTGCCTAACATACAAAGCTATGTCAAACCCAGAGCTGCTGGACATGCTCCACTTAAAGAAATCCCAATCCCTCTGAGCTACACGCTCTAGGGACCTAAACCTTGTCACCACAATAAACAGAATATGCTGGAGGGATAGATTCCTGTCCCAGAGACTTCCCATACTCTGGAACAGACTACCTATCTATGTCAAACAGAGCTCCTCATTAGCACTCTTCATGAAAAATCTTGATGATTGGATGGGTAATAGGAAATTCACCCCGGGGATCACTTATGTGGTTCTGCTTGACAGGGGCAAAGGAAAATAATTTTCTTGGGTGGCAAAAGCCAGGGTTCCTTTTTGGCTAGGCTTGTATAGGCCCTAGGGCCAATAGCCTAGTACCTACCTATGAACCTATGGAAAAACATTAAACAGTCTAGAGATGTGAAATACTAAGAAAAGGCAGGATGCAAAACAAGGAAAGTAACAAGAGCAAAATATCTTTGTTAGTGCATAGGAGTCACTCACCTTAGTCATCACCCCCACAAAAAACAGGCAAATGACCCTTTCAGCTAACAAAACATTTTTGAAATGCTAAAAGTGCTATCAAAGGACCTGTCCCCGAAACATTTGTACATATTTTTCAAACAGAATTCCACTCCATGTATTTTCATGTCTTACTAATCATGTCTACCTCTGAAATGGTTTCACAAACATGGCCATGCCATCATTACACTTCTAAGTAATGCATACAGATAACAGTGTCTAGTCTATGCTTCACATTACTGTTAAATACATCCCAGCATATGCAGTATGTAGTCACAAAATGGAACCATGCCTTCTGAGAGGGTTCCTATCAAATAGTCAAGCTTCTGCAAGTTCGATCCTCATATGGTCAAGACCATAAGTTTGAATTTGCAGACGTTCGCGCATTTCAGTGGAAATCTCCATAAGGGAAGGTTTCTGTTTTGTTCAGTGTGGTGCAATCTTGGAGTTGGTATATTTAAGTAGTGGGGTGGGCACAGCCCCCCATGTGGGGGGTGCAGGGGGGCTTGCCCCCTGCTTACAACAGTTTATTTTTTCTTTTCTTTTTTTTTTTGTTTTTTATCCATAGTCAATTTTACTTCAAACAGGATGGTTTGAACATTCCATGCTCGAAGTTATTAAACTTCGACTATGTGATATAGACCCCTTCTGAGATGCAGTACTTCTCTGTACAGATATCCTGAAGAAAATGCTTTCTCTGAATGTTCCAAATGTATAGAACTCTTCTCAATGTCAGTTTTTCTAGCTACAGGGTTGACTTTTTATATGGTGTAGATTACTATTGGATTGCAGCTGTGAGTGATTACTGTTTTGGAAGAGGAAATCACAACAGCACTGCAGGCTGCCTTACTTCCATGGGGTGTGTCACATTAAATCTAGAAGGTGTCTCTGGAGAGACCACAGGCCTTTCTTATCAATTAAAAGCCATGTCACTGTAGTCTATGTGGTATAGGATGAGGTCATGTCTGCCTGGCCTCCAGCCCACTGTCTGACCATGTCCTGGTGGGAGTACTGCACATCCAAAATTATCATATAGCTGATGACATCAGCAGAATCTTTTGAGGCCAGAATAAGTGTCCCACATGCTTATGTAAAATGCTCTTGGTAAGGTCAAGCAACACCGCCCAGACAGACCGACATACAAACAGACAGACACACACATACATACAGACACACACACATACAACTGAGTGCAGCGAGAATAGAACCACTACCTCTCTAAGTACACAGACTATGGAACACAGTACTTTACACAAGCACCACAGCTCAACTCTAACTTGATTGTGTCAGACAACACTTTACAGCTGATGACATCAGCAGTGTCTGTTAAAGACAGGATAAGTGTCCCATATGCTGGTGTAAAATGCTCTTGGTAATGTCAAGCAACAGCTCTCAGACACACACACACACACACACACACACACACACACACACACACACACACACACACACACACACACAGTTGACTTCAGCGAGAAAAGAATCCCTACATCTAAGTACACAGATTACAGAACACAGTACTTTGCACACATGCCACAGCTCATCTCTGATTTGGAGTGTGTCAGGCAACAATTTATAGTTGCTGACATCAGCAGTGTTTGTTAAAAACAGGATAAGTGTCCCACATGCTGGTGTAAAATGCTCTCGGCAATGTCAAACATCAGTTCACAGACACACACACACACACACACACACACACACACACACACACACACACACACACACACACACACACACAGCTGACTGTGTAAGAATATAACCCCTTTCTACCTAAGTGCACAGACTACAGAACACAGCTATTCGCAAGTGCCATGGCACAAGTCTTTTTTATATAGGAGTGCAGGTGAACTTGTAGTAGATGACATCAGCAGGCCATGTGGGAGACAACAGGTTGGGATGGTTGCATGAAATGGATGTGTAGGCCTGTGCAAGTATCAAAATACTGGCAATCCATGCCATTGAAGAAGTAACTGCAGGATACCACGTCTACTCTTCTGACTAGACACACACAGTCGGCTGCAGTGAGAACAGAACCACTATCTAAGTGCACAGACTACACAACACAGTATTTAATGCAAGTGCCATTGCACAAGTCTGATTTATACATGAGTGCAGGTGCACTTATAGTAGATGACATCAGCAGGCCATGTGGCGAACAATGGCTTGGGAGGCCTGCATATGTACATAGCTTCATAGCATCATATGAGGCTACTAGCCTAATAGCATTAGGCTGTTTAGAAGCCTAGCTGTGTGACAAAACAAGTACCCTTACCAAGCACAGTTGGATGTTTGAGTTTAGCAAAGCAAGGTTGTGAGCACCACCAACTGGCCCTGTCCATGAGAGAGCAGAGAGCATTATATATTATACTTTGGAGTGTGGCTAATAAAGTGCTGAAACACCAGGGTTGTAGTGCTTGGTGGGGGTAGGGGGGCAACACATGGATGAATTGTAAATATATGACATATATTTAGATTCAGCCCTTAGATTGCAATGTTTTCACATGCAGTTTTACGTCATACATAGGAAATGGATAATAAAGACCAATAATAAAGCATCATATATACAGTTCCTTAGTGCAGTAACCAGCATGTTTGGATGATGGTTAACAAAATGTACACGCATACGAGATACACCTATTTGCACATAGGTAAGCAGCGTGCAAATGTGCACTGCATCACTAACGGCTGACAGTTAGTACTGAATGTGTAACATATACCTGCTGGTTACCAGTGCCACATTTGTGGGATGGTAAGCAGAGCACAACTGTGGCAAGCAATGCAATTTTAGGGTTGTTGCATGTACAAGCAGTTGTGTATGTGTTGGCAAAAGTGAAGGACATACCAGTCCAGATAGCAGGAATACACTGTATACCTCTAGTCATACATTTGATCATAAATGTGATAATACATATATTACTAAATCAATAAACAGTAATAGTGTATCAAATATGCTGTATTCAAACTCAGGACCATGTGTATGGCAGTTCTACACTTATACATGATGCCACAAGAAGGTTGAAGAAACAGTTGTCTATGTTGCACTTCATTGCTGTGAACTGCAATGTCACAGCAGTAAACACTCTGTACTAGAACCCAGTACCATTGGTATTCTAGACTGGGTTTTTCCAATGGCTGAGAGTATTCATTGAATGTATTCAGTTTCTAGTTTTGGCTGTCTGTTCCTAGGTCGTTTATTTTTTCCTCTTTCTACAATGTTGCACTTCATGCAAACCACATAAGTAGAGAAAAACCTGAAATGTATTTGTTCTCTGGTTCCACTGTTTGCACTATGTGGCACATAGCACAAAAAGTGGAATTAAAAATAAGAAAAAGAAAAGGGACGTGAAATGAGGAAATGCAATATATGACATAAAAACAGGATGGATGCCTTATTCCTCTTTGCCACACAAACAACTTGCAGCAAAGAAGTGAAGTTATTCTTCACACAATCAACTGCAACAGAATGTACAATGCTATCAAATCATCAGCTGTTATTTGTGCATTTAATTCTGTTTATTATATTTGGACACACTGTTCTGGTTATGCTTCCAAATACAGCACTGTCATATGTTTCTGTGTTTCTTGATAATTCAACACTTATCTGACTAGTAGTTTGAGACATGCAGTGTGTAAGCCCTTCCATATCATTGGCCTTAAAATGTGTGAGGATATTAACTGGGGGTAATATATGATATGCAGTTGCCAGCAAGTGGGGGCCAGGTTGCATGGCACAAACAAGCATATACTGTTCTTTTGGGGGGAGGATAGTTGAGTTACTGTTATGGCATGAACAATGGTACACTGCTCTTTTGGGTGGGGACAAAGCTCTGTTAATGTTATGGCACAAACAAGCATAGCCTGTTCTTTTAAGGGGAGCAAAGGTGAGTTACTTATATGGCACAAATAAGGATGTGATGCGCTTGTTACTCTCTCTGTTCTGCATCCTGCCTGTTGTTTGATCTTGGGAAGGGTTGTGAAGTCAGAAACTGCAATGTGTATAATTACTTTCTAATTTCTCTCTTTAATGATTTACCAGTACAAAGGTATGGTGTTAAACTGAGAGCATGCAGTGATCATCAGTCATTTTGAGAGGTATGACTGAGTGAATCTTTGATAACTGAGGCCTACTACTTACTAATAGATATATATAAGTAATAAAGTCTCTGCTGTCACATGTTAAGGTACTTTCTGTACAAATCCACTACAATTTACTTGATTACTGTAACAAGTTAAAAAATAGAAGTATATGCCATAATATTATTAAAGAATGCACTCTAGGTGCAGGACTTGCCTTACAAATGCAGCAGTTGACACAGTTTTAGTTCAGGTCTGACTCTGATGCAAGCAGTACACAGTCAATACATGGGGAGGTAAATATTGTATGAATTGCCAGCCATCAATTTTATTATATGTCTGTGAGTAGGAGAAAGGTATTAGGCACCTAGGTGGTCAGTTAATGTGCTATGCATTGTCTCTTGGCCAAAACAAAGGCACGCCTACATCTGCCTCCAGCCACAGCAGCCAGTGGTTCCTCCCAAGTCCTCCTCTGACTGTGGCTGTGGTGACCTAGGTGTTGATGGGGGCATGTGTGTCCCTTCCCCTTGCTAATCCTGCTGCAGTTGTTTCCATTGGATCAGATTGTGTAGCATAGCACATACTGTGAGGATTTGTGTACATGTGCATGGATTATACTGCAGTCTTCACCAGATGTATCTAGGCACCAGATCCATGACTTCAGCAGCCCAAACACATGCTTTATAATGTGTCTGGTTTGAGCGTGTGCCTCATTATGACATTCTTCCATGGCTATGTGTGCACTTCTGATGGGTGTCATCAGCCACGGTTCCAGTGCATAGCCAGCATCCCCCAACTAAATGGCCCTGTGGGATGTCCCCCCTAGCAAACATCTGGTACAGCTGTGATGTGTGCCAGATATGGGAGTCATGATAACTGCCAGGGCTGCCAGTACACACATTCAAAATAATTCCCTGGACATTACACATGACTTGGCAGTTGATGGAGTGGTATCCATTGCATTTACTATGGATTCTCCTCTGCTCACCAGGTGGTGCCTTAATGTGTATGTGAGTGCAATCTATGGCATTCAGTACTTCAGGGTAGTGTGCTACATGGTAGAATTGTTGCATATTGCTGGCCATCTCCTCAGTATGGAGAAACATATGCATTAATTGACATGTATGAGAAAAGCATCCAGGAATTGTTGGAGGATCCTGGATGCTGATGCCTGTGACATGCCCATCATGTCCCCAGCTGGTCTTTGAAAGGTACCTGTAGCTAAGATTCTAAAGGCTACACATTCCTTAGTTTCCACTGGGATGGGTTCCCCTCAGCTGGCTCCCTCTCTGAGTTGAGGGTGGCAGAAGTCACAGAGTTCTTGCAGTGTGTCCCTGTCCACCCTGTACTGCTCTACAATCTCAAGATCATGTAGCATTTACTAAATTACCTAGGACCTAAAAACTCTTCTCCTTCTAAGCCTACACCTGTTGGCACCAGCTACAGCAGCACTGGCTTCAGCCTGTAGCACATACAGATGGATCAAAGCAGCAGCAGGCCCTAGCATTGTGTCCCTGTAGATTTTCTGTGTTTCTACTGCAATACCATTGAGGTATGCAGGAAAAAAAAACAGTATAAAGTCTACATGATGCTTTATAGCTTACTGAATAGCTCCACCATGTTGATTGGTTCATTAACATGCAATTTACCTGCTTATGCTGTAATTAGCATCTATTAAATATACCTGCTGCTTGCTGATTAGTGCACCTCTGCACACCTTTGCTTACCTCTGTGTAAATAAGGTAAGCAAAGTCAAAACTGGTATCTGAGCACCTTCACTCACCTCTGTGTAAATTAGGTAAGCACAGGCAAAATTGGTATTAATTTCCTCCATTCTCATGGCATCGCATAAACATGGAACATAAAAAAGTGAAGGAATGGTTGCACACCCTGTATAGAACCTAGGACTATTTATGCTCCAGCCCTACACATACATATGCTGCCACAGGAATAGTTACATGATAAGCACAGGTAAACTTGCCATTCATTCCTCCTTTGTTATGATTGCTCTAAGTGCTGTATCACACAAACAATGACAAAAATAATTAAAAAAGTACTTAAAATGTAGAGAGATGACACATTTTGCCAACAAATGAAGAGGAAGTTGCATCTTAATTACACAGAGATTGTGAACTGTGCACTACTTACTTGCATTTTAAACCTTCACAGACCTACATGTACACCTCTGTAAGTCTAACCTGACACACCTCCCTGATATCATCATGCACTGTTACTATCTATTGAAAGCAAATACTGAAGGAGTACCTACATGATGTGAGCATCCATACACAGTTCCAATTTATTGTGATTCAGCAATTCTAATGAGTTCAGACCTCATTTACATCTTCACTGTGCTGACAGCCCTGAATCTACATGGTTAGCAACCATGTAGCCAGGGAAACTGAAGGGGAGCCGAATGTTGAACACACAAGGGAGGGTATTACTTTGCCATATATCTGGACAGATGAGTACTGGTTTTGAGAAAATATGTCTATTTCATCAGCTACATACTGCATATGCTTACACATCACTATGAATAGTCTGTTTCACGGGGTTTACACTTTCAGCTGTCTGCATTAGTTACAAGTGTATTCTTCATTTGGGGGTGTGGGAGCGTAGCTGTATTTATGTAATGGCACTTAAAAGGGATATGTTGCTATTGATACTTTCCTTTTGTTGTAAGCACCCTGTATCGAACTGGAATTATGTGTCTGCTGTCACATTAAATTCAGTTCTTTACAAATCTAACAACTTTTACTTGTTGTTCTGTCCATGTAGACTCCTTTCCATGGCTGTATTCAAAACGTTTTTGAATACATGGGGAAAAATAGTATGGGGTCTACACAGTTGCTTTAGAGCTTGTTTACTTACTCCACCATGTTGGTTTGCTTGATTAGCATACAGTTCAGCCACTTATGCTGTAATTAGCATGCCACATTCTTTAGCTTGTTTGCAAGTGAGTGTGTGCTGCTACACAGAATTTACTGAATCTAAAAATATTATTTGTCAAGAGATTTGGAGAAACTTGATATTTATGATGATATTAATACATATTACGTGAACAACAATTAATATTACTTTATCTGCACTAGATAGAGGTCAAATATCAATGTAATTGTGTTTGCCATTGTGTAAGCATTAAGATTAAATCTTTTAATACTTTGTATATAGTATGGTTCTGGAATTATTAATGCAAATATGAACAAGCAATATTTGACACAGAGGCATTAGTAGGATGTAACTGCAGAAATACTTGGAGGCAAAACTAGGCTGTAATGAGTTAAGAGTAGTCTGTAATTGTATTTTTGATATGCTAGTGTGGTTAAACTGGTAGCTGAATTGTAATAAAATAGCAGGGAGGGTGTTCATACTGGACAGATAACATTAACCCCTCTTGGAAAATGCTTGTTTGTGTGTGTGTGTGTGTGTGAAACAAATCTGGTCACGTTTCAATTACTTTAGGTAAAAAATGCATTGGAAAAGATTGGGCTCAATCTAAACTGAAGGAAATTGTGGAGAAATATTGACTGTGACTCTGTTCTCCAGCTGTACAATACAAAGCTTATTTGGGTGTGGCAGATGATGACTGTTGCCAGAAGAAGCAGTATATATGCCATACACTTTTAAGACCAATTGTTTCCACATATTAATTGCTAGCAGCACTGCAGGTAATTTAAAACCCATCCTACCATATATGAGTTAGTGTCAACAGTGTAGATTGTGTGACCACAGCCCCTTGCTGTCATATCCCTACTACTTACAGAGAAGTATTTGAAACTATTCAGCCACATTTCACCTTCTGTATGACATATACAGTAAACTCTCAGTTAACCAGCATCCATGGTAATTGGTAGTTGCCAGATAATTATAATTTCTGGTTGCTTGAGAATTACTATTAAAATAAGCCTGACTAATACTGTACCCTATGCTATTTGGTTTGAGTCGATTTCAGGTTGAGGAGAGAGGTAATTTATTCTTATCTTCTTTTTTAAAATTCTAATATTCTAAAAACCTAAGGTATGTTTCTGCAGGGGGAAATAAAAAGTGCAACACATGAATATCGTACTGTATTTCTTCAATTTGTTTTTGCTAGTTGCTTGAATTCTGGTTAACTGAAAGTTTACTGTAGTTTTGCTTGAGCACTGAGTTTAACTTATTTATTTATTCACCTATTTATTTATTTGACTTTGTTTAGCAGGTAAGAGAACTAATCAGCTGACCCTTTTATACATGACCCTGGCCTTGAAATACAGCACACAGTAACACATAATACAAATGGTTAAGATTATATAGAACAACAGAGGTGCAGGATACAAACTGAATGAGTGAATATTAGAAGTAGCAATAGCAATGCAAACTCTGTAAGAAAATGCAAAAGTGCTAGAAGTATGCATTGCAGAAATATGCATTGTGAAAAAACAATCTACTGTAGAGTCAGTATACCAGATGTTAAACAATAACAGACAAAACATATAAAGAACTATAGGGAGAAGAAAATGTGAGAGAGGACCAGAGAGTGTGACAGATGGAATGAGTTTAATTGAAGTCATGAAGTGCATGCAATTCTTAACAGTGCTCTTTGAGAAATAGGAGATTAAGAGTAAAACAGGATTAAAAGTGGATTATGCAGAAGTTGAATAATTATTGTCATGAAGGTGGTGTTAAATCTAATCTATATCCTTGAAACACATACAGCTATTAAAGACAGATGTTTTTCAGTTTTTCTGGAAGGTTGTATAGTCTGATTCACACCCTAATGATTTTGGGAGATTTTTTCAGTTTGCAGGGATAACTTTATAGAATGATGTTTTATCAATCATTTTGAGGGGATCTTACCATTGCCATAAAGTCCAATGAGGATTTTTTAAAGTTGTATGGTGCAGTTTTTTGAATATATCAGTGATTGGAAAGAGAAGGACAATACTTGGAAATGAGCAGCTTAAAAGGTAGGCAGGATTAAAGAAAAAATGCTCTGGCTTAATAGATAGTCAGCTGGTCTTCATTAAAGAAGTGTAACGACATTAGGTTGGATTCATAAAGGTTTGTGCAATTAGTGTAACCTGTCTGACTGAATAGACAGGACAAGCATTTTGGTAGGGCTGTTCTTGAATTCAAGAAGTGTATACTTTGCAGTAACCTTTATGAAACCACCCTATTCTCTGTTGGAAGAAATATTACTATACTAAAAAATTATATTCAGAGTGGTCTGCAAGTGTTTGGTAATGCTTATTGAGTTTGATGAAATATGAAAGACTCCATACTCTTGTCTTAGAATAACCACTCCTTTTGCTAAAGATGACATGGCTTCAGGAATAGGGTGATTAAAGAATGAATAAAAAGCTTTTTGCTGCTAAAGAACTTTCCAGACTAAGTATTTGGTGTAAATGGAGAAATTTAGAGATTGAGGTCTAGATGAAGTCCCATATGGTGATATGTGGGCTGCTCAACATTCTTGCTTTCATTGAGATCAAAGGTACTGATGAAAGGTACATTTTTATTTTTTTTGGGGGGTGTCCACATGTTACCACAGCTGATTTGATTTAATTTAGCAAGCAGAGATGGAAGTGAAGTTTCCTAAATATTTCCTTAAGATTGTTAATGGAGGAGAAGGATGTAATCAGCATATAATACTGTTGTAGAGGTAATGTCTTTAATAAACAGAAAAAATATAGGTCCAAGAACTGAACCTTGGGGAATGTTGTAGGTAAAGGTACCAGTCTAGGTGATGTGGCCGTCATATAATAAGAAGGTTTGATTTGATGTATAATTGGAGAGCCAGTTGATAATATTAGAGCTAAGGGACCATTCTTCTTGCTTTTGAATGAGAAGTTTATTACTAACAAGCTCAAAAGCCATTTTCAGCTCATTGAAAATTCCATGCCTAGATTGCCTTCCTCTTGAGTTGTACAAATATGATGGTTTAAAATATACAGTGTTATGTCCATCCCTGAATTCATGACGTGAATCTAAAAGGGTGGCATACATGTTGATGTGCTCTGTGATTTGTCTGTGAATTTGCTTTTCAAATATTTTTTGTTAGGGGTCACAAAGGCTTGAATTAGGTATAAATATCCTACATGCCAGAAGAAGACTACATCTTAGGAAGAGGGATATTAAGGGCATATTTAAATTTATAAGGTAAGATACCCATGGTGATAGAATAAACAGAAACATAAGTGGCTATGCTATAATGTCAGCTGACAGTCTGATGAACTATGGATAGTGCGGGTTATTTAATGTTTATTGACTGTGAGTTGTTAGGAGTGGTTGTCCTGGAAACTATTGGTATGTAGGGGGATTTGCCAGAAGAAGGGTTGGCATTTGTCAACTCCTGGAGCAAGATACTCCCTGGGATTCAATAAAGTCTACACTAAATGTACAGTGTTTTGAGTGAATGGGCAACACAAACATAACTCACACTTTCTTCCTCCTAATTTTAGTTTTCCTACTGATTTTCTCGCAGCTTTAAATACTGAGGGGAATTCATAAAGGTTACCACAAAGTGTAGACTACATGTACATTTAGTATAATATTTCTGAGTGGTTGGAAGGCACAGAAAATGTGGTAGGGATGTTCTTGAATACAGATTGTGTACACTTTGAATCTGAATAAACATTGTTAAAAAGACAGTGGGCGAAAGTGCAGTAGAGTTGATTATTGCCTATATCTTTAACAGATTGCCAGAAGATGTGAGGCTTCATTGAAATAAAAAGCTGTTTGTTTCAATGGTAATGTGCTTTAGATTCACTGATTAGGAGTCTTCATTTTTTTATTAAAGTGTGAAAATTACTGTGGTCTGATAGCCAAGATAACTTTTTCTAGGTTTACCATGCAAGATCCTCAGCTGTCATAATTTGGGTAATGGGATTGGTTAGCCAAGAGCAACTGCTTCCCTTGACTCTTTTAACAGTAAGGTAATACTTTATGACAGTGACTGTTAATACAGCTCTAAGGCTTCCTAGTAAATATAGCCAGTCAGTAGAGTTTACATCACTACACAGTTCATCTTTCTTAGTTTCACTCAAAGGTCTATACTGAATAATTTCATTTTGAGGCATAAGGTGTTTCAATGATATATATCCAAAGATGGGATAGTAGTCACATAATCAGTTAAGATATAAAGTAGTGGAAAGGAATCTGTGATGTATTTTTATAAATAGAAGATCAAACAAAGAATTATTGAGTGTGTGAGAGAGAGAGAGAGGGAGAGGGAAAGAGCGAGTTTGTATGTGAGTTACTGTTATGCCTAGTAGACAATGTTATCAGTCGGGACAGTCTGTACTGGGAGAATAGTTTTAAGATGAGAGTCTTATTTACGCCTAATAAATCCAAGTTGCAGTCAACCGATACAATGAGTTTATTGTTGTTTGTGATTTTAAGACTGTCTCGAGGAGTAAACTGAAGAGTAGAGAAGCTGGGGAAGTATGTGCTTATACTAAGCTGCTGATATGTAACTGGATGAGCAACCATTTTGGTGAATTCTTGACAATATTTTTACTTTGCCAAGGAGAGATATTTGGGTATTGTCCTGCTTTCTTGACTAGTATCATAAACTCTCTTTGTGAAATTTGCTTATTCTGTTACTCAGAAAAAAATAAATAAATAAAAAGATGGTTCAAATAAAGTAAAATACGCAGTTGTCATTTTTTTACCCAGAATTTAGAGAAGCCAAGAATGTCTGTTAGGTTACAATTCAGGCAGGCTTGTAGTGTGTCCCATTCATTGTTTAATGCATTGTATATTAACTGTAAACCTTTATATTTTGTATTCACTATATAGGGCTACAAGTAGTGAGCATGTTGGTTTGGTGATATGGCCCTTGATTTCGATTAATATCACCAAAACTGAGTTGTTTGATAACAGCAATAAATAAAAGGGGTGAAGAATGGGTGAAAATGTAAAGCAAATCATCTTCTACAAGGTTGTATAAGAAGGTATTATTTGTTTACCAAAGAACTGAATGCAGTAAGTTTATTTTACAGTTTTTTGTAGGAGGTTGGTGTGACACCGCCAGCCCAGCTATCTGGAATCTTGTAAATAATTCTGTCATTTGTGAATATTGATATGATTTATGCAGACTGTATGTTATGTATTGAGCTTCAAGAATGTAACAACAGCATAACCTGCTGGAACATAGAAGATTAACTTACAAATCTTCAATAAAATAAGTTGAAATTAAGTGCTTTACGATGTGCTATAAAAGTTAGTTTCCATGCAGCAAGCAGACACAATGTCTAGAGCTAGAAGTTTTTTCTACTGCCTGGAAAGAAAAGTAACTACTAGGTTTAAAATGTAAAGTATTTTATTGCCTTATGACCTCCTAGCAGCTGCATATCTGAGAAATATGTAGTTTTAAGACAGAGATGTTAGTTTGTGTGTTAGCCTGGGAACTGAAGTCAGGTGACAAACGCAATGTCATCCATGCTAACCCAGCTTTTGATATTGATTTAAGAACTCTCAGAGAGACTGGCATTTTGTATCTTATCTTGGTCCTAGCAAGAACAACCACTCATCTGCACTTGCCTTGTTAATAGTACATAACTAAGTTACAGTGATTTATTTTAGTTATAGATAGGAATATAGTAAAGATTAGTTTAGATGTTTTCTGTATTTATTTGAGACTGTCCTGCAATGTTGTTTTAAAATATTTTCTGTGATTCTGAACTCTGAATTAACTGTGTGGTTTGAATATTGTCTTGTTCTTTTATTATTTATTATTAAATATATTTAAACCTATCTTTGTGGCTGATATTTGTGAAACATAGTTAAGCTCTTAAAGTACTTGCATATGTATTTGGTGGCACTGTACAGGCCACTCCAATAGCCTTGCTTGGTCAGAAACTATCATTTGGAAAATAGTAACATTACACAGTAGGACTGGTCACTCTTTGGTAAGGGCCTTAAAGTGGCTGATAAGGGGTTCTGGTGGCAGTGATAACTATCTTATACTCTGGGAATAAGGGGGCATAGCTAGTAAACCTGTGCCAGCCTTTCCCAGGTGTGTGTTTGTGTATAAATCAAATCTCAAAGTGTGTGTGTGTGTGTGTGTGTGTGTGTGTGTGTGTGTGAGTGTGTGTCAGCTACTTGAGCAGGGACACAGAGCACTGGTTGGACAGCGAAGGTGTTGGGAAGACTTGGCTTGGAACCCTGCCTAACTACTCATCTCTATAGCTGTGCCAGTGGGGAGTCTTATTGGGGATCTGGAGAAAGAGTGAGAAACCAGCCCTGAAATGACTGTGGTCTCTATGTGCTCTTAAGGGAAATTGCACTTGATGCAGAGAGCTGCATCTGGAAATACTGTGTATGTATCTGTTTTTCTTCCAGTCAATGTCTCACACTGCTGCCAGGGGTGAGGATTGAGGCTCCTTGATTACTGGGCCAGTGCTGAGTCATCACATGGGTATAGCAACTTTTTTCTCAAAGAGAAGAGGTCCAAGATGTTAAGTAAAAAAAAAAAAAAAATATATATATATATATATATATATATATATATATATATATATATATATATATATATATATGACAGCCAGGCACATCATCACAAAATGTAGTAATCCCATACTAGGTCTCTAGTATATCATTGAAAGAACAGTTTATTGAATTACATTTCGAACGGCATTTCATCAAACATGCTGTTCATCAAATTGTTCTTTTTGAAATCACATTATGGTAGGGATCAGGAAAGTTGTCCTTAGTTGCCACACACTCTTTGAGGTTTGATTTACACACACACACACACACACACACACACACACACACACACACACACACACACACACACACACACACACACACACGGGAAAGGCTGGCACAGGTTTACTAACCCCCTTCTGCCCAGATTATAAGGTAGTTTTCACTGCCATCAGTCACCCCTGACAGCTACCATAAGGCCCTTAACAAAGTGTGTGATATTAATATTAACACATATGATAGTTTGACCACGAGGAAGGCTATTAGGAGTGGCCCACACAGTGTCACCAGATAAAGATCCAAGTACTCTAAAAACTTAAATATCTCTAGACAAATCAGCCACAATGAAAGGTTTAAATATATTTAATAATAAATAATAAAAGAACAAGGCAATACTAAATATATATTCACAGTGACATCAGAGTTCAAAACCACATGAAATATTTAAAACAATATTGTAGGACAGGCTCAGACAAATAAAGAAAATATGTAAACTAAGCTTCACTATATTCCTGACTGAATCTAAGAGAAGTATACCATTCCCTAGTAACTTACTATTTCAGCAAGGCAGACGGTGGGAATGTTTTTTCTTGTTGTTGTTGCCAGGTCCAAAGCAGAATGCTCTACCTCCCTCAGAGACTTCTCAAAATAATATCTAAAATGTTACTGATGGGATAGCTTGCAGAATTACAGAATTTCTGGTCATCTGACTTCAAATTCCCAGGCCAAAACCCCCATTGCTAGAAGCTGGAAGCATTTAGCATCTACCTGTAAAAATATGCACACAAGGGCTTTTGTACAGATCTTTGGCAGATGCTGGAAGTCATAAAACAATTTCATTCTTCAAAATTATCAGTCACTCCAAGGACAATACAGAAAGCTTCCTAGTACCGACTTTGTGTCTCTAGCTGCATTGAAACCTGTCAGATGGCCTCTTTTATGGCCTAGCGTACAAGGTAATTTAATTTCAAATATGTTTCTAAAGTTTGCTGGACTGAGGTTAACCATCTAGTTTCCTATGTTAACTTATTACATAGTGACGTCTGCAGGTGCAACTACAGTTAACTCCTACTGACGCCTCTAGGTGTTAAATATTGCTTGTTCATATTTGCATCAATAATTCCAAAACCATGCTATGTACAATGTGTTAAAAATTCATCTTAAAGCTTACACAATAGCAAACTCAACTGTATTAATATTTTACCTCTGTCTATTGCAGGTAAATAGATATTAACTGTTGTTCTTATGATATTAATTCATATAGATATAATTTTCACATTTGTCTAAATATCTCAACAACCAATAATACAGACAGAACTCCTTAGCCTCATATGAAAGCTCTCAGCTAGATGAATAAAATGCTGCTGACAGTATGTGTGTAACTTGAGTGGTTGCTGAGCTATTATAAGTTTTTTTATGAAATATTACACATTTTAGTTTGAAAAGGAGTAGTATTTTTATACCTAAAAGTTCTGCAACTGTTTCAGCCTTTTCCAGAATGTGTGAAAATGATTTGTATGATTTGTTTTTTAAAGGGAGAGCAATGAAGTACTTTAATCTTAATGAACTTGAGAGGAAAGCTTTATTTGAATTGTGTGCTAGAAATGATATAATTATTAAACCTGCCGATAAGGGAGGAAAAACTGTCATTATGAATTATGAAAAATATCAACAGATGATGATTGAATTTTTAAGTGATGTGGCCACGTTTAAGACTATTAACTTTACTGATTTAAACAACATAATTTATAGGATTAAATGTCACCTTTATGACCAATTAATGCAGTTAGCCATTACACTAGAGGAATATAACTACTTGTATATTGAACATCCAGTGTGCCCGTCCATCTATGGCTTGCCCAAAATTCATAAGAATGTATTGAATCCACCTATGATGAGACCTATTGTCTCAGGTGGGCAATGGACCACTACAGCTATATCCGAATATCTGGACTAACAATGTAAACCCTTACTAAGACATAGTCAGGCTTTTATAGAAGATACATGTGATTTTTTTGGAGTCATTAGGACAGTTTTTGACTGATAAGAATGTTATAGGTATCCTTTTTTTGACAATGGACATAAAGTCCTTATTTACAATTATTCCAAATGAAGTGGGAGTAAATTATGTAAGGGAATATGTGGTTCAGCATAGTGGTTATTCAGCTAACAAGATTACACTCATTTGTTCCTTCCTTGAACTTGTTCTTAATAGTAATGTCTTTATGTTTAATGGTGAGCTTTATCACCAGTTATTAGATGTGGCCATGGGAATGCCTGTGGCCAATAGTTATGCTAACATTGTGTTAGCTAGATGGGAGGAAATGCATATTTTGGTATTGGAATGGATAGTTTTGCACATGCTGATTTCATTTTCTATAAACGTTTTGTAGATGACATTATATTGTTGTGGACAGGAGATAGACACACACTTGAAATGTTTGTTCAACACCTACACAGTACTACTGATTTTCTTCATTTTGATATGTGTTGTTTTATCAATGAAATTAATTTTTCTGGATGTGAAACTATTTAAGACCAATGGTAAGATACAAACTACAATTTTTAGGAAAGATGTGCAAACCACCAGATATGTCCATAACTCTAGTATGCATCCAAAACATGTATATAAAGACATAGTAAAGAGTCAGTTCTTAAGATCAAGTCGATTAAATACAACAGATGAAGAATTTAATTCAGAGATTCAAAGCATGCCCAGTGACTTTGTACACAGAGGTTTATGATAAGGATTTATTGACAAGTAGTGCTGAACATGTTATATCAGAATGCCACAATTCAGCTGAAGCATATCTATATAAGAATAATGGTCCATCTGTGGACCCTATAATGGGAAATGCACGCAGATGTATAACTTAGGGTATGTGATGAAATTCAATAGATATTCACAACAGATTAGAAATATTATTTAAAGAAATTGGACTATCTTAAATTCTGATAGTGATGTTAAAATGATAGTAGGAAATAAGCCATTCTTTATATACAAGAAAGAAAAGAATCTGAAACAATTATTATGCTATAAAGATCTTAAGACAGAGAATAAAGGAGTTTGTGTTAGAAATAAGAACACTATTCCCTGCTATAATTGCACCTACTGTAAGTTTATTAATACAGATATTGAATTTCTACACCCTATTTCACAGACTAAATTCATCTTTAAGATGTTTAGTGTATGTACTACTGAGAATATTGTTTACCTAGAAAATTGTGTAAAATGTTCTAGTTTTTACATAGGTAAAACCAACTGTAAATTTAAGGAAAGAATAGCTTCAAACTTGTCAGAAATTCACAGGAAAGTTGATGCCAACACTTTGAGCCAACATATTGTGTAAGAAGGTGATGACCATACTTTTAAGTTCAGGATACTTCAAAGAATTTATAACAATAAAAGGGGTAAAGATATTCTTAATATGACAGAAAGAGCAGAATTCAAATGGATCAACTTTTTCAGAGCAGATATGTTACCAGGTCTTAATAAAGTAAATAGGACTGTTTAAGTTCTAAAATAGATTTAATACTATATATGATTTTTTATCTGTTTTTTACTCATTTATTTTGTGTAAGATTATCTTAGAGCTATATTGTTTAATTATTTAATTGTTTAATTTATTCTTTTATATGATTGGCTGGCAGTGTATATTTATTGCATGTTTTTATAGGAGTTGTATGTATTTGAAAAAGAGTTTTGACTCAAGCTTGACATTAAACTCTTTGTGGATGGTTGAACCTTTATCTATTTTGTATTGTACTAGTTTGGAGCATTTAGGTTCATTCAGCTGCTTCTTATCTGTTTGCTTTGTGCCATTTATACTTCTTTCATAATCCCTATGGTTCCAGATATGTGAACATTTGTTTGAAATGTGAAGACATAATTTGATTCTGTCAAACGGCATAGGTTCCGCCCATTGGAAATTACATTGCAAACTTCCTGAGCTCCATTGGAGTGAATGAGTTAAGCATATACATTTAAACAGTAACAATAGTGCATGTACATTTCTGTTTTATTTCAGTAGGGCACACTGTGGATACATTTTAAACATAGTACTTTACAACTACCTTTTCAACACAAATATCTGTACAGAGCAGTTTGATGTACACATGACATGCAGTTCTAATACATTTGTAACACAAGCATCTTATATAAATTAGTTTAATATTCACAAATGACATATAATTATTTACAAAATTCTAGTAGCAGTGCTGGCAGTATCTCCTTTCAATCACAACCCAAATCTATGATTTTCAGGGTTTCATGTCTTCATCTGAAAAACGTCTTTACTAGAACAGAAATATGGTTAGATTTATTTAATTAATGCATTATATTTGATAACTGGGCAGTAGGGCTAATCATGCTGACCCTTTTTAGTCATGATAAGAAAGCGATAAACATACAAAAAAGTAATAATTATTGACAATTCAATATATATGACATAAATGCCATCAGTTTTTATAGATGTTACTCCTCTAACCACCCCACAATATGTACACACACAAACACACACACACACACACATATATATATATATTGTATATTATATATATATATATATATATATATATATATATATATATATATATATAAACTTAGAGATTAAGTGGAGTTTTCTTATTTTAATAAAGCAGAGCAATGATTGTGCAGTTGTCCTTTTATTGTGCTTGGGAGGGTCGGGGTGGTGGAAGCTGGAGTTTTTGTTGTATTTGGTGGTATGTGCACATAGTGTAGTGAGAGGTGCTGTTTTGTGCTATGGAAAGGGTGATTGCTCCTTAGCTGCACTGTTGTAAGATATATGAGTTAGTATATTTTAAGTTTATTTTTTTATGTTGTGGTAATGCCTATGGTGGGTTTGCTTTGCTATTTCACTGCTATAACCAATTGTAACTAGACTATTAGTTAGCTGACTCATAGCATTACCTTTAAACTCTTGAAAATTTTCTATACATTTCTGTTTGTAAATTCAGTGCTAGTCTGTATTCAGAATTAGTTCTGACTACATCAAACTCGACTAGTGTGTGAATCATTTACCATATCTCATATATATAATCTTAAGCTGTGATACTCCGTAATAGCCTGCATATACTAGTACTTCTGTTGTTCTAACATTGTTAGTCTTGCTGTTGTAACAGCTGCTTTAAGTTAGACAAGCTAATATTTTTTCTTAACCATTGCTTGTTTTATGTTAATGTTGTGCCTATGCTAAACACAGTGTACTTCTGCACTCTTTTTTGCTTCAAGGCTTTTCTTTTCTCCCTAACCTCTTATATCTGTTATTTCTTTTAATTTCCCTTCCTCTATACCAAACCTACTTTCTTGGCTCCTATTCACTCGACAGCTTCCCTTCTTTTTCTCTCTTGTTTTCTTTTGTTTCTGTTTTCTTTTACATACTCTGTATACCTTTACATATTCTGTATACTTAAACCTTACTTAAAGGTCCCATCATCTCCCTCTTCTTAAGTCTCAAAGATGCAACTAACTTGTACATATCTGCTAGTCCTTTATCTGAAGTCCCTTGCGGTACCTCAGCATATTAAACTGCAGTCCTTTAAGTTAATATATGTTTTTACTGCTGCATTTAACATCTACATTTGGCTGAAACTGTAGGTCTCCACACCTATCTGTAGTATATCACCAGAATGCCTCTGGTATCCTCCTTTCTTTCCCCCCTCTATTTTTTCACTGTATATTGTCTCTTCTGATTGCTTGTCAGTTTTTTGATACAAACAACCAATCCCTTTCATTCTTATCCAACATTGGTATCATTACTTAATTCTCCCACCAATCCTGCATAGTGTGCTTTCTAGCTACATACTTTAAAGTGGGCAGGTAATCTTCTTACCTTTTCCTTCAGTGCAGTTGCTTATGTATAGCTTTTATACCTTGTGCTACTGATTGTTTTTTATGTTCACATTACAAAGCGTTTACAGGCTCTGCCCACTCCTCTACCCTACCCCCATTCCCACCCACCCCACTTTACTTAGATTAATACACTCCCTCAGACACATCTGCTCCTTCCACTAAGCAATCCACACCATCCAAACAGTTCTCACCAATCCTACCTCACACTTAATCTATCCAATTTCTCTTCTCTGCCTAATCTTACCCTATCCATGTACTATTTTTCTCTAGACTTCTCCATATTCTATGTTTCTCTTGACTTCTCCAAAAATGGTGAATAGACTTCCAGCCAACATATTACTTTTAATTTCCACACTAACAGCCTTTCTTTTATCCACCTATATCACTACAAAATATCAAAATTTGCACATCGTTTCCCTAACCTATCCCGACAGCCACCACCCCCTACCTCTCAAGACATCTTTATCATATCACCTCACCTATTAAACAAATCCTGAACTCATCTCTTCTCATTCAAAGTTCTTCACCCAAATTCCTACTCTGACTCTACTTACAGATTCCTGAGACTTCTTACTAAACTGAAGCATAGCAAGTAAAAAGAAATGCCATACAGACTGGAATCCCCAAGTAAAATCCAAGGCTTTATTTCATATAAACTGAAGCACACACATCCTACCTTGAATAACAACATACTTGTATGTGGAGACATTCACCCCAATCAAGGCCCACCATCCCACCTTCTGAATGTCTCCCT
Organism: Protopterus annectens; assembly: GCF_019279795.1. Lineage (NCBI taxonomy): Eukaryota > Metazoa > Chordata > Ceratodontiformes > Protopteridae > Protopterus > Protopterus annectens. The sequence continues at coordinate 862,379,134 of NC_056729.1, read as the reverse complement.
GCACCTTTTGCAACATGTATAAATAACTTATGCTACAATACCTCTGATCTTTTACTACTAATTTTTAACCTAAGAAGCCTATTACACATGATCCATGAATTCCATGCAACTATTGTTCACCACTCACCTTACATATCCATTTTAATTGAAAGATGGCTCAAATCACACATTCTAGATCAGGAAATCCTACCCTTAGGATACAATATCCAAAGACAAGACAGAACCCTCAAACGTGTTGGAGAATTAGCAAAAATATATAAAGACCATTTAAAACTAGAACATCTCAACATCCACCACCCAGTTATTTCAAACATAGAAATACTAATCACCCATCTTCAAATAAACCCCATAAGAATATTATCATCATAGCCATCTACCTTCCCCCAGGTAACAAGCCATCTACTATCGAAGATCTATTAAGCTGGTTCTCCTCAACACTGAGACAAGAAACTATTATAATGGATGATTTTAACCTTGACTGGGACATATTTGGCTCTAATAATCCCTCAAACCATATAAACCTCTATGGCTTCAACCAGGTAGTTCTCTATTCAACTAGGGTTGACAAACATACTAATAAAAACCAAATAATACAACCAAATGTTAAATACCACAGAGCTCCAATAAGTGATCTAACTCCTTAGTAAGCTAATAGATGACTACCACATCCAGGCATATAACTTATTTCAGTCGCTAATACCCAAGGAGTGTAACTGCACAAACCACTCATTGTGTTACCTCCTCTGATAGAAATATAATCAGCTGTCCTTGCTGTAAACAAAACAATTCCTTTTGCAAACTTCCAACACACACCCTCGAATTACTTTGCTTCGTTGAGTATAACAGTCAATGTATACTTGTGCCACGGCACAAAAATGTAAATCTTACTGAACACTCTGGCGTGCTGTGGTATACGCTGGACTGAAATCTCCTCTCAAAAGGAAATGCGACCAACTGTTCAATACTTCTGAACTTAAACAATTCTTTTCAAGGATTTCCAGCAACCACATTCAACTTGAAAATTTTATTGAGCGTAACTAAAAATGTTGATACCTCCAGAAAAACGGAGGTTAAGCATACAATATGTTGAAGCATACTGTTGAGCGTAAAAATAATAAATTGATAAAAAAACAATTAAAACACTGAAAGAACCAGCTTGTACTGTGCATCAAAAACAACAAATGGAAATATGCTGACTCAATAAGTTGTCCATAAAATTGACCTGAAATTCAAAAAATAATCCAATGACTTCGGTTAAGCGCTTTCACTCAAATAATCTTGAACTTCCTCAGAACGTCTCTGTGTAAGATTTCCCATCTTTTAAAACTTTTTTGGTGCCAATTCAAACTGTCCAGGTCAAAATTTAAAGCTACAATGTGTTATTCAAAAGTCAGTAACAATTCTACAATAATCATTCCTATAGACATATAAATATATATGAAAATTAAATATATTACCATTGCAAATTTTTGATAAACTATAATGCACAATAATATTATAAAATATGTATGAACATCATAAAATAAAATATAATATAATATGATGTATTGGATGAATAACTAAAATTGTACATTCCCACATATAATAAAAGTTGCTAACCCTCATGTTTAATAACTTATGATTCATAATATTACATAATTAATCACCCAAACTATCATAATTGAATGCCATATCAAAACAAAGAAAAATAAAAAATGGTGAAATAATAATATAAAACACATTTCAACATCTGTGTGTTTGAATGTTGACATGTAAATACTATATATTGACTTCTAATATAGCTTTAAGGGATATGTTGTCATTTAGACCTGGTGGGGTGGTGGCATATACAAATATTTGCCACCATGCCTCTCGATAACTTAATACTTTCTTATTATCTCCACCCCTGGGATCATGTCTAACACTGTCTACCAACCCAAATTTGAAATGATATTCTTCACCTCTGGATTCTATATGTTTATACAGTGCACTTCTTTATACAGTATATGTGTTCATAAATGCGCTTTTTTAAACTTCTCTCAGTTTTTCCCACATAATAATTAAAACATATTTGACATATTGCAATATATATTACCATTCTAGTGTTGCAGTTGCCTTTAATGAATCTAATATTAGATCTCATAGCATTGTTTAACACTAGTTCTTTGTTCTCAATAATATAACTGCATTGACTACACGCCCCAGACTTAGTAGTATGTTGAATGTTTTGTGTGGATGTCTCTTTGTTATATGAAGTTCCCTTTTCCAATATTCTTTTGATGTTAGCACCCATCTTGAATACAAACCCTGTTTTTTCTCCTATTACATTCTTAATTGTCTCATCATTAAACATAATGTGCCAATAATTCTTAATACTTTGTATAATATTGTTGGCATATGGACTGTACATCAAGATGAAAGCCCTGTTCTTATTTTCATTCTTATTGCTAAGTTTGCCCATTTCTTCCTGATTAGGAATAGTGTTGTTATTTCCTAATCCTAATAATGGTTTATAGGTAGTATTCCAAAGACTCTTGACATATGTATCAACGTCATTCAGTAACACTTGTGGATATCCCCTGTCTGAAAACAACTTGTGTATACATTTAATTTCCTCTTCTAAAATGTTAAATGCAGTAGTCATTCTCATAGCCCTTATGCATTGGCCTTTGTATATATTCCTTTTTCATTTTTCAGGATGGTAACTTGCATATGATAAATAATCATTGGAAAAGGTATCTTTTCTATAGATTTTGGAATGCAATTCATCCCCATCCTTGTATACTAACGTGTCAAGGTAAGCTAAACCAGTCTTATTGTAAGAATATGTAAACTTTAAAAAAATCACTGCTTTGATTGAGATACCGAATGAACTCTAATAACTCCTCTTCACCTGATTTCCATATAATGTAAATATCATCCAAAAATCGAACTTAATGGACAATATATTTGAAATGTGGACTAGTAAAAAGATTGGTGTCTTCCCAGTCAAGCATGACCAGGTTGGCATATATGGGGGCGCAAGCTGCTCCCATAGCTACCCCCCTGGTCTGCTGGTAATACTCTCCCTCAAAATAAATGAAGTTGTAATCCAAAATAATGTCCAATTATCAAGCTCACTTCATCCCATTCAATTCCAGCATATTTTCTAATACTGTTAGCAAAAGCCTCTAAACCTTTGATTTTTGGTATACAGGAGAAGAGGTCAATGACGTCTACAGTAACAAACATATATTCATCATTCCATTTTTATGGGGTAATTTTTTAGAAAATCCCATGAATCCTTCGCTAAGTGGGGTATATAATTGTAAATGTGTTTCAACTTTATGTCTATATATTTTCCCATAAAATACGTTTTAGATTTACTTCCAGAGATTATAGGTCTAAAGGGAGGGTCTGAAATATTTTTGTGGATTTTCGGTATACCCACAATAGTAGCCTATCTGGGATTCTTTACCTTTATAAACTTATAAATGTCGTTATCTATTCTACCATCAATTGAAAACTCTTCTATGTAACTGTCTATCCTCTGGTACGCTATGTTAATTTCATTTAAAGATGTAGTAACATAATTTCCCGAGTTGTGTAATATTTGATGTATTTTGTTACTATATTCAAAATGATCATAGAGTATGACTCCCCCTCCCTTGTCCGGTTTCATAACCCTTAAATTGTCGTTAATCTGTATCTCCTTGAGTAAATTCCTTTCTTCTAGTGTTAAGTTATTCTCCTGGGCTGCCTTCTTCTGAAGATTGTGTGTCCTGTATATGTCTTTAGATACAACTCTTTCATATACATCTACAGTAGGATGCTGTATAGGCATAAATGTACTGGGAACTTTAAATTCAGTTTTTTCATATTGTTTAATGAAATTATTGGGTGATTTGCTAAAAAAGATAGCCAAATTTATTTTTCTAGTGAATTTCTTTAGTTCCATGATGTTGTCTACTAATTGAAATTTGGGGGTAGGTACGAATTTCATTCCTTTTGAAAATAAAGTAAAGTGTAATTGGATAATTTCAATGTTAGCATAGTTGTATATATTAAAGCCTTTCCATGTGTAGATGACCCCATTGTTAACCACTTCATTACATAAAACTCTTTCTCTATCTGTCACTTCAATCACCTCTGGTTCCTGAAGTGGTATCTGTCTGACTGCTGATTTCTTCCTTTTTGATTCCAATAATGATCTTCTTGGGGATTGTAGTCCCTCTGAAAATGTTTTTTTTTTTTTTTCTTTTTTGGATATATCACATCTACTTGATGGATTGAAATTTACCTGTTCTAATTCTTCCCTTTCTTCTACCCTTTGATTTTTCATCCCCCAATGATATACTTTCTTATTCTCATAATGCTCCAAATCTCTCTTGATTTTCTTATGTTTTGTCTCACCCAAAGTACATATAAATTTCTCCGCTAGAACATACTGATTGTTGTACATCCTCTCCCACTCGTCAAAGAGTAAATCAGTAGTAATTTTTTGGTTCAAAATTTCTGTTTCTTGTATAAGTTAGGCTAACTTGTCATCATTGTGTTTGATAATAAGCCTCATAAACCTAATTCCACACTCATCAACAAACTGATTAAATTCCTTTATAATCCCATCATTCAACTGAAACCCCATTAGTTGTTTGAAAAATCTTAAACCTTTCGGAACAATTTTCAATTATATACATTTGTATAAGTAAGCATTGTCAACCTTGACATTGTTAATACTTTTTAGTTTTTTACCCAACAAATAAATCATGTCCTTTAATGTCCCAAAAAATTTGCTGTTCTTGTAATTCGTGTTAGAGCATGTCCCAGTACTATCCAAATTGATGTTGGTTTCTATAAATCTATTGAACATGTTAGTACCAATGCCATCTGTACCTTCATCATGTGTGATACATTGTGTTCATGTTTTAAATAAATTAACAGTACCTGTTGTTTGTTGATCTAGTTTTCCCACTACGTTAGAATAGGTTTTGATAGGACAATAACATGCTCAACAGTAATTTCACTCAGTTTATAATTGTTAACATAGTCAATTTGACATTCTTATTCTGAATTTCAGTATTTCACATTCCAAGTATATTTTCCCTAAAATGATCTGACGTGGTACAAAATCCCAAAATGTCAAAGTGCTTAATTTTAAAATTTATACCCTTTTTCTTGGAAGTAAACTTTTCCCATTTTAAATTGCAAGGTAAATTTTATTTTGAAGTAACATTGTTTGAACCAAAAGTAAAGTTAACATTTTACATAATTTTAATTTCGGCTATATTTATTCATATGAAAGAACAAGTTAATTGATATCAATGCACAATTGCATATTAAACCTTTCATGTTAATTGAACCATGTTAACCATCATTACATAAACTTTTTATGTATTATCACTCTATCCTGTGAGGTTGACCTATCTTCCTTTGATAAGTATTCCTGGTCATTAATCCTTTAAATGGATAATAATTTCTTTGCATAAAAATCCTTATGATTATATTGTAAAAAATATTTATCTACCTTAGTTTTCATGCCCAAAAATTAGTTTTATACACCTTTAAACAATCGCTCTATTCTATTTGTATACCCAGTATAAACTTTCTAAAACATTTTAATTGCCATCATCAATTCAGTTTAATAAAAATATCTGTGGTTCAAAATTCCTTTATTTAAATTAGGCTAATTTAATAATAATGAAAATATCAAAACCTAATTCCATCCATAAAACATTAAATCCTTTAATCATATTAATGAACCCCATTAATTTGAAATTTAAAATTGCACCAATTGGTAAACATAATAAGTAAGATTGTACTGAATTGTAATACTTTTTATTACAAATAAGATATAACATAAATTTCCAAAATGATCATCATAAGGAAAGATTGTCCTGACCTTGCAGGATGTGTTGATATAAATTTAACATTTATACCATTCATTAAACACTCATTTAAAACTGTTAACAAGTATAATTTAACTCGTTAAAGTTAAAAGTTTACACACATGAATAGTTTATAAGACAATTAAAGGTTGGCTCCTCGTTAAAATCAATTATTTTCATTTTAAATTTTAAATGATGTACCCTTTAAAGTTTCTGAACATTAAATTGTCAATTGCAACTATTGTGTATCCTGTTTAATAATCAGTTGTTAATATTTTACATACCTTGCTCTGATCCACATTTTAATCCCAAATTATAAATTGAAAATCAATGAAAATTTCTCTGAGGTGTTGTTATGAACCCATCGTTTACAAGGCAATAGAATTTATTTACTAAATAGTTTATTAAAGATATTGGATTTATTGTAAAGCATAAAAAAAAAATAAGACTGATTAAATTCCTTTATAATCCCATCATTCAACTGAAACCCCATTAGTTGTTTGAAAAATCTTAAACCTTTCGGAACAATTTTCAATTATATACATTTGTATAAGTAAGCATTGTCAACCTTGACATTGTTAATACTTTTTAGTTTTTTACCCAACAAATAAATCATGTCCTTTAATGTCCCAAAAAATTTGCTGTTCTTGTAATTCGTGTTAGAGCATGTCCCAGTACTATCCAAATTGATGTTGGTTTCTATAAATCTATTGAACATGTTAGTACCAATGCCATCTGTACCTTCATCATGTGTGATACATTGTGTTCATGTTTTAAATAAATTAACAGTACCTGTTGTTTGTTGATCTAGTTTTCCCACTACGTTAGAATAGGTTTTGATAGGACAATTTTTCTTAGGTTTTGCTCCCATCCGCTTAAAATCATCTTCAGTTTCATATATTGAAAAATCAAAAGTACAATTGGACCCTGATCGATTGTTGCTGTAGATCACTTCAGTAGTATTGTCCACATTGGCCAAGTCAATAGGGCAGTCCTTGTGTTTGTATCCTTGACCGTTGGGTATGGGAAAACTGTCCAACAATGATTCCAAACTGTCCACAGATCTCGTTGTTTTGTGACCAGACTTGTTTTCTTTGGAAGTTAAACTGTGTTGTTCACCATCTTTAGAATTGCCAATGGTGATTCTCTGTTATTCATTGGACCGTAACATGCTGTTTGAACCCAAACCTTTGTCACTAGTGTGCCCTGTATTTTCATTATTTATCTTGACAAGGTCAAACAATTTGACCATGTCTTGTCTGAGTCTCTCCATCTCCTCCTTCAAACTGGCAATGTCATCCTTTGTTAGCGTGTCCAAAATAGGAGAATTGTCACCGGTGTTCTCCATGGTTAGTATGCAACTGTCGAATTAAAACCAAATAATACAACCAAATGTTAAATACCATGGACCTCCAATAAGTGATCTAACTCCTTAGTAAGCTAATAGATGACTACCACATCCAGGCATATAAGCTGAATGTGGTTGCTGGAAATCCTTGAAAAGAATTGTTTAAGTTCAGAAGTACTGAACAGTTGGTCACATTTTCTTTTGAGAGGCGATTTCAGTCCAGCGTATACCACAGCACGCCAGAATGTTCAGTAAGATTTACATTTTTGTGCCGTGGCACAAGTATACATTGACTGTTATACTCAATGAAGCAAAGTAATTCGAGGGTGTGCGTTGGAAGTTTGCAAAAGGAATTGTTTTGTTTACAGCAAGGACAGCTGGTTATATTTCTATCAGAGGAGGTAACACAACGAGTGGTTTGTGCAGTTACACTCCTTGGGTATTAGCGACTGAAATAAATTATATGCCTGGATGTGGTAGTCATCTATTAGCTTACTAAGGAGTTAGATCACTTATTGGAGCTCCGTGGTATTAAACATACTAATAAACATTCCATCCTTGACTGGTCCCATACTAATTCAAATCCAGAGTCTTATTTCTCAGGATGTCTTCCAGACAGCCTGACTGTTCACCTACCATCCTAGCTGCTTAAATGACACTCCTGTACCAGTAGAAAAATAACATACACACTTATCCACAACAAAACTAACTTCACTACAGAAACCTTTACCACACTTCTCCAGCAAGTCAGCTGGAGCCCCCTAAAACATCTCCACCTCAATCAAGCAGTTCAGTACTTGAATGAAACATTTCTCACTATTCTCACTATTTTAAATAGACTAGCTCCCCTTAGAAGAACACACATAAAAGCCAGACACATTCCTTGTTTTTCTGCTGACAGAAAAGGCTCATCAAACAAAGAGACAAAGCATGACATAATCACCAACTATTAAAAAACTCAAACACCTTTCAAAACTACCAATCACTTTATTTTTTAGCAAAAAAAAAAAAATCAGGCTCAACAAAAAACACCATACAGTAATACAAAACAGGCACTGTAATAACCCAAGGAAATTTTGGGATGCCATCAACCAACTCCTTTAACCTGGTCAGGCTACTTCCCCAAGTCCAATTACTACAAACTCCCATGACACCATTGCCACTCAATTTAACAATCACTTGGGTAAACTCTATACTATCATTAGTAAAAGACAAAGGGGGTAATTCAATAAGCCCTACATGGAGGGATTCTCCATTTAGGAATAGTGCCACAGGCCGAACATGAAGGCAGGAGGCCGAGTGACCCAGGAAACAAGGCTGGTGTGTGCATGAGCCTCCCAGCACTGTTTCAACACAGAGGCAATGGCATAATGCAAATATGAAAACCATGTATCAGTGTAGCAGCCGTGTCTGCAGGAAAAATGTATGCTGTTACTAACCATCTACTGGAAAGTAAAAATAAAAATGGGGCTGTGACAACTCAAATAAAAGCATGTATTAGATTCAGTAGACATGCCAATGGCCAAAACTATAGCCACTGACATTTAAAAGTGATGCAATTAATGAAATATCAAATGTTATTTTTTTAAAACATATCACATGTTTAAGTGCTGCACAGTGACGTGCAAACATAATAGAGTGTAAAATAAAAATTAAAATAGTAAAATATGAAATATAAATGTATATTGAATTTTCCCATTATACTGGCTAGTAGGTAGGGTCATACAATGGCAGGTTATAGTGGTTGCTAAGGACATAGGCTCTGGTGTAGTGCAGTAGCTGGGGTATACACAATTAGGTATATGTAAATGAGCTAAATTTATTGAATAGCAGAATGGGCCACCATGTCTGCAGGTACCTATCCATGTAAGGCTGACATGAAAAGGGGGGTGTCATGGTTTGTGTAAGCACATTGGAGCTCAGCAGCTTCTGTTTGCACTCAGCTAAGCACAGTTAAGCAAGGGGGGTGTCTGAGGTTGCTCAGCTCTGGTTAGCCCCATGGGGCATGGTTTAGCTGGTTGAAGAAAAGGTAAGTGTGATCGTGTCCAGGGGAGGGTGCTTTCTTGTAAGCAATGTTTACACTAGCTCTGTGGGTTTGTGGAGAGTGTCACAGGGCTTAGCAGGGGCAGAAAAAAAAGGGAAACAGCCTGGGAAAGCCAATCAAGTCTAACTGACTGATAAGCCCAGTTCCATTAACACTAGCCCATTGAAACCCCCTCAATGAAAAGTTTTGCAGCTGAAATGGATCATAATCAGCCAATCACACAGGCTGCATCTGCAGCACTCCAGTATAAAGTATGCATACACCCTTCAATCTGATTTTTCCAACATACTCTGTACCATTGGAGTACACACACGGGAATTTTAACTGACAAAATAATAGGGGCTGCTGCTGCTTTGCTACATTTCTATGTGCTACAGGCTAGGGTCAATGACAATAAGGATGATGCTGACAATAGGCTCAGACTGAGGAGGAGAAGAGTGTTTAGGCCCAGGGTAACCTTTCAGGGTTTGCATGAGCTGGAGATAGAGTGATGCAGGGTGGACAGGGACATACTACAGGACCTCACCAAGCTCTGCTGCCCTCACCTCAGATCCAGAGCCAATGGAGGCGAACCCATCCCTGTAGAATCAAAGGTATATGTAGCCTTAAGAATATTAGTTACAGGTAATTTCCAAATACCTACTGTGGACATCATGGGGGTCTCACAGACATCCGCATCCAGTGTACTCCTCCAGTTCCTGGATGTCATGCTAACACATGCCAGTGAGCACATGTATTTCCCCAACACCTCTGAGGAGAGGACCACCAGTATGAATCTCTTCCACTGTGTAGCACAGTACCCAGAGGTTCTGGGTGCCATAGACTGCACCCATGTGCATATCAAAGCACCACCCAGTGAGGAGGGTAGCGTGTATGTCAACCGTAAGGGGTATCACTCCATCAACTGCCAGGTCATGTGCAATGCCCATGGCATTATCATCAGTGTGTGTGCTGGCAGCCCTGGCAGTTATCATGACTCCTACATCTGGCATGCATTACAGCTGTACCAGTCATTTGCCAGGGGAACATCCCTTATGGCCATCTACTGGGGGAAGATGGCCATGCACTGGAACCGCGGCTGATGACTCCCATCAGAAATGCAGACACACCAACTGAAGAATGCCATAATTAGGCACATTCACAAACTAAGAACATCATAGAGCATGTGTTTGGGATACTCAAGTCAAGGTTCCTCTGCCTCAACATATCTGGTAGAACCCTGCAGTACTCTCCAGCCACATGTGTACACATGTTCATAGTATATGCCATGCTACACAATATGATCCTACAGAAAGAGCTGTGGCAGGAACAGCACAGGCAAGGGACACACAGCCCTCAACCACTGCCAAGGTACCCACAGCCACAGGGGGACTCAGAGGAGGAACCCCCTGATCCTGTCCCTACAGGCAGACATAGGCATGCCCAGTACACCCTGACCTTGGCAAAGAAGCAATGCATAGCACATGCACTGACAACCTATGGTCCCCGGGACTGACACCTCACTCCAACTCATGCAGTAAAATGGATGCCAGCCATACCACACTACCTATACCTTACCTTGTATAGGCTGTGTACTGCATGCATCAGACAGAATCAGCCATCAGTCACTGTCCTCTCAACTTCTGCAGCCAAAACGTAAGTCACACTTCTTAAAAACAATTGACTATGGTAGCATATCTATGGTATTGCTGCATGTATGCAAGGGAATAGAGTGGGATACTGGGATAGCAGCAGACAACTGACAGATATGTGGGACAACAGAAACACCCTGCCAAATACTGGCTGCCCCAGAATATATAGTAGGCCCCAAGCCACACAAAACCACTGCACTATGTGAGGGGCCAAGAAATAGCAGGTTCATAGGACAGATGCATGCATGTCAATGTTGGAGTCCCCTACATACCTCTTAACCTCTTACAGCAAAACATCTGGACAAAGATGAAAAGAAATGTGGGCCAAAGGCCCAAACACAGGGACAGGTTTTAAGTAGTGCTCCTACAAACTTAGAAAGTGGATAGAATAACAGTATTTGCACTAGCAAGAAGTTTTGAAGGGTATGAAGTCTGAAACCCAAATGTCTGTTATTAGTGTCTGACTTCATTCTTCATTGATATGATATAATGACCCAGAAAATCACACTCATATTACAAATGGACTCAGAATATGAGGCAAACATCTGGACAATGTAGGAAAATCTGTACAGTTGACAGGTATGGGCCCCTACCCCCGAAATATCCATATTCCCATACAACTGCAGTAACAACTATGTTTGTAAGGTAATAGCAGCAGACCACACATTTCCAGGGCAATCTGAATCAACTTGCTAACATGTACCAGTTCCACCTAATGCAAGGATCAAAGTGCTATGTATATGTGTGGTAAAAGTGCCAGGAACTGGGTGGCTGTTGTGGCTTAGTGGTCAAAGTTCATTACTCTAGCTGACAGGGTCCATGGCTTGAGACGGGTCATGCCCACTATTTTTGCATGTCAGCTGCACCTATGGTAGGAGTCCCACAGACTCTCCCAATGTCACTATTTGTTACTGCAGGAAAGCTGGACAATGGAGGGACAGGAGGCCACAGATATGGACAGTACACAGACCTGACTAACCTAGAAGGTACCTACTAGAACAGCAGCTTGGGAAAAGTCAGTTTGTGCCAGGATATAAAGGCTGCCATGTAACTCTGTCGGCACTGACAACAAGTCAGTAGGCATCATCTATACCCCACAAATGACAGGCTGTTGCAGAATGTCCACACGAATGCATCATATATCCCTACCATTTATCATAGCATTGCATTTGTCTGGCAAACTATTAACAAACCAATAAAGGTTGATGTGAAAACATCAATGACACAGTTGAGATGCAGACTCCCTAACCATATGAAAATCCAGGCTAATATGAAGACATCCTACCAACTGTCTAAGTGTGGAAGAGCAATATTAAGATCCTGGACCCATGTTTTGGCCTGTGTCTGACTGTTACATATGGCCCTGCCCAGATGTCTGGCCATAACAGGTAGAGAGTAATGGCCAACATGTAACCTCATACTAACAGTGCAACACAAAATTGTCTAAGGACCAGGGCAGATGGATGGGGCACAATGATGGGCAACCTGCTGAACAGCTGCAGTCAGAGGTCTTAACCCTGTAACATTGTGTGTGGTGTTACAGCATCTACCCCACTCACACCAGAACTACAGTGACATAAGAGCAGCAACTGGGGATAAAGCCTGCAACTGGAGCAGAGCAGTGCAAAGGCCCACATATAAGAGGAAGGAGGAATCACTGGCCAGACAAATGTGCAATGTGCACACTAGAACAATATGTGCACTACCATGGGTTCCCTGCAGTGTATGGAGTCAGTAGACAAATGTCTGTCAGCGGGTCCTCACATTAACCTATGCTGATCTGCCACTGCCATACCAGGAAATCACAGTGCTGTGCAAATGTACCACACATTCTGCAAAACTCTGCTCAGTACACTAAACTCTGCACCCACCCTAGAAATGAGTCAGCTAAGAAGGATAACACACAGCCAGGAGATCCTTCAGATAGTACATCAGTCAGGTGATGGACTGATTACACAGCTGCATCAGCCAATTGGCTCTAGCACAAAAAACCCGGACCGGAGTACAGGTTGGTCTGGCCTGGAGCCCCAGTGTTACTACTGATGCTCATACTGGGCATGCTCTTACACTTAGCTATTTTTAGCCCATGTCTGAACATACATCTGACTATAGAACTGGGATGTCCATATATCCCTGTGCATGCAGACGGATGTGTTTGCCCTAACTGGCTCCCTCCACTCCTATCAGACACCATTACCCCATCTATCTGTATGTGCTACATGTAGGATATAGCCAGATCTTTTGAGTCTGATATACTTACAATATATAGGTAACAATTAAAAAGACTATTAATAGAGGGGTGGAGACAGGGGAAGAGAAAGAGACAGATAGAGAAACAGAGAGAGCCTCTGGAAGCCATAGAGTGATGTACTGCTGCAGCCAGAAGTATACCAAGTGTAATCAGTGGCATGTGCAAATACCATGGTGATACCCATTGTGTAATAGGAGGAAGGGGTTGTGATCCCACATCAGCCACCGTGTGTGTGTGTGTGTGTGTGTGTGTGTGTATATGTGTGTAAAACTATATCCTCTTGCAGTTCTATGTAGGTTCTGCTTATGTGTGTATGATGGTAATATACTTGGAGGCCTTTTCCACCCTCTAAACCCACCATTGCCTTTCTTTACAGGGCCTGCTGATGTCATCCACATAAGAAGCACTGTCAGACAATCTACAGGTATATCATCTTTGTGACGCATGTGATAGGAACATAGCCCTATAGTAAAATGGGTAACCACAGAAAGATAGTCCAAAGACAAAAACAAAACTACCAGAATCGCTTGACGTCAGAAAAGCACAAAACACTTTGTCCTTAGCTTTCATCCACTTTAATGATCGTGAACTTCATCAGAATGATCATCTACCCCATCCAACATCATTTTATAACTCATTAAACAATCACATGTTTCAAATCAATTAATATTTAAAAAGACAATGATAAAAATTATAATACACAAATTTTTATCTTTTACAAAAGAATCTATATATGTATAAAAATAATATTATACCATGATCCCCCCCCAAAACGTGCACGCTGATTGGCCAGCGTGCCCATTGTAAATCGAGATATACTAATGGAAAAAGGTCCGGTTGCCCGGACTTTTTTCCATTAGTATAACTCATTTTTAAACACTGTCTCGCTATGTTAAAAGGGTTTAACATAGCGAGACAGCGGAGATCTCCGTTGCTTATTTTTATGTTAAACCCATTTAACATAGCGAGACAGTGTTTAAAAAGCAACGGAGAAAGCAAGATCTACGTTGATTTTTAGTGTTTCGCTATGTTAAATGAGTTTAACATAGCGAGACAGTTAAAATAACAGCGGACATCTCCGTTGCTTATTTTAAAACTGTCTCGCTATGTTAAACTCATTTAACATAGCGAAAAAGCAACGGAGATCTTGCTTTCTCCGTTGCTTTTGCTCAACTCTGATGTACTGGCGCAGTACATCAGAACTGATGCCAGACATCTGCGGAAGGGCAGTAAACAGGCATTATACTATGCCATTATTTAAGAAAAGTAACAGTTTCTTTTCTTAAATAATGTCATGGTATAATAGCAATAACCCACGCCTGGGTGTGGGTAATGCTAAATTATTACCGGTTGGCTTTGTTTGGTCCCTCGGGCTTCACCTCGGGACCAAACCACGCCAACCGGTGCATTACCACCAGGCATGGGGTGCTATAATAATACCTAAACATATATATGTATACATAATTAACATTATAAATTTCCTATCATGTGTTCCAAAAATAAACATATGTAGGAACTACATTAATTGTAAAAAGCACTTTAAATTAACTACTTCATTTAAACCTGGTTTAATGTCACCCCCCCAGCCTAATCTGCCAAGTACTTTCCTTACATTCTAATCTGGTCTTAACATCACCAGAAAATTCTTTATTATCTATATTATCAAGAACAGAAAATGTAAATTTCTTAAAAGATTTACATTCTTTTGCATGTCTTGCTAATGCATTTTTTTTCATCTCTGTTTTTTTATAGCCAACTGATGTTCATATATTCTTCTTTTAAAATATCTTATGGTTTTACCTATGTAAAAATTTGTGCATGTAAGGCACTGTGCCACGTACACTAACATGCTACTATTACAGTCAAAAAAGCTATTTGTCCAAACTGTTCTATTTATATGTTTAAAATAAATAGAAGATGAATTACTGACAAATCTACATTTGTATGCCAGACAGAGGTCACCTCTGAGGAGTCTGTAGGAGACAGAGTAGAGGGACAGAGCTTTTAGCCTATGTGTGTAGAGTAGATGTTTCAGGTCCTGGATTATCTGGGTTGAAGAACCTCTGCGGTCTCTCCAGTTGCTGCATGTGCTTTGTGAGATACATGCCGAAAGGGGCATTGTACTCAATAATGGGAGTTATAAGGGAAGAATACAGGGATGTTATGACCACCTTGTCCTTGGATGAGATACACTTACAAATGAGGTGGGCCACATACAAAGCTTTCCATACAACAGGGGCAATATGGTGGTCAAAAGTCAGACTGCTATCAACCTGGGAGACCAAGTCCCTCACAACCGATTGTTTGGTTAGTGCCTTATCAGTGTGATAGTTTGTTGGGACATCACTTTTCCTAAAAAGGATGATGATGATGCATTTATTGGCATTCAGTTTGAGGCCACATGTCTGGCACCAATCATTTGTTGAATGAGACCCTCTTGGAGGATGTCCACATCGCTAGGGGAATTGATGACAACACACAGCCTGCAGTCATCTGCAAACTTGGTCAGCGATAATCCACTAGGTTTGGTGTGCACCTCTTAGAAGTACATCCCAAACAGCACAGGCCCCAGGACCAATCCCTGGGGTACACTGCTTGTTACAGCTCTACTACTTGAGGTGGCTTCCCCTTTTTAGACTAGGTGGGTTCTGTCAGTGAGACAGATTGCTTCCCATCTGGTAACATATGGATTGATGAATAGTTGAGAGAGTTTATCTATTATACCTGAGTGTGGAATAGTATAGGCGGGCTTGGTCAGGTCAAGGTAGGTGGTGTGTACCCTCTTCCCCTTGTCAATGGCCGTGGTGACTGTCTCAAAGAATAGACCAACTTTAACAGGTATGACCTCCCCTTGACAAAACCAAACTGTGGGGGATCAAGTGTCTTGAGGTTGCCAATATCCTTGTTAATGAGGTCCATGATAATCTGCTCCATGGCCTTGCAGTTCAGGCTAGTTAGGCTGATGGGTCTATAATTTCCTGGATTGGTGGATGCTCCATCTTTGTGTAAAGGGATGACAGTGGTGGTCCTCCACTCAGCTGGGAAGAAGCCAATACTCAGGCTTTGGTTGAATATGAGGCCTAATGGTGCCCCATATTCCTGCCTGAGTTCATGTAGAATGCATCCTGGGATGTTATCAGGTCCCAAGGAGGATGTATGTCACACCTCTGAGCGGGCAGTGATGCCTTGCTCAGTAGAGAGAAGGTGAGGGAGGCAGGTACTGGGGCTGTGCTGTTTTACTGATGGGGGTGACCCAGAAGTGAAGTTTTCACTGAACCTGTCTTCCAGAAGGTTGGCTATATGTACAGGGTTTGTGTATGTGGTGTCCTTGATCACCAGTTCAGAGCAGATCTGGGTGCTTCCCATGAAATTGCAGAAATATGTGAAGAAAGCCTTATGATTGTGTTTAGTAGATGTGGCCACTTTGGACTCGAAGTTTGTTTTGGAGGATTTCACTAGTGCTCTTATTTGCTTTTTCAGGCTAAAGGGAGAACTCGTCCAATTAAAAACCTGTCTCATCTTGGTCCTAGACAGCAATCTTCTTCTTTTATTATACAGTTTATTTACTATCGATGTCCACCAGACAGGTCTACTCTTACTTGAGGAGGAGGATTTTGTCCTGTCTGGCATTCCTGATTCCATGCAGCTATATAAATGCTCATATAGTACTTTGGTGTAGGTTTGGACATATGTGCCAGTTCCTGTGGATGGGAAGCGTGTGTGAAGCCATGTATACCTTCCCTCAGGAGGTTGTAATCAGCTTTGGAGAACTTATTTGTTTGACCCTAGCGAGCGGGTGGGGGGTTGGGGAGATGGTGACTTCGAATGTGACTGCTTTGTGGTTGAATCTTACCAGGGATGATGACACTGTAAGGATGCTGCAGTGTTTACTAATGTTGGTTAATTCCAAGTCCAAGATATTTTCACCTCTTGTGCGGGTGTCAACCAAGTGGTCCAAGGCATTTGCACTGAAGAAATCAAGAAATCTTTGGGCATTTGTGTTTTGGCAAGAGTTATTTCTACCAATCTATCATTGGATAGGTAAAGTTGCCTAGGATCAGGGTAAAGGTTGAATCTTGATAGATTCAAAGAGGTCTAGATAGGTGGAGTGGGCACCTTGAGTTAGAGTTGGAGGCCTGTAGCTAGCTATGAATTGAATAGGGATCTTGTCAATTGTTAGCTACACCTGGAGTGTTTCCTGTGCATCAGACTGTCTGACCAGCCTAGAGGTGTGTATGTGTTTTATATATATTGCAACTCCACCTCCTTTTGTTTTTCTGCCCATGGTTTGGGGTCTTAATGAATGACAGGTTGAGTATCCTGCTATGGCTGGGGTTATCTCTGCAGCTTTGAACCATGTTTCTGTGTCTGCACATATGTCAGCTTCTTCCAGGGTTAAAAATGCTTAAACCACCCATTGCACCACCTTACAGGGCCTGCTGATGTCATCCACCTTAGAAGCACCGTTGGGCAGTCTACAGGTATATAATCTCCATGGTGCACATGATTAGTACATAGCCCTATAATACATACAACTAGATAGGTAGGTGCTCTATTCCGAGCAAAGGCAAGTGTGCATGTATATAAATATATTCCATTATGGTAATACATTTTGAAGCCTATTCCACCCTGTAAACCCCCCACTTCCCTATATTACAGGGCCTGCTGATGTCATCCACCTTAGAAGCACTGTTGGACAATCTACAGGTATATAAACTCCCTGGCACATGCGATAAGTACATAACACTATAATTCATACAACTGAATAGGTAGGGGTTCTAATCCAAACAACAAGTGTGTGAATAGAAATATATTCCCTTGTGCCTGTGTGTAATGGTAATACATTTTGAAGCATGTTCCATCCTGTAAATCCCATATTGCCCTACTTTACAGGGCCTGCTGATGTCATCCAACTTAGAAGCACCATTGGACAGTCTCCAGGTGTATAATCTCCATGGTGCATGTGATAGGTACATAGTACTATAGTACATACCACTAGATAGGTAGGGGTTCTAATCCGAGCAATGGAAAGTGTGTATATGAATGTGTAGTTCCTGTGTGTAATGGTAAAACATTTTGTGGCCTGTTCCACCCTGTGAACCCCCCCCATTGGCCACTTTGAATGGGCTGCTATCATTCACCTGATATACACTGTTGGACACTCCTCAGTTTTATAAACTCCATGACAAATGCAATAAGTACATAGCACTATAGACAAACAACTAGATAGGTAAGGGTTTGAATCTCAGTACATCCAACTGTAATACTTATGTATGCGAATAAGTATATTCCCTTCTGGTTGTGTGTAGTTCCTGCTTATGTGTGTGTATTGCCAATACAGTCTCTGGACCACAAATCTGTCCCACCAACAAATCTTGTTGATGTTACAGACCAGGTTGAGGCCACGCATGTGGGTTACTCGAGTGGAGCTTCAGTTGCAGATATGCAGCAGTCCCATCAAGGTGGGGTACATGATCATCTTGTATGCCAGACAGAAGTCACCACTGAGGAGTCTGTATGAAGCTGAGTAGAGGGATAGGCCTTTTAGCCAATCTGTGTATGGTAAATGTTTGAGGACCTGGATTCTCCTGGTGAAGAACCTCTCTGGTGTCTCCAGCTTATGCATGTGCTTTGCGAGGTACATGCCAAAAGGGGCATTGTACTCAATAATGGGCTTTATAAGGGAAGAATACAGAGATGTTATCACCTTCTTGTCCCTGGATGAGATACCCTTACTTATCAGGTGAGCCATGTAGAAGCCTATCCATACAACAGAAGCAACATGGTGTTCAAATGTCAGGTTGCTATCAACCTGCATGGCCAAATCCCTTATTACTGATTGTGTGTTTAGGACATTGTTATTAATGTGATAATTTGTGTGGGAGTCACTCTCCCCAAAGGAGATTATGATGCATGTATTAGTATTCAACTTGCGGCCCTGTTTCTGGCAACGGTCATTTGTCTGGGTGAGACCCCCTTGTCAGCCAGCAAGTTAGCGATATCTACAACATTTGTATATTCAGTGTCCTTGACCACCAGTTCTGAACAGATCTGGGCATTTCCTTTGAGGTTGCAGACATATATTAAGAAGGACTTATGATTGTCTCTAGTAGATGTGGCCAATCTGGACTTGAAGTTTGCTTTACAGGATTTCACTAGAGCTCTTATTTGCTTGTTCAGACTAAGGAGACATTGATTCCAATTGGGCACCTGTTCCTTCTTGGGCTTGGCCAGTAATTTTTCACTTCTGTTACAGAGGTTATTTATTGCAGATGTGCATGGCACAGGTTTAATTTTCCTTGCTGTGGATGATTTAGCCCTGTCTGGTATACCTGATTCCATACATCTATATAAATGCTCGTATAGTGCTTAGGTGTACTTATGGATATTGGCACCACTTCCTACAGAGGGGCAGGGGGCTGTGAAGCTGTTTATATCATCCCTCAGGAGGCTGTAATCAGCTTTGGAGAAGTTTCTATGTCTGATCCTAGCTAGAGAGGGTTTAGGGGAGATGGTGACTTCAAAAATGCAGCTTTGTCATGCTGATGCAAAACCTGTTAACCTA
Organism: Protopterus annectens; assembly: GCF_019279795.1. Taxonomy (NCBI): domain Eukaryota; kingdom Metazoa; phylum Chordata; order Ceratodontiformes; family Protopteridae; genus Protopterus; species Protopterus annectens. Next base: position 862,359,452 of record NC_056729.1, on the reverse strand, counting down.
GCAGTTTCCTAGCCTTGTAAGAGCAATTTGTCAAGCGTGTCCCTATTTGAGGAATTGTACCCCCCCCATTAAAGAAGGCTTTGTCCACAGTAATTGTTCTAAGAGGTTGTGAGGCATCTCCCAGGCATTTAATCTCAATGACGCATGCAATAACTATGTAGCACTATAGTTCAAACAACTAGGTAGGTAGTGGCTCTAATCTCAATACTACTAACTGTGTTTGTGCATGCATATTCCTTGTAGCAGCATGTATGTGTAATAGTCATACCATTTTATGTGCCTGTACCACCCTGTCGACTCCCCCATTGACAACCTATGCTGGGCCTACAGATGTCATCAGCCTTAGAAGCATAGTTACACATTTTCAAAGACATTGTGAAATACACATGTTAAAGATGTCTGTCAGCATTCTGTAATGTTGCCCTTTCAGGATGTTCTGCAAATATGCCAGAGAACCAGAATGTTATGACAAATGTGACAAAAACATGTGGCAAACATCAGAACATTCAGCAAAAATATGTAGAGGTGAGATGTATAGCCACCATCAATCCCATCCTGCAGGTTGCAGTCCATGCTTGGCAGGTGTGATCTGTGAAAATGAAACAAACAATATAGAGGTCCCCAGGGTGTAGGACAACAAACATTTCCAAAGGTTGTGCACTAGTTGCATAAAGCAGTTATTTCATGTCAGAAGAACCTTAATGTCATGAGAAATAGCAGACGCTAAGGTAATATGACACAAAGAAGCTGTCATATCAGCAAACCAGGGGAGGTCCTGTCCTTTGCACTTGCTGTGGGTATGGTATGTCTTGGCACCTGTAACAATACTTCAAGACGTGGCCCACAGTCCACATGTGATAAGGCACCAACCCCACTCTGTGTTGCCTATGAGTGTGCAATATGTAGACATGTGGAGGCCCTCTGAGTAATTTTTAAACTAGTGACCCACATGTATCTAGGCATGAATGCTACCTGCCACCACCCGCATAAGTAAGTACTGCCTAAGGCTGTGGCAACTGTAAGTGGTGTGCTGTCGGTCAGTGACCCACAAACTGCTGTTAACACACTGCCATGGGGTCATACAGCAGGTATGGCATAGTGCCAAGGTCCTGGCCTCAAGCTGAGTGCAGAGAAAAGTGTTGCATTCATGATCCTGAGCATCCATCTGGTGTACTGTTCACAATGTGCCTGTGCCTCCATCGGGTGACACGTGCTCTGACACCTCTGACAAGGGCTGGATGGCTAGCAGTCCTCTTTTAGGCACCCCTGTCCATCTGCCTGCATGGAACTTTGCCAGTCCTCTGGCTCTGGCTATTGTCTGCACTCATAGATGCCATAATTGCCACACTTCCCTGTTTGATGCCACCACCCTCTGACTGCCCAGTACCTGTGGCTGCTTGGGACTGGTCATCTGTGGGCATATGGACCGTTTGTGGGGACATTGGGGGTGGAAGTTGAATGTCAACAAATGGAACAGATTCAGCACCCAACAACCCCACTTTTGCCTCACAATGGCCACCATCATCATCAGAGTCTGAGGAGACCTTGACATCAGGTTGTAAGGGGGACACACTCCAACCCCCATAGTCACCGGTGAGGGGGTGACATGACTACATTAATTCCTGCACTATAATGTTTGCTGATTCACACACACACACACACACACACACACACACACACACACACACACACACACACACACACACACACACACACACACACACAGGTGGGGTGCCACAAAGGCATTATATAGACCACACCCATACCTCTCAACCTTTTAGATCAAGAAATCTGGACAAAGCCATAAATAGTGGAAAAAAGGCACAAAAATAGGTGCAATGTTTAAATATTGCTCTTACAAACTTTGAAAGTTGATAGACTAACAGGTTTAGCATTAGAATGAATTTACTGAAGGGTACGAAGTCTGAAACGGAAATGTCTGCTATTATTTTCTAACTTAAGTCTTTAATGATTTGCCACAAAACCACAATTTTATGAAAAATGAACCAGAACTATGAGGCAGACATCTGTACATTCTGCAAAAATCTGTACAGTTGAGAGGTATGACCACACCTTCTGAGTGATGGCATACACAACACACAATCAGACTACAACAGACACACTTTGGACAGGTCTACAACAACATGCAGTGCAGCTATATTCAGTTAATGTTGTACTACTATACACCTGAAAGATATGTGACAAGTTGGAGTATGTTATGCACCTTCCCTAACACACAGTGCAACAAACAGGTTGTCAGCATGAGCAGCACACCTCACACAACACCCACACCTGCACAACACACAGAAATATCTACAGTGGTCCCCAACATTACAGATCCACCAACACAGGGGAACCCCATGACAAGGCTACAGCTGTACACAGCACATACAACACAAGATAGACCCCTGGGAACACAGTAATGGTACATTAATGTCTGGTACTGTATTCATTCCCTTACATTGCACACACAATATGTATGGACTGCTGCTGAGGCAGAGTCAGTATCCCCCCCTGATACCAGCACCTATAACCTACTGTCCTGCTGCAGGGGGTTACCGGGTATGATAGCCATAGTTGCCAGGCAATGAGATACAGGTGTGGAGTACACAGTGACCTAGCCAGATTAGGTCAGAAATAGTGAGGGGCGCCTGGACAATCTGTGCAATAAACCTGTATGACATTCACAGACTGAGAGGGGTTCACTGACAGTACATGATGTGATATGCCAGCTACATCCACCAGTACTTATTGTCAGTAATGTACAACATACAATCCAGTAGCAGTCATATGTGAGCTGGCCATTGCTGGGATGACACAGGGCCCACAGCTGTGATCTATGTTACTGTAGACAGAGACATAAGGGATGGCCACAGGTGTTGGACAGCAGAGTAAGAGCAACATGTCAGTCCAGTAATGTTATTGAGACCTACTGTTTAAATTCCTATTTCCCATGAATGTATCCCCCCATTTGCATTCCATTACATGCTTAATTCAGTGACATACCTGATATAGTGCTATCCTCCTTTGTGAAAAGAAATGCAGTTGTAGTCTCCTAAAGAATCATAGTCTGTCTTCCTGAAGAAAGTGTCAGACCTGTTTACCATAGGCAGCAACTTGCCTTTTGTAGGTAATGCTCATGAACAGGTGATTGCCTGTGCACCAATCTGTGACTTTGACTTGCTAATTGCATCCAGAACAGCTGGGTTGCCTTTCCATTAGCCAATGGCATGGCAACAGAGTGCTAATATTAAGGCCTGGCCCCTTTTCCTTGGCCTGTGTGGAAGACATTATGGAAGTGTGGGAGCTACAAAATCACACAGGGTAGGTAGAAATACTGTCCACTGTTTAGATTGATGTGTTATGTCCACAGTTTTGCATGCTATGTGTGGCCATTGATAACAGCCTTTAAAATTCTGTAGCAGAGGACTATTTAACAATGTGTGTTAGGGTCAGTCAGGGGACAGGGAGATGTGAGTACATACAATACAATACAATACAATACAATACAATACAATACAATAAGTGCATGATGCTGCAGTTGATGCTGGTCATGCCTCTCAACTGTACATATTTGCACAGCATATACAGAGTTTGGCCTTATAGTTTTGCTCTTTTTCTCATAAAATCTGTAGTTTCTGGCAAATCACTGAGGTGATCTATGGATTGAAGTCACTAAATAACGACATACATTTGAGTGTCAGATGTCATATCCATCAGACAATGTATGTCAAACAAACCCTGTTACTCTGGCAACCTTCTAAATTTATAGGAGCAATATTAAAAATCTGTCCCTATTTGTGGTCCTTTGTTTCCCCCATTTTTTCAAGCTTTGCCCAGACATCTTGCACTAAGAGGTTGAGTGGTGTGATGCTGGCCTATTGGCTGTGTATGGTTGTAGGGGGGAGAGTGAGACACATGTCCCTTTCATCTGAGCATTCCCCCTAACCCTTTATGTATGGATGTTGTGTGGATAGCCTGTTGTATGTGTTTGGGAAGTATTTTAGGACCTTAGAGGGTAATTGAACATACTGAAATATGTGTAGCAGGCCACAGCTGCTGCATTCTGGCCAGGGGTCAGACTAGGGATTGTGCAGACAGTGGAGGACAGTGAGCTGTTACAGTCAGTGAAGAAGCGGTGTTAGCTGTGGTGTCACAGCATGGACAGGTTGAGAGTACCCCTAACAGTCTGGCCATACCTCTCAACTGTGCAGATTTTCCAGGAATACCCATATTTGTGCCTCATATGTTTGGCCTGTTCCTGTTCTGCCAGCCAAATCAGTAATATGATCTCAGGATTGAAGTCCATAAATAATGACACACATTTGAGTTACAGACTTCAAACCCTTCAGCAAACGCATGTTAAAACAAATCCTGTTACTCTAACAAGTTTGGAAGTGCACATGATCGATATTGACAATCTGTCCCTATATTTGGGCCTTTGTCCCCCACATTTTGTAAAGCTTTGTCTAGATATTTTGCATTAAGAGGTTGAGAAGTATGAGTCCAGGTGAGGCATGTGCCTCTGGTACATATGTTACATAATAGTGCCATCCAGAGACCCCTAGGAAACAATTAGGGCACATATTTATATTTGTGAAATTTGTCCCACCCTGCAGGCCTTTGATGTGCTACTGTAGGTGGCAGTGACTGAGATAGCAGCAACCAGTTCTGCTGGAGATTGCAAGGCTCAGTTCTTCCTATGTTGTATTGATATGCATGCAGTTGCAGCCACACAGACTGGGCCAAGACTGTGGGTGTCCAGAGGTGACACATGCTAGGAATGTAGCAGCTAGAACTAGAGTGTAATTCTTACGGCAGGTGTGTTTGTAGGACAGATATGCATGCATACAGTGTGCTCTACAGGGCTGGCATGGACATGTGTGTTCGAATGGGCATGACGTGACACTGAGCTGTCCGTCATGATTTTGCCACCCCCAATCTGCACTGCCTTGCAAGTATGTCAGCACACAGAATAGGTTTTATGGCAACCCTGCCATAAGTGGGGGTACAAGTGTGGTCATTTAGCAAGAATCTTTGCACTTGTTAGCTCTACCTGATATTGTATACTTCCTATACATCCAGCAGCATTTATTTGTCTGTGTGTTGGTTCAGTGGCTGCATCAGAGGGCTAAGTTCACTGTGATTTCTCTTTGTATATACAGGAGTAGTGTGTCAATGGCAATCAGGATATGTTTGTAAAAGCACAACCGCTTCTCTACAGGTAAGGGGGGCTGAGTGGCCTAATGCAGTATACTGTAGTTGATAAGGTCCTGAGTTCAAGAGTTGGCAGGGTCTGACATTTTAAAGATGTAACATAAGTAAATTGAATGATATATTTACCAAAACACCATTTAATCTCCAGAGCTCAGATGGCCTAGTTGTTGGTTGCTCTGACTGTAGGGCAGCGAGTCCTGGGCTTAATACCTGGCAGGGTCTGACATTTTTAAAGATGTAACATCAGTAAAATGAATGATATGTTTGTCAAAACACCATTTAATCTCCAGAGCTCAGACGGTCTAGTGATGTGTTGCTCTGACTATAGTCCAGAGGGTCCTGGGTTCAAGGCTTGGCAGGGCTAGTTATTTTGTTGCTGGGAAGAACAGTGTCTGAATGAGATAGGGTGATTAAAGCAGTTTTAAATTGATTTTAGCAGGTTTGCGGGACACTTTGTGGTGCCAAGTGGCTCTCAACACCCCTTAGCTTTGCTTAGCTCCACTTATCCCCACTTGAACCTGCTCTATTTCCAAAAAAAGAAAAGAAAAAAGGAGTGATAGGAAAGTGGGGAAATGGGGGCACACAGGGGGAAAAACAATATGAAACAGATGTAGGGATGTGCAGGATGGGTATAGGAAAGGACCATAGCTATCCACTTCTTCTACAGCAACAGCTGTGCATGTTGTGGACAATTTGGAATTTGGAGCCTCACATACCACAGGGAGGGGTGTGGGCAATATAACTGAGTTGATTAATTGCTGGGATGATTGACTGATGCCAGTGTATATGGCGATGAAATGGAGAGCTATATATGGGACATCACTTTTTTGCGGGACAGGTGCCCGACTTTTTTTTTTTTTTTTATAAGGAGAGACTGGACTGTTGGGTAAGGGTTATAGGTATGTTCGGGGAGGTACGTTGGGTAGGAGAGGTTGCATTTGCAGACAGACAAGACAGTGGACAGCGGCAGTGTATGAGACATGAGGGGGTAAAACACCTTGTATGGGGAGGGTGGTGGGAATTAGAGGACCACGTGCCACCAGATGGAAACAGTAGGACTGGGGTCCCCACCCATGGGCAGTCACCACTGGCCCTTCACGGCTTGGAAGGTGTCTGTGCTGGGGGCTGGACACCAGTGCCCCTTGGCCATTAAGATGCGCCACTCTGCCATCCATCGGGTGCAGGTGGCTATCCAAGTCTCACTTGACCCTGCACATCAACCCTGGAAACTGTTGTCGGGTGACAGGATCCTCCCTGTGCCCATGCCCACCGGGGGATGAACCTAGTCCTCTGAGGCATTCCACTTGAGGGTGGTGCAGGACCGGTAGAGCAGGCAGCTCCAGGTCGGGTAACAGACATGCTGGGACCCAGTGTTGTGGCCAGATGGGGTGGGACAGCCGGATCCACAGATATCAGCCTTCCCAAATGTGCTATGGCAAAGTGGTTTGTCAAACATTATTGGTTAGTCATGAACAAAACATTTCAACATTAGTTATAACAGCATGAATGGGTGTTCCAATGCAGCCAGAACAATAGAATTGAAAAAAATTGCATATCAAACAGAACATAAATGGAATAACAGTTATTATTGTAACAGCACGCCAGTAACAGTTACAGCAACAGGCCAACAACAGTTGAATTTGAACAAGGTGTGTAAGTATGCAACCATTGAAATACATGAACAATAAAACACCACAAGTGCCAACATTAAGTTTTGAGAACAACATATCCATAGTATATGTATAATAATTAGTGATGCAGATAAGGGGTGAGGGAAAAAACACAGTCCATTACCAACTGTACAGGCTATATTTTTTACAACAGTACTGCTCAATACTCTTCAGGTCTGCCCTTACTTTACCTGTACCTGTGACCTATAGCTTCTGTAGCACATACATACCTATTAAGCTGTTGACCTGGAATGGTATGGGGCAAGCTGTGAGAAGTGTAGGTATATAACTAGAGGGGACTCGTGCATGTCAGGGTTACCTCTATGATTAACAAGGTGTACACTGCACTGGTATTATGTGAGAGTGCTACTGGCATACTTCTACTGGATTTATGACTGTGTCCAAAGATATTGGCAACTGTGATCACTAGCCATGATAGGTGACACTTGAGAGACATGTATCGGGAAGAGTGCATGGTGTATATACCTATGCTGATGTCATTTGTAGGCATGAGGTTCGACACTAGTACATTTGTACACAGTTTATTAGTATACCTGTCATACAGCTAATACAAACATTTCTTTACTTGTATGCCTTGTGGAGAAAATATCTGTTAACACTACCTGACTATTTCTACAAATAGTCAGGATTACTTGTGTGTAAATATAAATACATGTTAGTATGAGTCCCTGAATTTGAACCATGGTCTTTGTGTGCCAAAATGGACAACATATTTATTTGTTATCACACTGAGCTACTGGGTCACTGCTGTTGGCTGCTTGACTGATTTCTGCCTAGAAATCACTGGGTTACAATGTCTGGACTTATAATATAAGTAGAGTGTCACAGAAGACTGACAGTTGGACATACATGCATGAGATTCATGCATGATAGACAGTGAACTGTGTATTAATACTTTGAATGCAGGTGTACACATTTAACCCCTAGTGAATGTGAATATGTGTCATCTGTACAGAGCATAGCAGGGTGCTGGGTTGCATGCCAAAACCATATACATTTGCACATCATATATTTGCAGTCATCAGCTATTACAGTCTCATACTTGCCTGCATCAGCGTACCTACATTCAGGACTATGTATAGCTGAAATGCAAAGGTTAACACAAGACAATGCTGCAGGAACACACTATAATACATTACACATTACTATTCAAGGTTCATATCGTAGTGTAGAACATATTTCTAATTTCATTTGTATCTTGTTTTTACACTCCACATCTACAGTATGGCATAACAGCTGCTTAGCAGACAAACCTCAGTGAATTCATGCTCTCATAGCCATATTTGCTGTGTAGCAACTGTACACTTGTATTTCTTTAACAACAGACCAGATTAAACACAACAGTTTGTGGGAAAAAGCTTTATTTAGGATGACATGACACAGTGGTTTGTTACATTCAAAATTCTATATTCAGTTGTATTAGTTGCATATCCTGTAGATGATGAATGTATGCCAGTTATTACTTTCACAGTAGAAAGCACAGTATACTTTATTAACAGATTAATTCCCACACAGTATTACTACTGTACTGGCTTCCTTTTACCAAAAGTAGCTTGTTTGCTGTCTTCATCTGTATTACACAGTACCTGGCATTAGTCACTTATATCAATGTTAGTCTAACAATGCATTTTATTCAGTACACTGAAAGCACAATATACCTAATGACAGCAGACAATTACACTTTCTCATTTATTGTACTATATATTGCAAGTTATATCTGTACTCACCACACCGCTGGCTCAGCCTCACCAGACGTCCGACATGGGCCTCAATGTTATGAGCCCTCTCCTCTGCAGCTGTGAGGGAAAACACACCATTATGCATACCCGTCTATCAGATATTCATAATACAATTTGATAAAATCACCACTTGATATACTTACAAACTTCTTTGGCATTCTGGCCCAGAGAATCTTGGATCCATTTGGCCAAGAGAGCCCCCTTTATCCATTTCAGGTCATCATAATGATGATGGACCTGCTCACCAGTGCCGGGGATGCCAGTGGCATAGGTGAGCTCAAGTGTCATATGGTCCCAGGTCTCAGACTTGTATTTTGAGCCCTGGTACTAGCCCTGCAGTAGTCTGTTGTCATGGTTCTAAACAAGGAGCCCAGCCATGACCCTGGACTCCAATATGCCCCATAACTGCACCCAAAAGTGAGTTTCTTTGCCAGCACCTGCCATAGCTCCTGCACAGATCAAACTCTAACAGGTTCTGCCTGTATTCCCGCCTGTGTAGTTTAAATAAGGCCATAGTCCCACCCTTTGCCATCATTGGACCATTTTCAAAAATGCTAAGCACAGCTCAGCAGTGTGCAAACCCTATAAGCTGAGTTGAGCAGTGCTTAAAGTGGCAAATGCTGAGCAGTGCTTAGCAGTTTGAAAATCTGCTTAGCTGAGCTGAATACTGCTTAGAATGGGACTTCTTAGCAATGCTCAAACAAGCTAAGCAGAGCTAAGCACTGCTAAGTATTGCTGAGACAGCTCCTGTTTAAACATTGCTTAGCTTGGCTTAGCAGTGCTAAGCAAAACTGAGCTAAAGGCAAACAAGAGTTTTCATTTTTAAAAAAATAGGAATTGACTATTAATTACACATTACTGATACATTATTATTAAGTGTATATATTTTACTTTACATGACCACCCCTATGTGCTTTCATTACATTAAATTGGGGTGTGACTGTACTGTATTGGACACGTGTTTAAATGGTGGTACTACCCTGGTTAACAAATATCACTAACTACATCAATAAATAAAATAGAAATTAATATAAAAATGCATTCCCATGTAAAAGCTGAATAGCCTGCCTAGGTATTTGAACCATGTACCTATTGCACACAAAGCCATGACTCTAACCAATCAGCTAACTTGGCTATGACATTTCAGCTACACATTTATATATAACGTCTCCATAAGTTAAAGCACCATACCACGCAAACCCATTCAGCTGTGCTTAAACTTAAAAGAAAATGAAATAAAAAAAATTAATAATTTATTATAAATTAAACATTACACTAACAATTATTAAATAGGTGTCTGAGGGCACTTTTTTTCTTGTTTTACTGTCATACAACACTTTTGCAATGCAGGGGGTGTTACAGATACTGTAACATACCCCCTACATGACACATCACTTCACAGTATTACTTAACTGTCCGAGAACACTTTCTTCATTTATTTAGTGCCATATGGCACTTTTACAATGCAGGGGGTGTGTTATGGACTCTGTAACACACTCCCTACATGACATTCACTTCACATTTATTGATTTAAGTATCTGAGAGCACCTTCTTTATTATAAAGTGCTGTACAGCACTTTGAGAGTGCAGGGGGTGTGTTACAGATACTGTAATACACCCCCTACATGACATTCACTTCATATTTATTGATTTAAGAGTTTGAGGACACTTTCTTTATTGTAAAGTGCCGTACAGCACTTTGTGAGTCCAGGGGGTATGTTACATATCTGCGAGCACTGTAATACACCCCCTAGCACACTGATTCAGTATCCATGAACAGAATACATCTCCCCCTCAGTAGTGCGGCTTCATTAATATGCAAGGCACGCTGCCAAGAAGGAGGTGTGGACATGGACACCATTCACTCCATGTAGGAATAACACTATTCCTACACAGAGTTTATTAAATCCGGGGGAAAATCAATTCCCAATTATCACTACCCACAAAACTTGAAACAAATGCTGATTCCTTCATTATTCAGACCATATGAACTCACCACATAAACAATCTCCTATCCAAACTTAAATGTTCTTCCACTGGTGGTGATCAACTTCCAAAAGAATACCTTAAACTTGCTGCAGGTGCTGTTGCTTAACTATAGCCATCCTTATAAATTGGTCTGTTATTGAGCAATATGTCCCATCACTATGGAAAGTGTCCCATGTAATCCCTCTTCAAAAAGGTGGCACTTCCACTGATTATTTTCTAACTACAGGCCCATAGCCATCCTCGCCCCACAAGCAAAAATACTGGAAAAATGCATTCACTCACAACTTCTCAATCATCTCCTGAAAAAGAATCTTTTGTCGTCCACCCAACACAGCTTCTGACCTAACCATAGTACAACAACAGCCCTAGTTAGCTTCATAAATACAGTGAACCAACATAGGAACAATGGGTTACTTATCTCCTCTATATTTCTCAATCTATCAAAGGCCTTCGATACGGTATCCCACGAAAAACTTATCTTCGAGCTAACATCCCTTAACCTCTCTCACTCTACTCTTACCTGGTTTATTAGTTACTTAACCAAGTGTCAACAAGCAGTCAGATGGTAAAATCAGCTGTCCTCTTCCCTTCCTATCTCTGTCGGTGTACCCCAAGGCTCTATTTTTGGTCCCCTCCTTTTCACAATATTTACAAATAGACTATGTACAGCCAACCAACGTACTACATTGGTTCAATATGCGGATGACTCATCCCTCATATACTCCACTCTATTCCTACCAGCTCTACTCAACAAACCCAGCAATCCTTTCTGGACATAGAAAAATACCTTATTAATTCACAACTGATTCTTAATGCTTCATAAACAAAACTTATGCTTTTTTCCAGTAGTAAAATATCCATGGACACTACTTCTTTCGCCATTTACTCATCTAACAATACCCTTATTGAACTTGTTGATTATACAAAGCTATTAGGCGTCACCATAGATAATGACCTCAAATCTGATAAACATCTATCCCTTACTATCAAGAAAGTGCATTTCAAACTTGGCTCCTTGTATTGAGTAAAGCCCTTCTTAACTGACTCCACCAGATATGCCATCTGCAGAACTCACCTTCTATCCACCCTCTAATATGCCTCACCCATTTTCACTAACTTAAGAAAATCTGACTTAAACAAACTAGAATCCTACCTATTACAAAGTAGCCAGATTTGCTTCCAACCAGCCTGCAAGAACTTTCACTGCAAGGTACTACACCAACTTAACTGGTTAGAACGTCCCAACTTTCTAACCTTTAACCAACTAATTCTAACTCATTCTACCATTTATTACTCTGACAACTGCCCCTCTATTAGCAACCTAGTTCAGCCTTAATCCAGTGGCAGAACTCTTAGATCTTCTAAGAAATTGCTCTTGAAGGTCACCAAGTCCAACAATAGCTACTGGGATTCCCAATATTCATTCAGACTTGTCAAAACTTGGAATGATATACCTCAAAATATACTCAACACTAATAATATTTACAAGTTCAAACAACTACTTAGAGAACACCTTAACAACACTTAGCTTTACTTCTACACTAAACCTGATTAGTGCTTTTTCTAGCTCTCTCCCCTACTTAATGTACCTTCTACTTGGTTGTCTCCTCTAACTTTCTCCATCCCTTAACCTCCTTCTCCAATACCTCTGCTGCCTTGTCACATTATTTTACCTACCAGTCAGCTGCATTATCCTACCTTAAAAGTGCATTACTTCTGTTTGGTCTAATAGTTTTCTGTTTGTTCAAAAAATTTTTTATGCTCACTGTGCTAAACTCCTCCCAAGTTTTATGCCTGCCATTTTTCTATTTATACATTTTATATTAATTTCTGCCCATGTATTTCTTCATGTATTTTGTTCTGGATACACTGTTATCAAAGACTGATTTGCTATCTTTATGGAACTTCTTTTTCCCTGGCCTCTACTGAAAACAGCTTTTCTTAGACCCATTCAGACTCTCCTGGTAAGAAAATGTAAATAAATAAATAAATACATTTCATGAGTGTTTAAAGTACACTGCTATCTTGAATTACTTATTTTCTTCCGTTAAGTTTACATTTGTTTGTGGCAGCATTTCACTTCAAACACTGTGCTTTTACATTAGGAGGACTAGGATTATTCATCTAGTGGCAGCAGATGTTTGTCTGCTCTATCTGAGTTGGGAAGCACACAAAATGGTTCTAATTCTAGTTATTTTATTAGCCAGAGAGGTCAGTAGTCAGATTTCTATATTTCCAGTGCTGGTATAAATTTGAAACATTGGCACAGAGCTGCTCAATGTGCCAATCCGCAGTACAGATACAAACATCTAGAAGCACATTTTCCCTTTAGAACTGCCCATAAATCAGTATCCTGTAAAGCAGTAAATATAGATCAAATACCTTGCACACTGATAAGGCTTAGAACACCTAGTTGTACACTGAGTGGCAATACTGTTAAATGTAGTCTTTTTAGCCTAATCTTCACCCAACCCCCTCCTATAAAAAGGCACCCTTAATAGCCTCTGTTAACTCCTGTATGCTGCACCCTTGTAGCTCTCCAGTTAGGGGACAGAACAACATGGATATGCAGTTTCCTAATTTCTCTGCAGCCAGCCTGGTTGAAAGGGGTATCTTGAGACAATGTAGCAATTGTCTCATGTTTACATTTAATCCTTAAAGTAATAGATACAGTATGAGAGAGGTATACATACACAATATCACTGAAGGCTAAACTCTCACACTGAAGCACATATCAGGTTGTCAAAAGGATGCACACAGAACTCTCAACACATAGCACACAACCCACACATACAACAACATATGCTGAGGCACTTAAATGCAATCTACCTAAACAAAAATGACCTCCTAGAACACCCATGAGCAAATATTATCCTCAGCATACCCAAAAGTACTCAACAAAAGCAATAACAACTTACATGCAGTCTCAATCAGTGCAGCCCCAAATGCAGAGCATATAGGACAAGCAAACACAGTTCCCAGGAATCTAGTCATAGGGGACTCAGTTGTAGGACATACTGATGCCTATATAACCAGGATGAACATGGAGATGATAACGGTTAGTTGTCTATCTGGAGCCAGGATCTGCCAAATTATGCATGCACTCAAGTCACTGCACCACAGGTAGCAGCAGTATGATTCCATCATAGTCCATCTAGGTGTAAATGACCTCAGAAGTACCTCCCTAGACTATATGAAAAGAGACATTATAGATCTCTCCGAGTATGTGCCTCAGGCTGGCATAAGCCTAGCACTGAGCAGCATATTACCTTCTCAAGAATGAGGCTAACGTACGAACAAAAGATGACTGTTTTTGACAACTGGCTGAGTTTCTGGTGTCATTCTAAGAGGATCCAATATTTATCGGCATGGGAAGACACAGATAACAAACTGTTGCTTTGTCAGGGATGGTCTATACCTGTTCCTTCTGGGCTTTGAATAGTGGCTAAAACTTTATCCTTCCCCAAAGAGACTTTTTTAGGCAATGCCAAATTGACAAACCTACCAACATAGCAAAAGCAACTCAACTGAACCTGAAGGTGTTTCTGCTCAATGCCAGGAGCTTAAACAAAAAGCTTAACTCCCTCCAAGCCCTCCTCACTCTAGAGAATATAGACATATGTGCAGTTGCTAAGACATAGTTTAAAGCTGCATAGAGTACCCTGGCAGTACAAGGTTTCAGTGCTTTCCACAACTTTAGACCAGTAGCTGCACACACACAGGGACTAAAGATGGAGGTTTCTTGATATAGATCAGTAACAAGCATACCTCTAGTTTAGTTAAACGGGATGATATGCTGGAGTTTCTTCACATACAGTTCACCATAGATAAAATCCTGTACCTTATCCAAGCAAGCTACAGGTCACCCTTATGTCCCATGAAACTCATAGCACATACTTAAACCTATTGGAGACACTCACCATCCAACCTAACACATTACTTATGGGGGACTTAATTACCCTTCTATAAACTGGGAATCTTACATGGCCCCAAATCTACAGGCACAAAGATTCATGGACTTTATAAATACAAACACCCTTAACCACTTAGTGCAAACACCCACTAGAGGTTCTAACATACTGGACCTTGTGCTCACAAATATGGAAGAAAGCTGCAACACCCCCAATGACATGCCCTCCCTAGTAAGATCTGACCACAAGGCTGTCAACTTTGAGACCAAAGTCAACTTGGTAACCCCAGCAAACCCAGTAACTGTTAAGAACTATTCCAAGACAAACTACTTTTTATTAAGAAATAGTTTGTCAAAATTCAATGCCCCTCTTAATCCAGAAAACACAGCAGTCTATGTAGAATTGTTCTCTGTGCAAGCATGTCAATGGCTGCATACAGGCTGTTATATCTAGCAGAAGTAAGCCCAAAACTAAGTCCAGAAAGGACCAACACGGTGGCATCCCAGATTAAACAGATTATACAACAAAAGAAAAAAAAAATCATGGCTAAAAATCAGGAAGTAAACTTCCCCCTGAAGATAAGAACTCTCCCATAAAAATAAACAGGTAGCTAAGAGTGCTAATTAAGTCCAATAAATCCAGTTTTGAGGCCAAGATAGCCACCCATGCAAAAGATAACCATAAGGGTTTCTTTAGCTAAGTCACAAACCTCAAAGGCAGCACATAGCACTGTGCTGAACTGGTGGCCAATGGTGTCACATTTACTGAGTCAGGAGATATTGCGAATCTGCTGGCTGACAAATTTCCAACTTTCTCTCCCAGTCATCTCCAGCCACCTCCCAAGAAATAACCTCAAACATAATCCCTCCAAGTATAAATAGAGAGCATGTCCTGGCTGAGCTCTCTAAGCCCAAGAACACAGCCTCAGTGGGCCCCAGTAATATCCCAGGATGCCTCTTGAATAGTCTAAAATATGATTTATCAGGGCCACTGGATTTGCTGTTTAACTATAGTCTTAAAACAGGCTTGGTGCCACAAGAATAGAGAGCTGCAACAGTCATCCCTCTTCATAAGGGTGGACTGTCAAGAGATCCTGGAAACTACAGACCCATTAGTCTGACTAGTCTTATATGCAAAGCCATGGAAAGAATTACCATAGAAATGATCAACAAAGACATAGGAGACCGTATACATGGGATCCATTCCAGTCTGGTTTTGTCAGTGTAAGGTCATGCCTACTGAACCTGGTGGACTTTTTTGAGAAGGTCACTAAGGTAGTGGATGAGGGTAAAACAGTACATATTGCCTACCTTGACCCGGTTAAGGCATTTGATACAATATCCAGCTCTGGTATTGTTAACAAACTTATGGAATTAGGCATAAACTCCTTACATGGCACACTTGATAGCCAGCTGGCTCACAGATAGAAACCAGGAAGATAGGATTGGTGAGACCACCTCCACAAAGAGGCCAGTCACAAGTGGACTTACTCAAAGCTGTGTGCTAGGCCTGCTCCTCTTTGGCATCTACTTCTCAGAAGTCAAGGCTAATGTCAAAAGCCTTGGGCTGACCAAGTTTGCAGCTGATTGCAAACTGGGAACAGTCATAGAAACCCCCAAGACAATAACATCTTACAAGTGGGTGTAATACAGACAAATGACTTCTGCCAAAGCAATGACTTAAAACTCAATGCAAATAAATGCATTATAATACCCTATGGGAAGTTGGTCACCCCAAGAAACTACATCATCAATAAAACACCCCTAAGAGTTGACCCCACTAGTCACGGATCTGGGAATACATGTAGACAGTAACCTGGCCTTTGACCAACATGTATCCATGGTAGTAAGGAAATACTTCTATGTTGCTCAAGTTATAAGTGCATGGCATTTAGATCCAAGAAAGTTATTGTATCACTATACCTGGCCCTCATCAGACCGTCATTGAGTATAATGCCCCGTTCAGTCATAGCCGGCCTTAGGCATAGGCCAACTAGGCAGCCGCCTAGGGCGCCGCTCTACTAGGGTCACGTTTCCAGTATTTATTTGGTGTAGGTAGACCAGGATGGGGGTAGCGGGTGATGTGGTGGGGACACCATGGAGTCCTTTTGCCTAGGGCACCACTTGACCTAAGGCCGCTCCTGCGTTCAGTATGTACCTGTCCAGACACATGCAGCAATTGGAATGTTTGCAAAGGTTCCTTACAAAAAAGAATACAGAACATAAATATAATGTCCTACGTGGATCACCTCAAAGCCCTGTCTCTCTACTTGGTCTCTTACAGGCTACTGAGAAATGATATATGTTTGGCATACAAGGCATCCCTGGACCCTACTCTGATGAGCCTTTTGCACATCTGCAAAACAAACAACATCAGAGCTATTAGATGTAAAGACCTAAATTTTGCTTGCAACATAAATAGGACATGTTGGACAGACAGATATGCATCTTAGAGAATTCCCTTTCTCTGGGATACACTTCCCATCCATGTGAAACAAAGTCCCTCCATAACGCTATTTAAGTAGAACTTGGACTATTAGATGGGAAATTAAAATTCACCCCTGTGGCACCCATGCCTCTGATGAACAGATGTAGTCAGTAAATTATGCTGTAACCAGCAGTCGCACCTATATAAACGGCTATGAGCCTAAGAACCTATGATGGGTGCAGTCTTCACGTGGTTGTAGGGGGCTTGCAACCCTATAAAAATACTTTTATTACAGGCTTTAGTGGCTTGATACATGATAAAAGTGGAAACTGATACTGTGAAAGATGCGTGAGCGCGTACCCCCCCCCCCCAAAGAAAAAAAAGTTCTCTAGGGGTGAAATTCCTCTAGTACCAATTGCCTGCAACAAAAGATACCAAAGAAGAGAAAGTCGATCTCTATTTTTCATAGGAAATAATTGCCAATGTGATTTAAAAAGAGTGCGCATGCAATAATTTCCAGCGGTTAACGTTGCTGCCTCACAGCAAGAGGTTCTCTGGTTCGATTCTTGGCTGGGGTGCCTTCCGTGCGGAATCTGATGGTATGTAATGACTGCATGCCTCATCTAATATGTACATTTTTTGATAATGCAGCGTACACTTATCTAACAGCCATCATAAATGTGGCATTTTGCCTGTCCTATGATTTTTTTTAAATCCCGTCTTACTCTAGTAATGTTTAAAAAACATTTGTCACGGAAAACGTCACTGACATCACACTGCCTGAGGGCTTAGAAGTTATTTCGTGGTCTTACCAAATCTTGAAAGATGAATTACAGAAATCATCGAGATGCTTTGACAAAGGAAGTTATTTTGTAGTGTGTTCTTTACTGAACTGCACTTAATGACCTGACTTAATTTCAAGAAAGTGCATGTGTACACATGCAATACAATGTAAACTTCACAGTTTAGCAACATACTCTCTTTTAATACAACTATCTTTCTAACGTCTGATAACACTTGAACAAATGTAAATATTCACACTGAAAGGTGAATTTTCATTTTGAAATGGTGATGTGTACCCACCTCGTCATACCTAGTGCCCACTATTTTTCTTCACTTTAAGACTGGCCTGAAATTTCACTTCAAGACTTCCTAATAGGATAGATTAGACCATTCATTTTTCACCTATATCTCCTCCAGTTAATGCTCATAAGTGTACTGTTTTTATTTGCTCATTTTGACCTGCAGTTCCTTGACTCTACATATCTCACTCTGTGCTCAAACTGATCTTATTTACATGATGAAACAGAACTGTGTCTGACTAAACTCTTGTTGTAAACAGAGAACGGGAGGAGCAGATAGTAGGACCAACCATCGTCAGTAATGTAAAAGGGGGTGTGGCTTGACTTCGATCAGTTTACTCAAGCCTACAAGAGTGCTTCCAATTAAGGAAAAAAGCAAATCTGTGAAAAGAACTATTGCACAATTTTCATGCTAAATAAAGTTATATAGCTAAAACTCGACAAAAGATCATCGCTAAGATAACGAGTAAATACCAAGGGCTGGAAGGCAACACAGCAAAAGGGCTACTGAAACAATGGAAGTGCTTCTGTACGGATCTATTGGCATTAGTGCCATTTTCCTGACTTTCGTAATTGTCATTACACTGCATTTACTCACAGTTTACATGCGCACATGGAAAAAGATGAGGCCAGTTCCTGGCATCGGTCCTTGTTATCCTTTTGTCGGCAATGCTTTACAGTTTAAGGCCAGTGGACAAGGTAAGTTCATTTTTTCCATCACTGGCTGTTGTTTTAAGAGACTCACTGACAGCAGCGACATAAGAAAACCAAAGAACTTCAAGAGTAACCTGAAACTCATTCTACTGTCAAGGAGCTACAGACAGCTGAATGATGTTTGAATCGTATTATGACAGACACCAGAGAGAGACTTCAAGTTGTTTTGTTAATGCTCATATGAAAAGGAAAACTCAGATTGTAATTAATCTTTTCTTTTTAGTTTACTTATTTGGGTTTTGTAAGTGAAACGAGCTCCATTAAAAGACATAGCAGGAAAAAAAAAAAAAAACACATTGCACTGCGTTTACTTTTATAATCGTATGTAAACAGTGTTAATACCTCTCAGCCTCTTGGAGCAAAAAATCTGGACAAAGCCTAAAATGATGGGGGGACAAATAGGGACAGATTTTAAATATTACTCTTACAAACTTAGAAAGTTGATAGAATAATAGGTTTTGCATTAGCATGAATTTTCTGAAAAGGATGTGGAGTCTTACACGCAAATGTCTGTCATTATGACTTCAATCCCCAGCTATTTGCCAGAAAAGTACAGATTTTAGGAGGAGCACACCAAAATTAGGAGGCAAAAATCTGGACATTCTGTGAAATATGTACAGTTGAGGGGTATGATACTGTTCTGTCTATTTAGAGTTACCCAAAGTGGCAGTACTGGACGTTCTGTTAACAAGTTACCTAGACTTCACGCTAATTTACATTCATTACATCTTAATGTGTTAGGTGTCAAGTTATAGAAGGAAAATAACACTTTTTTGTACTGGCAGAATAAATTCAACTAAAACTGTAAGAAAAAAATGCATGAGCACAGAACTTATATTACCACTGCAGTACAAAGTAGTTTCTCATAAATTCTAATAATTCTCATTATGTAACTAATTAAACCCATCTCTTATTTTAGATTATTTGGAAATGTGCGAGAGTGAATGATACAACACTTTTTCCTTAGAAAGGCACTTTATATACTAACCAAAGTCAACTTTAAAAAACTTTTCTAGGTCTGTAGGCTGACATGCACTGTTAATCAGCTGCAGCAGTTTTACAGGAACTGGAAAGAAGATTAATTAGTAGCATAAGTAGACAGTACATTTTATAAAAAAATATTTGTTAGTACTGTGTTGTTCATGTGGACTGTATGGATTTGTCAGGCTTTCCGACCAACAAGCCATGTACTGCAACTTTGGTCTTTGTCCTGATTTATTTATATGTAATGGTCTCCAAATACAAAAATAAACCCAAAAAGAAAAGGAGAGGAAATAGGAAGCTGGTATGCCAAATTTAAATTGAAATTAGTATCCCTATATTCTGAAGATAAACTGTGCAGAAACAAAATGTAAATTGCAAACAAACATATACTGAAATAAAGTAGTCGGATAAGGTCTTACTTGTACCTTTGTTATAACTCAACAAACAATTCATTAGGTTTCATGTAAATTTTATTCCATAGCACAACCTTCCTAAACCACAAAGGTCTCATAAATGTGACCAAAGAAACAAGCAACCTCACAAACACACAATACAGGCATACTTTGTTTCAAATTAAAAGCCCATAAAGCAAACCTTTATACAGTTGAATATCTTAGTCATAGCTGACTACATAGTGAGACACACCAGTCGTCAGGTTGTGCAAGGAGAGGGTCACTGAGAGCTGCCTGTCGGGAGAGAGGATTCGATACATCATTCATGCTTTCAAATCAGTGGACTACAAAACACATATGATGTGGTCCTACTGCAAATGGGTGTAAATGACTTGAGACATGTCTCCCTGGACCATATGAAAAAAGAGATACAGTGGAGCTCTCAAATATGTGGCACACCAATGTAGGATCATATGAAGTTACCAAGCTATTGGCCTTGAGGCCCTTATAAGTCCAACCAAGAGTTTAGCCCATGTTTAGACAGGTCAGCACCCGATGCCCCCTGTCCAGCAGAGACACAGGTGGAATCCCGGAGGTGTATTTTCTGTTTCTCATTCAGTTATCCAGGTTGCACTTAAAAACGGGGTAAAGAGGTACTCAGCTTGACGTGGAGGAGTGTGTTCCACAGATGGGGGAGTCTCTGGGACACACATCTGTCCCACCAAGAAGGGCTATTGATGTCACAGACGAGGTTGAGGCTGCTTGAGTGTGGGTTACTCGAGTGGAGCTTGGCTTGCAGATATGCAGCAGTCCGATCAAGGCAGGGTCTGAAATCACCTTGTATGCCAGATAGATGTCACATCTAAGGAGTCTGTATGAAACTGAGTAGAGGGATAGGGCTTTTAGCCTATCTGTGTATGGTAGATGTTTGAGGCCATGGATTCTCCTGGTGAGGAACCTCTGTGGTCTCTCCAGCTGCTGTGTGTGCTTTGCGAGATACATGCCGAAAGGGGGTATTGTACTCTATAATGAGCCTTGTAAGGGAAGAATACAGGGATGTTATGATTTCCTTGTCCCTGGATGCGATATCCTTACTTATGAGGTGGGTCATGTAGAGAGCTTTCCGTACAACGGAAGCAACATGGTGGTCAAAAGTCAGGTTGCTATCAACCTGGGTGCCCAAATCCCTCACGACTGATTGCATGCTTAAGGCATTGTTATTAATGTGATAATTTGTGTAGAAGGCACTCTCCCCAAAGGGGATGATGATGCATTTTTTGGTATTCAACTTGAATGCCATTTTTCTGGCACCAGTCATTTGTTTGGATGAGACCCTCCTGGAGGATGTGCACATCACTAGGGGAATTGATGACAGTGCCCAGCTTGCAGTCATCTGCAGACTTGGTTAGCCATAGCCCACTGGTTTTGGCCTGCAACTGAGAAACGTATACCCCAAGTAACAGAGGCCTCAAGACTGAACCGTGGGGTATGCCGCTTATTACGGGTCTACTGCTGGAGGTGGCTTCCCCTATTTTGACTAGGTGGGTTCTGTCAGTGAGCCAGTTTACTACCCATCTGGTAACATATGGATTGATGCCTAGTTGAGAGAGTTTATCTATTATGCCCGAGTGGGGAATAGTGTTGAAGGCTTTGGCCAGGTCAAGATAGGTGGTGTGCAGCGTCTTCTCCTCATCCGTGGTGGCTGTCTCATAGAAGTTGACCAAATTTAACAGACATCACCTCCCCTTCTTGAAGCCAAACTGTATGGGATAAGTGTTTGGAGGTTGCCAATGTCCTTGTTTACAAGGTACATGATAATCCATTCTATGGCCTTGCAGATCAGGCTAGTTAGGCTGATGGATCTGTAATTTCCCAGATTAGTGGACGCTCCATCTTTGTGCAAAGGGATGACGGTGGCTGTCCTCCACTCAGCTGTGATGAAGCCGATACTCAGACTCTGGTTGAATAGGGCGCCTAATGGTGCTGCAAGTTCCTGCCTGAGTCCATGTAGGCTGTAGCCTGGGATGTTTTCACGTTCCATGGAGGGTGTATTTTTTGCCTTTGAGAGAGCAGTGATGACCTGTTCCCTGGATATAAGGGGAAGGGAGCAGGTAATGGGGATGTCCTGATTTACTGATGGGGACAGAGGGGTGAAGTTTTTGCTGAATCTGTCAGCCAGCAAGTGTGCTATATGTATGACATTTGTTATATGGTGTTCATTGACTACCAGTTCTGAACAGATCTGGGTGCTTCTTTGAGGTTGCAGATATATGTGAAGAAGGCCTTATGATTGTCTCTAGTAGATGTGGCCACTTGCCAGGCTGTGCTAGGAAAGGGTCATGGTCATTTGCCTACCAGGTGCCAGGATTTGTCAAATCACAGATACACTGAGCTGCTCTGCATACACCACAAGTACACATATGGCACAGTCGTAGTGCACGTATGAAAATGACTTGAGACATACATCTCAGGGCTATATAAGTGAGACATGATGGAGGTCTCAAAATGGGTGTCCCAAGTAGGTATGAATCTAGCCTTGAGCAGCATTCTGTCATCAACAAGAATGATGTCACAATATATAGCTACTGCTGCCTTATCGAGTGCCCAGGCCACTCCCCATCTGGTGCCCCTCAACACTAAGTTGAGGGGCAAAGAAAAAATTCCATTCTCCAGTCTGGCTCTCCTCCGTTGTTTACTAAGGAGGAGCACCATGTCATCTGTGTTCACCCTCATGTCTAAATGAGAAGCAAAAAAAAAATTCTTAAAAATGGAGCAAGCAGTTAACTATATTCTTGACTGTAGAACAGATACAGGTATTCGCTTTTGTACTGGCATTCAGAAATGTCAGTATGGACTGGTAAGGAAATGCTGACTGATTGATTGGAACTGCTAATTGTGCTCGTAACACCTTGCGTCCAGACTGGCTGCCCCCTTCATCCTTCCTTAACTATGTTTCAGCTGCATTACAAAAAAGGTAATTGACATCACCAATTGGCTTAGCTTCTGGTGTCAGTCTAAGGGTGCTTGGGAGGAGATGACAGAAAGTCCTCTTGCTTTGCCTGGGATAGCCTGCATCTATAACCCAAAGCTATTTTTATATTGGGTAAATCCTTGGGGGTAAGTCAATAAGGTCTACACAGAGTGATTCTAAGTGTAGGTATAGTGGTAAGGCTCAAACATAAAATCAGGAGGCTGAGCGATCCAGGAAAAAAGGCTGAGGGTATGCACGAGCCTCCCAGCACTGTTCCAACACGGAGGTGATGGTATAAAGCAAATCACTTCATTTGCTGGTGAAAACCATGCAAATGAGGTGAATTTGCAATCCAGGAATCGGACAGGCATCCGTGTAGGAACCGTGTGCACAAGAAAAATGTATGCGGCTACTAACCGTGTACCAGAATGTAAAAATAAAAAAAGGGGCTGTGACAACTCAAATAAAAGTATGTTTTAGGTGCAGTAGGCATGCTAATGGCCAAAACTATGGTCACTGGCATTTAAAACCGATGCAATCAATGAAAAATCAAACTTTTTTTTAACACATGACACATTTAAGCGGTGCGCAGTGACGGACAAACATTATAGATCGTAAAATTAAAATTAAAATAGCACAATATGAGATATAAAGCTATATTGAAGTTCCCCGTTAAACTGGTTATTAGGCAGAGTCATACAATGGCAGGTTATAGTGGTTGCTAAGGACATAGGCTGTGGTGTAGTGCAGTAACTAGGGTATACACATATAGGTGTTTGTAAATTAGCTAAGTTTCCTGAATAGCAAAATGGGCCACTGTGTCCACAGGTACCTAACAGTGTAAGGGCTACAACATGGTAGTGTAGGCAGAAGAGGCAGCTGACATGAAAAGGGGGTGTGTCATGGTTTCTGTGAGCACATTGGAGGTCAGCAGCTCCTGTTTGCACTCAGCTATGCAAAGCTAAGCGGGGAGGGGGGGCATGTCTGAGGCTGCTAAGCTCTGGTTAGCCCCACGGTTTAGCTGGTTAATGATCATGTCTAGGGGAGGGTGCTTTCTTGTAAGCAATGTTTACACTAGCTCTGTGGGTTTGTGATGAGTGCCATGGGGCTGAGCAGGGGCAGAAAAAAAGGGAAATAGCCTGGGGAAGCCAGTAAAGTCTAATTGACTGAGCCTAGTTCCACTGATACTAGCCCACTGAAACCCCTCAATGAAAAGCCCTGCAGCTGAAATGGATCATAATCAGCCAATCACACAGGCTGCATCTGCAGCACTGCAGTATAAAGTATGCATAGACCCTTCAGTCTGATTTTTCCCACGTACTCTGCACCATTGGAGTACACACTTGGGAATTTTAATTGATAAAATGATAGAGACTACTGCTACTTTGCTGCATATCTATGTGCTACAGGCTGGGGTCACTGACAATAGGCTCAAACTGAGGAGG
Source organism: Protopterus annectens (assembly GCF_019279795.1). Taxonomy (NCBI): domain Eukaryota; kingdom Metazoa; phylum Chordata; order Ceratodontiformes; family Protopteridae; genus Protopterus; species Protopterus annectens. The sequence goes on along the minus strand of NC_056729.1, from coordinate 862,334,890 downwards.
AAAAGTGTTCAGGCCCAGAGTAACCTTTCGGGGCTGCATGAGCTGGAGGTAGTAGAGTGCTACAAGGTGGACAGGGACATACAGGAGCTCCCTAAGCTCTGCCGCCCTCACCTCAGACCCAGAGCCAACAGAGGGGAACCCATTACAGTCAAAAGAAAAGTATGTGTAGCCTTAAGAATACTTTCCTAAGACCTACTGGGGACATCATGGGGGTCTCACAGGCATCCGCGTCCAGGGCACTTCACCAGTTCCTGGATGTCATGCGAACACATGCCAGTAAGCACATTTATTTCTCCAACACCCCTGAAGAGAAGACCACCAATGTGCATCCCTTCCACCATGTAGCACACTACCTAGGAGTCCTGGGTGCCATAGACTGCACCCATGTGCACATCAAAGCACCACCTGGTGAGGAGGGTTGAGTCTATGTCAACTGTAGGGAGTATCACTCCAACTGCCAGGTTGTGTGCATTGCCCATGACATTATCATCAGTGCATGTGCTGGCAGCCCTGGCAGTTATCACGACTCCCACATGCCATACAGTTGGCATTGTGTGTGTGTGTCTGGAGGGGTGCTGGTCAGCTGGGCCATGGAGAGGAGCTGTGCGTGTCTGTTGGTGACCTGCATGTGACAGTGATGTGCGTGTGTGTGTGTGCGTGTGCATGCGTGTGCATGCACACAGTTAAGCCATGCCCTACATGTGGGTATGTTGGACAGCCATTGACTGTACATGGCAGAATGGACAGCTCAATGTCTCTGGCCATGAACATGAGAACTGGTGCTGCCCGGAGTGTCACTGACACCACCATGCCCAAGCCCAGTTGCGGTACTACTGCCTGATGGTGACAGATGTCTTCTGGGTCTGTGTCCCTCATGGGACTGACCAGGACCACGTGCCCATGGCTGCCACATCGTGGCATGGACAGCACCTTCCCATTGGTAGTGCTGGTGGTACTGCCACTACAGGAGTGTGACTGTGCATGGCCACGTGGACTGTCAGCTGATGTTGTTGCTGACCTACATCCACATGTCTGACTCCCTACTCCCACCACATGCTCAAGCACAGACATTGCACGGTTAAGGACTGATAATCTCTCATCCCACCCTCTATCCACTACATCAGCGTAATGACATAAGGCGTCAACAGTGCAGTGGAGGGTGTCATGCATGCCAGGCAGTGTTGCATCCATGACCCTGACCATCCATCTGGTGTACACAACATGCCTGTGCCCCCATGATGGACTGGAACATGCTTTGGGTGACAAGTGCTGTGACACCTCTGACAGGGGCTCGATGGCCAGCAGTCTTCCTTCAGGCACCCCCTGTCCATCTACCTGCATGGAACCTTGCCACTGTCGCTGTTGTCTGCAGTCACAGATGCCATAGTTGCTACACTCCTCTGTTCAATGCCACCACCCTCTGCCCAATACCTGTGGCTGCTGGGGACTGGGTATGTGTGGGCATACGGACCGTGTGCGGGGACATGGGGTGGAAATGGGATGTCAACAAATGGAACAGATTCAGCACCCAACGACCCCACCTATGCCTCACAATGGCCACCATCATCATCGGAGTCCGATGAGCAACTGACATCATGTTGTAAAGGGGATGCACTCCAACCCCCATGGTCACCTATGAGGGGGAGACAACATGACTACATTAATTCCTGCACTGTAATGTTTGCTGATTCTCTCTCTCTCACACACACACACACACACACACACACACACACACACACACACACACACACACACACACACTGGTGGGGTGCCACAAAGGCATCATACAGACCACACCCATACCTCTCAAACTCTTAGATCAAGAAATTTGGACAAAGCCATAAATAACATTGGGGAAAAGGTGCAAAATAGGTACAGTGTTTAAATATTACTCTTAGAAACATAGAAAGTTGATAGAGTAATAGTTTTTTCATTAGAATTAATTTTCTGAAGGGTACGAAGTCTAAACCTCAACTGTCTGCCATTATTTTCTAACTTCAGTCTCTAATTTGCCAGAAAAACACAATTTTATGAAAAATGAACCAGAACTATGAGGTAGACATCTGTACATTTTGCAAACATCTGTACACTTGAGAGGTATGACCACACCTTTTGACTGATGCCATGCACAACACACAGTCAGACCACAACGGACACGTTTTGGACAGGCCCACAACAACATGCAATGTAGCTAATTTGAGTTACTCTTGCTAGTACTATACACTGTGAGATATGTGCAAAGTTGGAGTATATGATGGAACTTCCCCTAACACATAGTGCACCTGTGCACACAATAGTGATGCACTCCTGTATAGCAAAGTGGCTACACCTATACAAAACCTATGTGCTTATATGTTACAGCTCCTGCAAATATGCTGTTATGATTAGCAGTGTGATGCACTGCAGTGAACACCACCAGAAGTGAACATGCACGTATTGCATTATGGCTAAGTGTAACGGTTGTGTGCATGGCAGAATGGCATCCTTTAACATACCTAGAGTATAGGTGAGCCATAACATGACAGTTCCACACTCACCGGCTACAGGTTGATGTTCCCCAGCCACACCAGAGGTACCTATGGATTTGTGGGAGAGAGGTATTGTCAGCATGCACGCATGTGGCATTGGTACAGGATAATATGTGCATTTATCAATATGTACAGTACAAGCTGTGATATTACCCCAATTGCTGAGAGTCACAATATGTGTGCTCGTGTGTGTATTAGAAAACCCCACCCACAACTGCAGATTGACCTGACATGTGCGTACAGGTATGCAGAGGCTGCCACTATTAATGCTACTGTATTAACATGATGGCCACTGAAGGCTTACCTGGATGCTCCTCAGCTGTGGAATCTGTGCCACCCACCTCCACGACATATGAACTCACGGTCTCCTGTGAGCTGGTGGCTGAACCCAGGTTTACCAGGAACTCCTTGGTGGTTGTGAGTGGTGGTTGTTTAACAGGCCCTCCCCGTGCCAGCATGGTCCCTGGCTGCAACCCTTTGCCATGCATGGTGGATGAGATCTGCAGTGTGATGATGAACCTGCTTGTAGCTCTTGTCCAGGTGCCCCACATTATTCACAATTGCTACCAGGCCTGCCCACAAGGCAGGTCATTCATGCTGGTTGTGGCGGCTCCTTGCCAACAGCACCTGGTGGAGTCTCTGGGCATCAAGGATTGCTATGGTCTCAGCCTGTGGAGAAGGGTGGGTTCCATGTTCTGTGCATCCCACCTGAAAGACATGAACAGGGAAACAAATCACAGGACTGCATACATTGCTCACCATTATATACAGTCCCTGCATATCCAGTTTTGGCAGCACTATCCACCGCTAACCCCCACATCACACCGCCACCATATATCAGCACAGTATGTCTGTGGGTATCGCCAACATAGTGGCAATACAGGATGCATTTCCCCCCGATCCTGCTGTTTCATGCTACTTGTTGCATGTGCTGTGAGGGTTTGCAGTGCATGTAGCTGTTGCGCCTATGTGTGTACATAGCTTGTGTACATGGTTTGGTGAGGTAAAAGCCTCCTACTGTATTACTAATCACCTGGTCTGAAGGACTGCATGGCTGGACAATGTCCTACAGTTTCCCCAGCAAGTGTGGTTGATATGGGTGTCCTGGCACTGTGTAGCAGCTGCCTCACATACACGGGCAGACCGCCATCTACAAACACCACCAAGGTAGACATTGTGTGAGGGATGCAATGACCGTAGTAACCTGCAGTCCATGCTCACTGCCTGTCAAGGCCACATATCTGTCCCCTAGCGGGTTATCAGCACGAGCAGTACACCTCACACACCACCCACACCTACACAAGACACAGAAATATCCACAGTGGCCCCCAACATACACATACACCACCAAAGGGGATCCCCAAGGCAAGGCCAGACACAGCACATGGCAGACTCTTGGGAACACAGTAATAATACATAAATGTCTGGTACTGTATTCATTCCCTTACATTGCACATGCAATATGTATGGACAGCTGCTGCATTGTACATGCAATATGTATGGACAGCTGCTGAGTCAGATCCAGTATCTCCTTGATACCAGCACCTATAACCTGCTATCCTGCTGCAGAGGGTCACCGGGTATGTTAGCCATAATTGCCAGGCAATAAGATACAAGTGTGGTGTACACAGTGACCTAGTCAAAGTAGGTCAGGAATGGCTGGGGACACCTGGAGAATCTGTGCACTAAGCCTTATTCACTGACACTACATGATGTGATATACCAGCTATATTCATCAGTACTTACTGTCAGTATTGTACAACAGACTGTCCAGTTGCAGTCATATGTGAGATGGCCATTGCTGGGGTGACGCAGGGCCCATGGCTGTGATCTGTGTCACTGCAGACAGAGACATAAGGAATGGCCACAGGTGCTGGTCAGTAGAGTAACACATCTCAGTCCAGTAATCTTGTTGAGACCTACTATTTAAATTTATATTTCCCATGACTGCATCCCCCCATCTGTATTCCATTACATACTTAATTCTATGATATACCTGGTATAGTGCTGTCCTCCTTTGTGAGAAGAAATGCAGTTGTAGTCTCCTAGAGAATTGTAGTCCATCTTCCTGAAGAAAGTGTCAGATCTGTTTACCATAGACAGCAGCTTGCCTTTTGTAGGTACTGCTTATGAACAGGTGATTGCCTTTGCACCACTCTGTGACCCCCACTTGCTAATTGCATGCAGAACAACTGGGTTGCCTTTCCATTAGCCAATGGTATGGTAACAGAGTGCTATAATTAAGGCTTTCGTGTAAGCCTGGCCCCTTTTCCTGGCCTGTGTGGAGGACATTATGGAGGAGTGGGAGCTACAGCATCACAGAGGGTAGGTTGAAATACTGACCACTGTTTGGATTGATGTGTTATGTCCACAATTTTGCATGCTATGTCTGGTCATTGTTAACAACCTTTCGGATTCTGTAGCAGTGTACTGTTTAACAATGTGCATTAGGGTCAGTGAGGGGACAGGCAGTGAGTGTCATGCACTTTTTATGTGAATGTGCATGCTGCTGCTTTTGATGTTGGTCATGCCTCTCAACTGTACAGATTTTCACAGCATGTCCAGAGTTTGGCCTTATTCCTCATAAAATATGTGGTTTCTCGCAAGTCACTGGGGTGATCTATGGATTGAAGTCACTAAATAATGACATATATTTGGGTGATATCAGTCAGACAATGTATGTCAAACAAATCCTGTTACTCTAGCAATCTTCTAAATTTATAGAAGCAATATTTAAAATCTGTCCTTCTGTGTGGTCCTTTGTCCCTTCATTTTGTCAGGCTTTGTCCAGATTTCTTGCACTAAGAGGTTGAGTGGTATGAAGCTGGTCTGTCGGCTGTGCATGTTTGTAGGGGGAGAGTGGGACACATCCATTTCACCTGAGCATCCCCCCAACCCTTTATGATGGCCTGTTGTAGGTGTTTGGGAGGTAGTTTAGGTCCACAGAGGGTAGTTGAACATACTGTAGCATGTTTAGCAGGCCACAGCTTCTGCAGTCTGGCCAGGGGTCAGACTAGGGATTGTGCAGACAGTGGTAGATAGCGATATGTTACTGTCAGTGAAGGAGCGGTGCCAGCTGTGATGTCACAGCATGGACTGGTTGAGGGTGCCCCTAACAGTCTGGTCATACCTCTCAACTTTGCAGATTTTCAAGGAAAGTCCATATTTTTGCCTCATATGGTTGGCCAGTCTGTAAATAATGACATGCATTTTAGTGATAGACTTCAAAAATTTCAGCAAATGCTTGGTAAAACCAGTCCTATTGCTCTAGCAAGTTAGGAAGTGCACATGATCAAAACTGACAATCTGTCCCTATATTTGGGCCTTTGTGCCCCCCCCCCATTTTGTCAAGCTTTGTCCAGATATTTTGCATTAAGAGGTTGAGAGGTATGAGTCCGGGTGAGGCATGTGCCTCTGGTACATATGTTACATAGTAATGCCATCCAGAGGCCACTAGGCAACATTTAGGGCACATGTTTATATTTGTGAAATGTGTCCCACCCTGCAGGGCTTTGATGTGCTACTGTGGGTGGCAGTGAATGCAGTGGCAGCAACCAGTTCTGCTGGACATTGCAAGACTCAGTTCTTCCTGTATTGTATTGATATGCATGCAGTTGCTGCTGTATAGCCTGGACTGTAGGCCAGGACTCTGGGTGTCCAGGCGTGACACATGCTAGGAATGTAGCAGATAGAGCTACAGTGTCATTCTTATGGCAGGTGTGTTTGTAGGACATATGTGCATATATACATTGTGTTCTACAGGATTGGCATGGACGTGTGTTTGAATGGGTATGGCGTGTGACACTGAGCTGTCCGTCATTTTGTCACCCCCAGTCTGCACTGCCTTGCCAGTATGTCAGCACACAGGATAGCTTTTATGGCAACCCTGATATAAGTGAGGGCACAAGCGTGGTCATTCAGCAAGAGTCTGTGCACTTGTCAGTTCTCCCTGATATTGTATTCCTCCCTTGCATCCAGCAGCATTTATTTGTCTGTGTACTGGTTCAAAGTCTGTGTCAGAGGCCCAGGTTCATTGTGATTTCTCTCTTTGTATACAGGAGTAGTGTGTCAATGGCAATCAGGATATGTTTGTAAAAACACAATTGATTTTCTAGAGGTGAAGTGGCTGAGTGACCTAATGCTCTATTCTGTAGTTAATAAAGTTCTGAGTTCAATACTTGGCAGGGTCTGACATTTGTAAAGATGTAACAAATGTTATCATATGTTTGTCAAAACTCCATTTAATCTCCAGAGCTCAGATGGCCTAGTGGTGCATTGCTCTGACTGTAGTGTAGAGAGCTCCTGGTTCAATACTTGGCGGGGTCTGAAATTTTTTCAAGATGTAAAATCAGTAAAATGAATGATATGTTTGTCAAAACACCATTTAATTTCTAGAGCTCAGATGGCCTACTGGTGTGTTTCTCTGAGTATAGTGCAGAGGTTCCTGTGTTCAAGACTTGGCAGGGCTGGTTATTTTGTTGCTAGGCAGAGCAGTGTCTGAATGAGATAGGGTGATTAAAGCAGTTTTATGTGGATTTGCACAATGCGCCACAGTGCCACGAGGTGCTTAATCCTACGATATTTCCAAATAAAGAAAAGAAAAAAGGGGTTATGGGAAACTGGTGAAATGGGGGAAAGTAGGGGGGGACAATATAAAAGGCAGGTAGGGATATGCAGGATGGGTGTAGGAAAGGACCATAGCTATCCATTTCTTCTACAGCAACAGCTGTGCTTGTGGACAATTTGGAGCCTCACATCCCACAGAGAGGGGGTGTGGTGACATAACTCTGCTGATTAATTGCTGGGATGATTGATTGCCAATGTACATTGGGGCAAAATGGAGAGCTATGTATTGGACATAATTTCTTTTGCAGGACAGGTGCCAGACCTTCTCCTTACAAAAAAAAAAAAAAGTGGACTGTTAGGGAAGGGTTGTAGGTATATTTGGGGGGTTATGTTGGGTAGGAGAGGTTGCAGTCAAGACATACAAGACAGCGGACAGGGGCGGTTTATGACACATGATGAGGGTAAACACCTTGGACGGGGAGGGTGGTTGGGAATCTGAGAACCAAGTGCCCCCCAGATGGAAACAGTGGGACTGAAGTCCCCACCCATGGCCAGATGGTGGCTGTGCTGGGGGCTGGATGCCAAGGCGACCTTGCCCCTCGAGGTGTGCCAGTCTGCCCTCCCTCTGGCGCAGCTGGCCATCCAAATCTCGCTTGAGAACCTGCACACAACGCTGGAAACTGTTGTAAGGTGACAAGATTCTCCCTGTGCCTCCCTGTGCCCATGCCCAGAGGGCGGACGAGCCCCATCCCCTGAGGCAGTTCCACCCAAGGGTGGTGCAGGACCAGCAGATGAGGGAGCTCCAGGTTGGGTCCCAGACATGCTGGGACCTAGTGCCATGGTCAGATGGGGCGGGACAGGGCTATCTGCTGGGATTGACCTTCCAAAATGTGCTATGGTGATGAGATTTGCCAAAGATTATTGGTTAGTCATGAACAAAACATTTCAATGTTAGTTATAACAGCATGCATGGGTGTCCAATTCACCCAGAACAATAGAATTGAAAAACACTGCATATCAAAATGGAGTAACAGTCATTATTATAACAGGATGCCAGTAACGGTTATGGCAACAGGCCAACAACAGTGGAATTTGAACAAGGTGTATTAGTATGCAACCATGGAAATACATGAATACAACACAAGTCCCAACATTTGGTTTTGAGAACAACATACCCATACTATATGAATAATAATTAGTGATGCAGATAAGGGGTGGGGGAGAGAAAAACAGTCCTTTACCAACTGTATAGGCTATATTTTTCACAACTATACTGCTCTATACTCTACAGGTCTGCCCTTACTTTACATGTACCTGTGACATATAGCTTTTGTAGCACATACATACCTGTTAAGCTATCGACCTGGAATGGTATGGGGCAAACTGTGAAAACTGTATGTTTATAACTAGAGGGGCTCGTACATTTCAGGGTTACCTATATGACTAACAAGGTGCACACTGCACTGATATTGTGTGAGAGTGCTACTGGCATACCTCTACTGGATTTATGTCTGTGTTCAAGGTTATTGGCAACAGTGATCACTAGCCCTGACAGTGTGACGCTAGAGAGAGTTGTATGGGGAAGAGTGCATGGTGTATATACCTATCCTGCTGTCATTCGTAGGCATGGGGTTCGACACTAGAACATTTGTACACAGTTTAGTAGTATACCATTCATACAGCTAATACAAATATTTCTTTACATGTATGCCTTGTAGCGAAAATATCTGTTAACACTATTACTTTTGTATAACTATAAATGCATCTTAGTACCAGTCCTTGGATTGGAACCATGGTTTGTGTGTGCAAAAATGGATAACATATTTATTTCTAATCACACTGAGCTACTGGCCCACTGCTGTTGGCTGCTTGACTGATTTCTGCCTAGAAATCACTTGGTTACAACATCTGACATTGTAATATAAGTAAAGCGTCACAGAAGACTGTAGTGACAGTTGAACATACATGCATGGTAGATAGTGAACTGTGTATTAATACTTTGACTGCAGGTGTACACATTTAACTCCTAGTGGATGTGAATATGTGTCATCTGTACAAACCATAGCAGGGTGTTGTGTTGCATGCCCAAACCATATACATTTGCACATCATATATTTGCAGTCTCCATCTATTAGTCTCATACTAGCCTGCATCAGCGTGCCTACATTCAGGACTACATATAGCTGAAATGCAAAGGTTAGCAAGACAGTGCTGCAGGGACAACACTGTAATACGTTACACATTGCAGAACATATTTCTAATTTAATTTGTATCCTGTTTTACAGCTTCATATCTACAGTTTGGCAAAACAGCTTTTTAGCAAACAAATCTCAGTGAATTCATGCTCTCATAGCCATATTTGCTGTGTAGCACCCGTACACACACATTTTTTTCAACAATAGACCAGATTAAACACAACAGTTTGTGGGAATAAGCTTTATTTTGGGTGATATGACAGTGGTTTATTACATTCAGAATTCTAAATTCAGTTGTACTGCATATCCTGTAGATGATGACTGTATGTCAGTTATTACTTTCACAGTAGCAAGCATTGTATACTTTATTAACAGATTCATTCTTACACAGTATTACTACAGTATTGACTTCCTTTTCATCAATAGTAGCTGGTTTGCTGCCTTCATCTGTATTGCACAATACCTGGCATTAGTCACATATATCAATGTTGGTCTAACAACACATTTTCTTTAGTACACTCAGAACACGCTATACCTAATGGCAGTAGAAAATTATACTTTCTTATTTATTGTACTATATATTAGAAGTTATATCTGTACTCGCCACACTGTTGGCGCAGACTCATCAGATGTCTGCTGTGGGCTTCAATGTTACAAGCTCTCTCTTCTGCAGCTGTGGGGGGAGGGGCACACCATTATGCATACCTGTCTGTCAGATATTCATACTAGAATTTGATAAATCACCACTTGATATACTTACAAACTTCTGGGGTATTCTGGGCCCAAGCAGCTTGAATCCATTGGGCCAAGAAAGCCCCCTTCCTCTGTTTCAGGTCATCATAATGATGACAGACCTACTCACTAGTTTGGGGGATGTCAGTGGCATTAGTGAGCTTGTGTGCCAAATGGTCCCAGGCCTCAGACTTGTATTCTGAGCCCTGGTACAGGCCCTGCAGCAGTCTGTCATCATGGTTCTTAACAAGGAGCCCAGCCATGTCCCTGGACTCCATTATGCCCTAGTGCTGCACCTGAAAGTGCGCTCCCTCTCCAGCACCTGCCATAGTTCCTGCATGGATCAAACTGGAACAGGTTCAGCCTGTATTCCCACCTGTGCAGTTTAAATAAGGCCATGTTCCCGCCATTTGCCATCATTGGACTATTTTCAAAAATGCTAAGCACAGCTCAGCAGCGTGCTAAGCTGAGTTGATCAGTGCTTAAAGTGGCAAATGCCTAGCAGTGATTAACAGTGTGCAAATCTGTTTTGCTGAGCTGAATACTGCTCAGAATAAGACTTTGTAGCAATGCTCAAACAAGCGAAGTGGAGCTAAGCACTGCTAAATATTGCTCAGACAGATCCTTTTTAAGCATTGCTTAGCTTGGCTTAGCAGTGCTAAGCAAAATTGAGCTGAGGGCAAACAAAATTTTCATTTTAAAAATATGAATTGGTTAGTAATTACTCATTACTGATGCATTATTATTATGTGCATGTATTTTACTTTACATGATCTCCCCATGTGTTCTTTCATTATGTTACCTTGGGGTCTGACTGTACTGTATCGAACACTTATGTTTTAAATGGTGGTTTTCACTTCATATCTCCACTGACAGTGGGATTCTGGACCAACTACACTATGCTGGTTAACAAATATCACTAACTACATCAATAAAATAAAAATTAATATAAAAATGTTTTTCCATGTAAAAGCTGAACGGCATGTCTTCGTATTTGAAGCTTACACCTGCTGCACATGAAGCTGTGACTCTAACCACTTAGCTAATTCAGCTGTGAAGATTTCAGCTATACATTTCTGTATAGCTTCTTGATACATTTGAGCACTGATGAGCAAAGAGCTGTGCAAACCCGCTCAGGTATGCTTAAACTTTCAGGAAAACTAAATAATAAAAAAATTAACATTAATTTAAAATTAAACTATTTAGACTGCACATTATTAAATGTGTCCAAGGACACATTCTTTATTGTTTAGTGCTGTACAACACTTTTACAATACAGGAGGTGTGTTATAGATACTGTAACACACCCCCATACATGACATTAATTTCATAATCTTGCATTTACATGTCCGAGGACACTTTCTTTATTGGAAAGTGCCGTACGGCACTTTGGAAGTGCAGGGGGCATGTTACAGATCTGCAAATACTACTGTAGCACACCACCTAGCACTGATTCAGTATCCGTGTACATGGCTCCCACTCAATAGAATGCCTTCATTAATATGCAAGGTGCACTGCTGAGATGGGGATGCGGACATGGACACCATTCACTCTGTGTAGGAGTAGCACTATTCTTACACTGAGTTTATTAAATCCAGGGGCTTGTCTTTCTTACAATGCTGTTTATAGTCAATGACGGTCTTCAAAAACTTCCAACGTACCGAAACATAATCTAGATGTCATGACTGTATTGCTGTTAAGTGCTAGTAGCCTAACCAAAACAAACAAACAAAAAAAACCTTCCACTCCCTACATGCAGAAATTACTCTGGAAAACACAAGTGTATGCATTGTCACAAACACCTGGTTCAAGACAGATGAGAACATTCCAGCAGTACAGGTTTTCAATATCTACAAAACTTTCAGGCCTACCACACTAGGCACCAAGATGGCAGTGTCTCCCACTTTAAAAAAAAAAAGAAAATCATCTCCAGACTTGTTAGACACGATAATGACCAGTAACTTCTCCATGTCCAACAAAAATGTGAACTACACTGCCTATCATATCATAACTAACTTTCTGATTCTCTCTAGCCCCATCCATCCCAGGTCTCTTTTAGCCCATACCATCAAAAGTTCCTAGGAGAATAACTCTATACTATTTAAGCTGCTCCTCCATTAACTGAGAAACTTGTACAACCTTGAGCATGTATGCCAAGAAATTTCTGGACTTCATCAGTATCAACTTTTTGGACCTGCTAGTCCACAGCCCCAGCAAGGGGAAATAAAATCATGGACTTGGTCCTGACCATTTTGGGGCAGCATTTACTTTCCACCAATTGTCTCTTCTTCCTTGGTCAAATTGGACCACAAATCTGTCACATTCACCATAATACTGAAGACATAAGCATTCTTAAATACCTTGGTATTCAGGGATTATGTGAAGGCTGATGTATGACCTAACTAAATTCAGAAACCCCTTCCAGCCTGATGTTTATGAGGAAGCCTTTACCTCCAAATTCTGTGCATATGTAAACAGCTGCAGAGATGTTTCTGCCCCCCTCTGAAGTAAATACCGTGCCCCATTTAAAATAGCCCCCTGTGGTGGAACCAGAATATAAATAGGCTCTGTGATAAAAGAAACAAGTTAATTGCATGCAAAAATAGGGCTCTGGCAATCTGTGTCGGCAATGAATTCTCCTTTGATCATCACATATCCACTATTGTAAGGAAGTTATTTTTCATTACACAGCTTGTATCTAAAGGTATGGCATCCAGGTCAATGGATGTATCATTGGATTGTACTTGGCTGTCATTGGGCATGTCATTGAATATAATGCCTGTTTCTTTTTTACATGTCTAAACACTTGGCACATCTGGAATGACTGCAGTGCTTTCTCATTAAAATAATAATGGGCCTAAATCTTTAAATAGGTTCATAGCTAAGTATTAGGTTTAAAATGCAAGGAAAGCTAACCTATGTAATATCCCTCAAATATGAGAATTAAACTCTTGCACCTTTTGTCTTTGAGAAAAACACCTTAGTCATTATACCAACCCCCCAACTCTATAAGTTTGTTTTGCTACAGCGATATTCATAGGTAAATACTAGTCTAGCTACACTTGTGGGCCATTTCAAGCCTATCCAGTTTTTCTTCCAGAGGTGAGCATCAAATTATATACTTTGTTTCTGTAAGGTTAACATCTGTATTCCTCAAATAACATTAAAATACATTGCTCAGAACACTGTCTAGACAATGTATTCCTGAAGAACTTTAGATAATCACCATACAAATTTTTAGTGTTTCATACAGGTTTTAACGTCTTTGAACACAGATTATAGTCGCAGGTTTGAATCTCATGCCCTCCAATGTACATCCAAACTCTAATCTTGAGAGCTACCTTTCTAGCTAATCCATCTTGACTAAATCTATATAGACCATCTGAAAGCTTAGCCCCTCTTCATACAGACTGCTAAGAGGTGACCTCTGCCTCTGAAGTAGAGCTTCAATAGACCCCATCCTATCAGACCTATTGCATATTTGCAAGTCCAATGATAATGTAAAGGCCTAATCATGGGATCTCAATCTCATTTGCAAGATAGATATGCATTGCAGAGAATGCTGCTCATGTGGAACCATCTCCCAGTCTGCATAAAGGAAAGTACTTTGCTTACTTGATTTAAACAAAACTTGGATGAGTGGATGGGAAAATGTAAATTTACCCTGGCTGAGTACCCATGACCCTTTTGGAAAGGAGCAACAAGTAAATTTCCCAAAATATCCTTGTTCTGCCCACCTCTGGGTTATTCATATAGAAAATATAAGGGCTAAAAATCTACAAAAGGAATGTAAGCTTAGGCTTCTTAAGATCCTCACAGATAAATATACTAGCAAACACCTATGAATTGTATTTTTATTTGTTTTGTTTAGTGGGAAAGTTTGACTGTGGTAATATCCCATTTCCAGCAGAGGCTCAGGGAAAAAAAGCTCCACACTGGCATAGTATGCTTTCAGTAAATAAAGTTATTACAAAGCCTAATACAGAAGAACAACACATTAACCAAGTAAAAAAATTCATCTTCGGTTCATACAGTGGGAATGTGTACCTACATACTGCAAATATATGGACTAACCAGTTAGGTTAAACCCCTCTTTTCATCGTTCTTGACAAAGCTAATTCTTTTCTTTCAATAAGTACTGCTTGTTAACTGCTGTCCTAACTTCAGAATATCTGCCAAAATACTTCATCCATAAGTCATCAGGCTCTACTTTAGTAGTTTCCCATCAAGTATTTGGCAGTGCATTATACAGATCCACATAACTAGAGTTCACTTTTTGTTTTTCTGTAAAAGCACCCTTGAAAATTCACCAATAACTAGTTGCACACAGAACAACTAGTTTTCAGTGACAACCACTGTCCCATCAAATTAATAAACATGGACCTGTTGCCATGGATATGAACCTTCTCACTATCTCTGTTACCAAAACTGATAAGGTATGTGAGAGAGATATTTATACAATATCACTGGAGGCAAATCTCTCACATAAAATCACTCCTGATGTCAGTCAGGTTGTCAGTAGTACAAATGCTGAACCCATCACACACACTTCAAAGCAGACACATAGACCCACATATGCTGAGGCACTTAAATGTAACCTTCCTAAACTCCAAAGACCTCATAGTTAAAGTGCACATAACAAATACCCTGAGCCGCCCCAAATGTGGTCTTTTGAATGCGGTCTTTCAAAACAGCACCCACATCAGTGCATACAGCTACATCTCATGGAGCCTCTTCTAAGCCCATAAGGCAAGCTATAACACAATCTAACATTTTGGTCATTGGAGATTCCATTGTGAGAGACACTGATGTCCTTCTCACCAGACTTGAGTAAGGAGAAAGTCACAAACAATTGCTTATCGGGTACCAGGATCCGCCTTATTAAGCATGGACTCGGGTAATTGGACCACAAGTACCAGTATGATTCAGTCATAGTCCATATGGGTGTAAATGACCATAAACATACCTCCCTAGACTATGTGAAGAGATAATTCATGGAGTTCTTGGAATAAGCATCCCAAGTGGGTATGAGCCTAGCATTGAGCAGCATTTTATCTTCTCTGAGGGTGATGCCACAATACGAACAGAAGATGGCTGATTTAAAATTTGGCTTAGCTTCTCGTGTTATTCTAAGGGGGTATAATAGTTGTCAGCATGGAAGGAGATGATCAACAGACCACACTTCTTTGCCAGGGATGGCCTGTACCTCTCCCTTATAGGCTTTCGAATATTACCTAAACATTGTCCTCCCCCATAGTGCCTTTTTTGGAAATGTCAAACTGAAAGTACTTGCGACATAGCAAATCAAAACCAAGAAAATCTAAAGGTGTTACTACTCATTGCTAGGAGTAAACTCCACTCCTTGCAAGCACTCCTCACTCTAGCAAATGCTGACTTCTGTGTGGTCACTGAGACATGGTTTAAAGCCACACAAGCACACTGGCACTGCACGGCTATAATGCCTTTAACACATTTAGACCAGCTACTACACAGACAGGGACTAATAAAATATACCTTAAGGCTAGTCAAATAGGATGATGCACTTGAGCTTCTCCACGTTGAAATCACCATAGGCAAAATCTCATACCACTTCCTTGTAAGCTGTAGGTCCTCCTTTGTGACCCAAAAAAAACATACCATGTATTTAAGCTTACTGGAAACACTCACCATCCAACCCAATACTATAGTCATGGGTGGCTTTAATTAGCCCACTAATAACTGAATCATATATGGCACCAGATGTTCAGGCACAGAGATTCCTGGATTTTTTAAAAATAAACTCCTGGCGCAGATTATGAATATGCTGACCAGGGATGCAAACATACTGGATCTGGTCCTGACTAATATGAGAGAGAGTGCTGCAAACCACCTAGTGCAGTGTCCTGTCTGGTAAGGTCAGACCACAAAATGGTCTCCTTTGGAGTAAAAATAAAGACAAGTAACCCCGGAATGTTCAAGAACTACTCTAAGGCTAACTTCCTACTATTAAGTGATAACGTGGCAAAATTTCAAGCCCCCATAAACTCTGAGAACTCTGGTGATTATGAGGAACTGTTCAAAGGTACCATATGCAAGCATTTTAATAGCTGCATATAGGCAGCTGTACCCACCACGATTAAGTGATGAACTAACTTAAATAAAGAAGCCACCCTAATGTAATCACAATATCAGTAGGCTCCGTAACAGGAGGAAGAAGAAAATCATGTGAAAAATCAGGAAGTGTAGCACCTAGCAGGATAAACGCTCTCTCATCAAATTAAACAATTACTTAAAGGAAAAATTAATATAAAGTCTACCAAAGCCAAATTAGAGGTAAATTCGGCCTCCCAGGCCAAGGACAGCCACAAGGCATTCTTTAGCTGTGTGTGCAACCTCAAAGCCAATACATAGTTGTATTCAGAGCTCATTGTAAATGGAGCCACCTATACTTAGCCAGAAGATATAGCAAACCTACTGGCTGACAAATTCAGTTCCAACTTTATGCCTGTCTTCCCCCTCAACCTTCTTTCAGGAAATATCATCACATATAACTCCCCCTACTATCACTAAGGCAAGGTCATCAGTGCTCTCTCTAAGTCCAAAAACACTGCATTAATGGGCACAGACAGTATCTTAAGATGCCTTCTAACTAGCAAGAAACATGACCTATCAGGCCGTCTGGAGTCGCTGTTTAACAGTAGCCTTCAAACAGGCTTCATGCCTAATGAATGGAGAATAGCAGCAGTCATCCCTCTGCACAAAGCTGGGCCATCTACAGACCCTGTAAACTGCAGAACCATAAGTCTCACTAGTCTCATATGCAAAGCCGTGGAACACATTAGCATGAAAATGATTAATGATGGCATAGGAAAGTTCCAAACACTGGACCATTACAGTTTGGTTTCATCAAGGGAAGGTCATGCCTACTCAGCCTGGTTTACTTCTTTCAGAAGGTCACCAAAGCAATGGATGAGGGCAAAATAGTTCACAATGTCTGCTTTGATCTGGCCAAGGCATTTGACACAGTTCCCCATATGGGCATTGTAAACAAACTCAAAAGGTTGGGTATAAACCCTTATGTCACTCAGTGGATAGCCAGCTGGCTCACAGACAGGATGCAGTAAGTTACAATTTGGCAGTCCACCTCTACAAAGAAGCCAATCACAAGAGGGAGTACCTCAGGGAGTGATCCTGGGACTGCTCCTTTTTTGGCATTTACTTCTCTGAACTCTAGGCCAATGCCAAGGACCTCCGGCTGAACAAATTTGTAGACTATAAATTAGCAGCAGTCATAGAATCCAACACTGATAGTAATGTTCTACTGGAAGGGCTGCCACAAACAAATATCTTTTGTCAGAGACATGGACTAAAACTAAATGCTAAGAAATGCATAATGGTGTCCATTGCAAAGTTATACACTGTGTTAACTATCGTGTAGCACGTGAAGTGTGATGATTACACTCTGATATTCGGAAAAAGCCAAACCAGTTAAGTGCCAGCACAAGACCCGACCTTAACAAATGTTAAGCACCTCCTGCTAAAATTGTTAAGGTCAGGTCTAGCGCTCAGTAGTAAAATCTGCCAGTACTGACTAGCAAATGAGTGTGGCAGAAATAAAATATTTGTTTCTGCTTGCTGTCCATCCAGATAAGGTGTCACTAACTTCCTGTTATAAGCATAAAAAGTAGCTTAATTAACAGGAAATTAGTTTGTTTACATTTTCTAAAGGATGTAAAGTCTGAAATGTAAATGTATGTCATTATTTAGTGACTTCAGTCCTCAGTTGTTTATCTAAAAATCACAGGAACAGACCACAAATATGAAGCTATAATCTTGATGTTCTGTAAAAATCTGAACTGTTGAAAGGTATGAAAGAATACTGTAAATGTAAAGGACTACATTGCACTGCCTTTCTGACAGCTGTCGCTAAGTGTTTTTTATGGCATTGAATGCCAGCAAAACACTTAGCATTTTTTTTACTGTAACTTGTAGTACATCAAGCCGATAATGCTCCATGTACTACAAAGAATTATGATTGGTTCTCTGATCCTAACCTCTAGTTACATTTTCTCGACATGGATGCCAAGATTCACCTCAAGAATTAAATTCTTGGCATCCATGTCTGAAACACATAAAAAGATGGCTAGGATAGGTGAACCAATCATAATCCTCTGTATTGACAACACACCCTTAGCTGTCAACCCAGTAGTCAATAGACTTGGAGACGCATGTAGACAGTAATCTAGCCTTTGACCATCACTTGTCTACAGTAGGGAAGAAATCATTCTGTGTGGGTCAGCTTATAAAAAAAGGTATGGCATCTCAGTCTAAGAAAATCATTGTTCCACTGTATTCAACATTCATCAGACCTGTTATTGAGTCAATGCCCTCTTTGGTATATACCTAACCAGGCACATCCAACAAGTTGATTGTCCACAGAAGTTCCTTGTTAAAAGAATACAGGACATAAGCAACATGTCCTATGCAGACAACCTTATTCTGTTTCCTACAGGCTGTTGAGGAGAGATCTATGCTTGTCATACAAGTCATTATCAGATCCCACCCTGATGGACCTCCTGCAGTCTGCAAAACAAACAGCACCAGAATTCCCTGTTCTACGGACTTAAGCTATGCCTGTGACATAAATAGGACCTGAAAAATTATATGGTGCTGCTTACTGTGATGGATTTGAAGTCTTCTTAAGACACTCAGTCTTGCTGGCTGGATTCTGCTGAAATCAAAGTATGGTTACAGTTGCATTCACAGTCTGTTGCATACAGAAACTTGCAGAATATACACTGACGAGAGAATATACTTTGCAGCATCAACTTAGAGCAGTAACAAATAACATTTTATAATAAACCAAACGGACTAACGTTGCAGCTTAAAGTACTGTTCCACTTTACTTCTCATATAGTACAGATGATGTGAGAGATATAACATTTACCTCGAGACAAATGTCTCTCTACCAATACCCCTAACATAACTGGATTGATACAGATCTTTTATATACAATTTTAGTCATGCACATACATATACATTTCCTCTTGGTATTCTATTTTGGAGAATTGCTCATCCTGTAGAAACAATACTAATTGTTGCAGATGCTGACGCAAATGCTGACTTAATAATATTATTTTTAAGCTTCCTTGTTTAACAATGTCTTGTCACATTTTTGCAGAATTTATAAGAGGCCAGCTTTTCTGACAGTGTGAACATCCTGTATTCTATTTGGATCTATGTATAAGAACATCTGTTCTTGTGTCAATGCTGATAGTGTCATAAACACGTTCTGTTGTCCATTCTTTTTATATGCAGAAAAACATGTTTTTTAAGGAAAACACGTTGTCACAGTTGTCTTTAAAAGCAGATTTTACATTTTTGCACCTGCATACATCCTGTTTTTAAGGAAATATAATGTCCATTCAGCAGATTCCTTATTTTCCAAGCCACGGTCATTTACTATGGATGCTGATCCCATATTACTAAACTCTGTTTCTGCATTTAAGCAAGCTTTATTTTATACCTTATTTATGTTACATACTTTCAACCTTAAAACCCTGTTGAGCATAATCTTACAGGACCTGCTTGGGAGGCGGGTAAGTATCTCCGAGACTAACCATTGTCTGGAACAGGCTTCCCATCCATGTGAAAAACAGTAACTCATTAATCCAATTCTAGTGTAACTTGGACAACTCGATGGGGAACAGGAACTTCATCCCTGGTTTGGCACCTATGTCTCTTATAGACACAGGCAGCTGGTAAATGGTTCATCTCCCAGACCACAGTTTGTAAATGTTTAATCTCTCAAATCTCTGCTTATACTTATCAAGGATACCAGAACTTGTCAGAGATTTGAGATGCATGGCTAGACTTAAAAAGGCCCTTGTGGTTGTTAACTTAGTACACATGTATGAACCTAAGGTACAACAAGTTGAATAAGAACATTGTTAATAGTTACAGTTCACAGTGACAACATTAAACACATTGAGTGTATTCTTTGGAACAGAGATGATTAGATAATATAGCCTAAGCAAAATTATATTTGTCCACTATATAAGAAATAGATTGACTGTGTTCAGAGAGGAGGAATTAGTAAGAAATATACTGGGGTGGGGCAGTTCAGTCTGGGATAGTGCAGGAGCAGAGCCAAGTCTTATTTATGTGGTCTTTTAGTAGTTGTTTGAAGCTGAATAGGTTAGAGGTAGATCTAATTTGCAGAGGTAAAGAATTTGATTTCTTAGTGACCTAAGTATGAGTGTTATTGTCCCTGCTTGTGGTCTAAACTCTTGTCACAGGAGAGGATTGCCTACACCTTTCTAAACTGGAAATTGCTGGTTGAAGGCCTGCCGTGTCTGTTGTCTTAGTTCTGACTTAAGCACTTGGGCTCCAAAACCAGTTGTTTTACATTAGGAGGGTTTGTGGTCTATACTCTTGTGGCAGGAGAGTGTGACCTACACCCTTCTAAGCTGGGAATTGCTGCTTTATTTAAACAGTTTCTTGCTGTTGTGACTGTGATTTTAATTTCTAGTACTTCCGCAGTTTGTAGCATAGGCTAGATTCAGACTTGCTGAATCTAGACTGTTTGGTATCACTTGAGCATTAAAACCAGCTTTTCACTGAGATACTGAAAGATATAACTAACTCTAAGTCCTTGTTTTTGCTCTTACATTGCACTTTTAATTTGTGTTTGCATTCTGCTGTCTGTCTCAATTGTCTGAACTGTTTTTTTGCCACATTTTACTCTATACTGTACTAGTTCAGCTGCAGCTGGTTTGCTGCTGCTGGGTCTGCTTTATAACTTCTGAGCATCTAATTTAAGCCGTCTTTGTTGGTGAAGGCTGTTCTGCACCCTTGTGGAAGGTGAGTGCTATCTGGGTCCCATCTAATCGAGGGTGATTGGACTAGAGCTCGGAGAGAGCATCCTTTTTGTCTACTTTGAGTTAAAAGGATTATTTCTTGTTTTATTTCAGTCCCGTGTTTGCGCCTGTTTGTGTGTAGCGCATCATTGTGCAATGCTGCATAGCGGTGACTGCCATTGTTTGTTATATACGCAAATGTGCTGCTTGTTAAATTTTCCCTGCACTTTGCTTGCAGTCCTCCAGAGACTTTTAGTAACTGCTGTACTGTCAGGTGGAACACTAAGCCTAGCCTCAGAGGTACTAACACAGGTACTAACACACCTCTCACCCACTAGCCATTCCTAAGTGTGACCTCTTTTCCTGACCATATACATTTACCTAACACTGTGGATGGACAATTTTCCACAGTTTCTCTAACCAGCTTAGTCTACATGGGCATCCTGAGACAGTGTAGCAACTGTCTCATGTTCACAGACCACCCTCTACTCCTAGTCCACACAAACTCAACATGTGAGAGATGAAACTGTATTAAAACCCTTGCTCTCCCACACAACAGTTAGTACATATGACAATGAGTGGGTTGCTTCATATACACACCACCTCCTTCTCCACCCAAACCCGCATCACATATACCTACATATATGGAGGTCCTCACCAGCAACATACCTAAACACCAGAGATCTCCCAAACACAAACATAGGCATGCTACACATAGTACTTCCTCTGCAGAACACAATACACATAGTAGCTCATACACCAGTGTCTCACCTTTCAAGCCCTTAAGGCAAAAGACTTCAAACGCGAACAAACTTAAAAACTTGTTAAATGAACCAAGTAGCAGCGAAATAAACTGGAGCCTGCATAAACTAAAAGACAAATTTAATGAGCGCTTTTGGAAAAGCTAGTACTTCTCCTTCGTCAGACAACTTACTAAACAATTAGTTTTCCTTATATAACTTTGCATACAATCAATTAATCAATTAGATTAAACCAAAACCTAAATTAAAGAAACGAGCAGTAGACTAACCTTAACAGCTAAAGGCTAAAAGCAATGTAACATAAACAATTCTTAAACATGCATTGTTTCAAAGTTCAGTATCCAAAAATAAATTATTGTGTTAATGATGAAATTCATATAGTTCATTAAAATATGTTAAAAAACTTTTTCCAAGTAAAATAACATAAATAAAACATTTGTCTAAACCAAAATGCATCCAATACAATAAAAACAACCTATACAAAAAACCTTAAAAATACACACCATACGTCTACACCTATAATTACATGAATGAAATATTGTATATACTAAGACGAAAAATTATTGTTGTTATTGTAAAAATAATAATAAACAATTAATAATCTATATTGCAAAATAGTAAAAATATAAAATTAGTTCATTGCTTTAAAACTTGATATCATAAATAGTTTTGTGCAATCATTTCTAACATTAACGTAATATTAAATTAAATAATAATATAAGTTAGTAGTTTCAGAAAAATCACCTTTTCATAGCTAACTTCCTAAGAACACATTTAAGGGATACAAATTCATTCAAACCAGGTGGAGCGTATGCTGTTGTTCTAATCTGCCAACACAATTCTTGAATTTCTAATTCCAATTGCCATGGACTACCTCTAGGGTCAAATAATACTTGCTGTAACACTGCAAACTTAAAATTATGCTCAGGATTATCCACTAAATGCCTTGCTAAGGTATTCGTTATGTCATGCTTATTAATTGCGTATTGATGCTCGTAAATACGCTGCTTTAATTCTCTCTCGGTTTTGCCTATGTAAAATGCTGTGCAGACCTGGCATAAAGCAGCATAGACAACAGCTTTGGTTGTGCAGGAGTATTTACCTTGAATTTTATATTGTTTATTTCTAATTTTCACTTGATTGTCAGTGTGTAAAAACTTACACTGACGGCATGCTCCACACTTAAACATACCTTTATTTTTAACATTGTTAGTTTTAACCTGACACTCCAATAACATTTTAATATTGGGACCCCTCCTATAAGTAATCCTTGGTTTGTCACCTAACAATTTGTTCAAACCAGTGTCTTCCAATATTAAAACCCAATTTTTATTAATAACTTCTCTAATTTGGTAACTTTCCCAATTATAAGTACATAGGAAACTTACTCGAAAGTCTTTTGAAACTGAACTAGAAATATCAGAGCCTAAGTTATCTCTGTCTATATTCTCTTCAAGTCCTGTTTGGACCAAAAGGGGCTTAAAGTGCCTTAACTTCCTCTTATAGATAACTTCAGAAGAAATTTTAGTTATAAAGGAGGCTGGATACCCTCTTTTTATAAACATGGATTCCAAAAGTAAACATTCATCTAAGAAGTCAGTTTCTTCAGAAACCGTTCTTGCCGCCCTCACCATCTGGCCCTTTATGACCGCTCTTTTCTGGTGGTGAGGGTGGCAACTTGTGTAATGAAGAAATGAGTTTGAGTAAGTTGGTTTCCTGTAAATTGTATTCTTAAATTTACCCCTTTCATGATCTTTGTGTAAATGTACATCCAAGAAGCTAATGTGGTCTTGCTGTGTTTCATAAGTAAAATCCAAAAAATCAGTTAAAGCTGAAATAGTAGAAATAAATCCTGAAATAAGCTCACTGGGACCTTTCCAGATAAAAAAAACATGTCGTCCTGGTAACGAGTATACCAGGCGACATTATTAATATATAAATTATTGTTAAAAAGAAAGGTCTTTTCCTAGTGGGCCATCACAAAGTTGGCAAAACTACCTCCACATGGGGAGCCCATGACTACTCCGGTTTTTTGGAGGTAGATTTGCCCTTCAAACCACATAAAATTGTTAGTAGGAACTAAATGAAGGAGGGTTTCAACCAAATAAATACTATTTTCATTAGCTCGTCTTTCATGCATAAAATCCCTAATCCATTCCAGACCTATGTTCTGTGGGATCACCGTATAAAGATCTTTAACATCTACGGTTAAAAATACGTGATCATGATGGAAAGGAACTTTAGCTAAATCTGTCAAAAAGCTCCAGGAATCTTTGGAGATTTGTCTTTCTCCTAAAGTTAAGGGTTTTAATAAACTGTCAACATATTTGGCACACCTGTAAGTAATCGACCCTTGCCCATCAACTATGGGCCTAAAAGGGGGATTGGTAATGCTCTTATGAATTTTGGGCATTCCAAATAATGCTGGGATCTTTGGAGCTAAAATTGATAGATAATTATACAAGTCCATATCGATGGAACCTTCCAAAAATAAGTCCGGTAATACAGATCTGATTTTTCTATAGACTATATTAAGCTCATTTTGACTCGCCAGTTCATAAGCTGGGGAATTAAGGAGTACCTTCATTTTTTCAACATACATTTCCTGATGCATAACAACTAGACCACCCCCCTTGTCTGGCTTCATCACTCTTATATTACAATTATGTAATAAAGATATGAAATCGTATTCAGAATCATTAACATTTCTTATGTTTTTCCTGTTTGAATATGTATTAGAGCCTAAAGTTCTTAAATCAATTTCACTCATCTCATATATCAAGAAGGAAAA
Source organism: Protopterus annectens (assembly GCF_019279795.1). Classification (NCBI taxonomy): domain Eukaryota; kingdom Metazoa; phylum Chordata; order Ceratodontiformes; family Protopteridae; genus Protopterus; species Protopterus annectens. The sequence goes on along the minus strand of NC_056729.1, from coordinate 862,310,479 downwards.
GCCTATCCTCGACCTCCTGCTATTTTCAAACCCCCCAGCGACAATTTAGTTCCACAACAGTCATCACACAATACACATCAATTTAATGCCACGAGTCCAGTTGCAGAAAGTAGCACGAATGTTGACCAAGAGCATATTGTCCATAGAAGTGAAAGAATTAATAATATTAACAATAATAGGAATGCTCAAAACACTATACATAATCATAGTAATGAGATGGTCCAGCAACAGCATGACTGTGTTACAGTCAACCAACCTGGAACAAGTGGTCAACAGGTTTTTCCGAAAGGACAGTACAACCAGCAGAGGAAGTCGAATTCGAACAACAATCGTGGTCGTCAGAAGAACAAACGCAACCAAAGGAGGCATTAACTCAGTCTGGTGAATGTAGTCCCCAGATTTTAACAAGTTTTAGTGGGGACTTTCAAGTTTACAATTTTACTGTGTTGCAAATACCTCAAGACACGGTTGAGTTTTTTTCTAAAGGTTTTACTTTCGTACCGGACTTCCATATGAATACAGTTAAAACCATTTTGGACCTTAAACTATTTGTACGTAAACTGAATCTTAATGCTCTCATGGGACCCACAAATCCTTTTTCCAGCTCTCTGAGTGTCTAGCTTATTTAACCCTCCCCTACATCCAAATTTGCTTCTGTTCGAAAAGATGAGTGAAATTGATTTAAGAACTTTAGACTCTAATACATATTCAAACAGGAAAGACATAAGAAATGTTAATGATTCTGAATACGATTTAATATCTTTATTACATAATTGTAATATAAGAGTGATGAAGCCAGACAAGGGGGGGGGGTCTAGTTGTTATGCATCAGGAAATGTATGTTGAAAAAATGAAGGTACTCCTTAATTCCCCAGCTTATGAACTGGTGAGTCAAAATGAGCTTAATATAGCCTATAGAAAAATCAGATATGTATTACAGGACTTATTTTTGGAAGGTTCCATCGATATGGACTTGTATAATTATCTATCAATTTTGGCTCCAAAGACCCCAGCATTATTTGGAACACCCAAAATTCATAAGAGCATTACCAATCCCCCTTTTAGGCCCATAGTTGATGGGCGAGGGTCGATTACTTACGGGTGTGCCAAATATGTTGACAGTTTATTAAAACCCTTAATTTTAGGAGAAAGACAAATCTCCAAAGATTCCTGGAGCTTTTTGACAGATTTAGCTAAAGTTCCTTTCCATCATGATCACGTATTTTTAACCGTAGATGTTAAAGATCTTTATACGGTGATCCTACCGAACATAGGTCTGGAATGGATTAGGGATTTTATGCATGAAAGACGAGCTAATGAAAATAGTATTTATTTGGTTGAAACCCTCCTTCATTTAGTTCTTACTAACAATTTTATGTGGTTTGAAGGGCAAATCTACCTCCAAAACACTGGAGTAGCCATGGGCTCCCCATGTGGAGGTAGTTTTGCCAACTGTGTGATGGCCCACTGGGAAAAGACCTTTCTTTTTAACAATAATTTATTTATTAATAATGTCGCCTGGTATACTCGTTACCAGGATGACATGTTTTTTATCTGGAAAGGTCCCAGTGAGCTTATTTCAGTATTTATTTCTACTATTTCAGCTTTAACTGATTTTTTGGATTTTACTTATGAAACACAGCAAGACCACATTAGCTTCTTGGATGTACATTTACACAAAGATCTTGAAAGGGGTAAGTTTAAGAGTACAATTTACAGGAAACCAACTTACTCGAACTCATTTCTTCATTACACAAGTTGCTACCCTCACCACCAGAAAAGAGCGGTCATAAAGGGCCAGATGGTGAGGGCGGCAAGAACGGTTTCTGAAGAAACTGACTTCTTAGATGAATGTTTACTTTTGAAATCCATGTTTAAAAAAGAGGGTATCCAGCCTCCTTTATAACTAAAATTTCTTCTGAAGTTATCTATAAGAGGAAGTTAGGGCACTTTAAGCCCCTATTGGTCCAAACAGAACTTGAAGAGAATATAGACAGAGATAACTTAGACTCTGATATTTCTAGTTCAGTTTCAAAAGACTTTCGAGTAAGTTTCCTATGTACTTATAATTTGGAAAGTTACCAAATTAGGGAAGTTATTAATAAAAATTGGGTTTTAATATTGGAAGACACTGGTTTGAACGGTTAGGTGACAAACCAAGGATTACTTATAAGAGGGGTCCCAATATTAAAATGTTATTGGAGCGTCAGGTTAAAACTAACAATGTTAAAAATAAAGGTATGTTTAAGTGTGGAGCATGCCGTCAGTGTAAGTTTTTACACACTGGCAATCAAGTGAAAATTAGAAATAAACAATATAAAATTCAAGGTAAATACTCCTGCACAGCCAAAGCTGTTGTCTATGCTGCTTTATGCCAGGTCTGCACAGCATTTTACATAGGCAAAACCGAGAGAGAATTAAAGCAGCGTATTTACGAGCATCAATACGCAATTAATAAGCATGACGTAACGAATGCCTTAGCAAGGCATTTAGTGGATAATCCTGAGCATACTTTTAAGTTTGCAGTGGACCCTAGAGGTAGTCCATGGCAATTGGATTTAGAAATTCAAGAATTGTGTTGGCAGATTAGAACAGCAGCATACGCTCTACCTGGTTTGAATGAATTTGTATCCCTTAAATGTGTTCTTAGGAAGTTAGCTATGAAAAGGTGATTTTTCTGAGACTACTAACTTATATTATTATTTAATTTAATATTAAGTTAATGTTAGAAATGATTGCACAAAACTATTTATGATATCGAGTTTTAAAGCAATGAACTAATTTTATATTTTTACTATTTTGCAATATAGATTATTAATTGTTTATTATTATTTTTACAATAACAACAATAATAATTTTTCGTCTTAGTATATACAATATTTCATTCATGTAATTATAGGCATAGACGTATGGTGTGTATTTTTAAGGTTTTTTGTATAGGCTGTTTTTTGTATAGGTTGTTTTTATTGTATTGGATGTATTTTGGTTTAGACAAATGTTTTATTTATTTTATTTTACTTGAAAAAAGTGTTTTAACATATTTTAATGAACTATATGAATTTCATCATTAACACAATAATTTATTTTTGGATACTGAACTTTGAAACAATACATGTTTAAGAATTGTTTATGTTACGTTGCTTTTAGCCTTTAGCTGTTAAGGTTAGTCTACTGCTTGTTTCTTTAATTTAGGTTTTGGTTTAATCTAATTGATTAATTGATTGTATGCAAAGTTATATAAGGGAAACTAATTGTTTAGTAAGTTGTCTGATGAAGAAGTACTAGCTTTTCCGAAAGCGCTCATTAAATTTGTCTTTTAGTTTATGCAGGCTCCAGTTTATTTCGCTGCTACTTGGTTTCCTTAAGGCAAAAGACAAAATCAAACCTATTAGTTATAGGTGATTCCATCGTGAGACACACAGATGTCCCTCTCACCAGGCTGGATAATGAACAGGACGTAAAATTGCAAGTTGTAGCTGTTTCAGTAGAGTAACATGAAAGCACTGCTTAGCCTTCGGTTTGAATTGTTTCATTATCATAAGCAGCAAGCTTCGCAAACTTAGCCAAATCAAGCTTCTCACCAGCTTTTACTCTAACCAGTGCCATCTTTGAGTTCTATGCGTCTCCTATTAGTCTGAACAGTGCAAAATACTTGATTCTTTGTTCGGAAATCTGCTGTAATCACTGTTTCACCAAGCACAGACATACCATCAACATAAAAAGTAGGGTCACAACTTTCTAATTGAACGACTTATGTCTTGGAATGTTCTCTTTTAATAAAAGATTGGACCTTGTTTGATTTACAGAACCTTTGAAAATATTCCACTTTTTACATCTGTGGCACTGCTGACCAAAAGCTAAACAGTTTTCTGTTTTAGACTCATGATTTCCACCACATTTATGACAGTTGACTGTGAGGCTAGGTGAGGGCACATGCTTTGAGTTTGCTGACCCACCCTTGTGCTGCACTGAGCATGTCCACTTTACAGAACACGCCTTGGAATTTGCTAGAAAGGTTCTGGGTTTCATTGAAGTATGCTGTGGCAACTCCACCCTTTGGCTGTATCTTTTAACCACGTGCTGCATACTGTCAACATTAGCATTGGAAAGTGCTGGAAGCATGCATTTCTCATTCATAACCATGTTTGTGTGCTTTGCTGTGAGCTTATATATTTGACATATCTCTATGGCCTTATTCAAAGTTTAATCACTGTCTTAAAACAAAATCTTTTTCACTGTATCATCTTTAATACCAAACAGAAGTCTGTCTTTTATTAACGCTTCTCTAAAATCATCAAATCTGCATGTTTTAGCCTTGTTTCTCAAGTTAGTCATATATGCTGCAGAAGTTTCACCAGGCTTTTGATCTCTTGTGTAAAGCAAGTGCCTTTCCATTGTAATATTCATTTGGGAGTGGCATATTTCTCTAAATTTACATGTTAAGCACCCTGGGTGTTCATTTCAGCTAGTATCACTATATGGTGGCATTCCCCCTCCCCTGCATACACAGCAGGTACATACACAAATGAACGTTCTCTTTCAGTAGCTTCTGAACCAGCTAAATTAAGCAGACTAAATGCCTTTGTATGTGCATCTTTGTCGGAAAGTGCAACCTGTATGAAAATATCGTACTCTTGCTCAAACACTCTCCATTTTTCTCCAGTATTATTATCAAATACAAGTGGAGCAGGTCTGCAAAATGCGTCTGCCATGCCAATAAGTATGCTTAAACACAATGCAACATATGGCCCTTGTAATTCGAACGTGCACACGTCAGGTACTTGTAACAACATTCAAATGTGCAGTAAACCCTTTGAAAGACTGTACTTTGCAAAATATGCTTTGAAATGGATGTATTTTGCAAAGTAACTGCACTGTCATACTGCACAAACTTGCAAACACTTTGTACACTTCGCATATTTTGAATAGCTTTAGTTGATGCGAAAAAGTAGCACATAGCGAAAAAATACGGTAGCTTTTCTTTTGTATTCATTTTATGCAGTTCTGATACAACTGTTTTGAATATTTTTATCTTTATTTTGTCAGTATATTGCAGTTCTGGACATTTTGTTTAACTAGAAATTCATTTTGTGCATTCTGAGTGCTTCGTTTAATATTCGTTGAGTAAAAAATAATTTAAGCAAGTTTTAGTACCTGGAATTTGTTTCTGACCTGTTTTGTAAGTCATTTGAGCAGTAGGAATGATTCACTGTTGTATATTCCTCCGTCTTTAACCAAGTGCCTCATGGTCCTGATCTGGATCCTGTTTTGACACCGTATTGCTCATCTTGTGTAGCTAGTTAAGATGAAGAGGCTCGGGTGTACATTTATGTACTTTATTACATGCAAACACATCAGGATTGATAGCAACGTAAAATATAAACAAACTGACTACCACACATACATACATGCTTACACCACTGCAGCTCACTGCAAAATGGCAGTCTTGCTTGCAAGTGCTCAGAATATATTTACACATGCTAGCTACTGGAAGTTTCCTTAAAGGTGCATACACACTCTAATATGCACACTGTAGCACCCCCACTGTGAGGTCTTCACTGATGAGATCTGACCACAAATCAGTCTCATTTGAAGTAACTGTCACACCTGAAACTCCACCCCCCAGCAGCAACTAAACTAAAAAAAACTTCTCCAGAACAGATTATAACCTGTTAAGGGATTGTATAAATATATTCATTGCACCTCCCCCTCAGATGGAACTGGCAACCATGCCAAGTTTTACACCAGTGCTTTATACAAACACCTGTATAACTGCATTGATTCGGCCGTACCTGATAAGACCAAAACTTGCTCCTCTAGGAAGAGCACACCTGACTGGTGGGCAACTGCCGTTAACAGGCTTTACAATAAAAGGAAGAAATTGCTGTCTAAGAGTAAGAGGCAGTGAGCCCTAAAGTGAAAGCACTCCCTCTTCAGCTTAAACAGGCAAGTAAGATTTCTTGTGAAGTCCTCCAAAACAAACTACAAATCCAAATTAGCTTCCTCAACTAATGGCAACCATAAGGCATTCTTTATATCCTTAACCTAAAAGAGAAGGCCCAGATTTGTGCAGAACTGGTAGTTAATGATACTACATATACTGAGCCTGTCGACATAACTAACCTGCTGACCAACAGGTTCTGTGAAAACTTCACTCCCCTTTCCCTGTCACACTTACCCCATGGCATCCTTACAACCTGTCCCCTACCTTCTATCGCTAAACAGCAGATCATGACCTCATCAAAAACACAGCATCTATGGGACCTGTTAACAACTCAGGCTGTGTCCCACATGGGCTCTAACAAGAATTAGTAACACCACTGGGTACTCTTTTCAGTCATAGTCTAAGAACCGGCTTCATCCCAGCTGAGTGAAAAACTGACACTTTTATTCCCTTGCACAAAGGTGGTGCTTCCACTGACCATGGGAACTATAAACCTTTTTGCCTGGCTAGTTCATAGGTAGGTACTAGGCTATCGGTCCAAGGGCCTATGTAAGCCTAGCCAACAAGATTCCCTGGCTTACGCCACCCAAGAAGGTTATTCCTTTGTGCCCCTGTCGAGCAGAGCCACAGTAATGATCCCCGGGGTGAATTTCCTATTTCCCATCCAGTCATCAAGATTTTTTATTTTTGAAGAGTGCTAATGAGGAACTTTGCTTGACGTAGATGGGTAGCTTGTTCCAGAGTATGGAAAGTCTCTGGGATAGGAATCTATCCCTCCAGCATTTCCAGTTTATTGTGGTGACAAGGTTTAGGTCCCTAGAGTGTGTATCTCGGAGGGATTGGGATTTCTTTAGGTGTAGCATGTCCAACAGCTCAGGGTTTGACATAGCTTTGTATGTTAGGCAGAGATCCCCTTAGAGTAGGCGATATGCTACGGAGTAAAGCTGGAGTTTTTTGAGACGGTCAGCATAGGGCATCTCTTTAAGGCCCATAATCCTCTTTGCGAGGTACTTCTGTGGCCTTTTCCAGCTGTTGCAGATGTCTTGTGAAGTACATTCCAAAAGGGGAGTTGTACTCAATGATGGGTCTAATGAGAGCCGAGTAGAGGGGAACAATTACCTCTTTCTTCCTGTATGAGAGCCCTGTTGTGATAAGGTGTGCCACATAGAAGGATTTCTTGACTACTGTGACAATGTGATTATTAAAGGAGAGACTACTGTCCACCTGAGTGCCAAGGTCTCTTATCACACCTTTGGCATTAAGTGGACTGCCGCCTGTGTGGTAGTTCATGGGTACAGAGTTTTTACCAAAGGGGATGACAATGCACTTTTTGGTGGTGAGCTTGAGGCCATGGCTCTGACAGCAGGAATCTGTCTCACTGAGATCCTTCTGTAGGATGTCCATCTCGTTTGGGGACTCGACTGTGGCACCTAATTTGCAGTCATCTGCGAACTTCGTCAGCCAGAGGCCCTCTGTGTTAGCCCTTACTTCAGAGAAGTAGATACCAAACAGGAGAGGACCTAGGACTGAACCCTGTGGTACACCACTTATCACTGGTTTGAAGTCAGATTTGGAGTCTTATTTAGTCGTATCAGCAGGGCCATTGGGCGAATCATCATCATGAACTTTATCAACAAAAATATAGGTAATCTCCAAACACTTGACCCTACTCAGTTTGGATTTGTCAAAAGGAAATCATACCTGTTAAACCTGGTGAAAATCTTTGAGACAGTCACCAAGGCCCTGGACAAGGGGAAATCTGTGCATACAGTCTGTCTAGGCTTAGCCAAGGCTTTTGACATTATCCCCCACTCTAGAATCATTGACAAACTCACCAGGTATCAACCCCTATATCATTCGATAGGTCACTAACTGACTCACTGATGGATTCCCCTATTTGGGTCTATATTATAGGTTCATAGGTTCATACTAGGCTATCTGCCCTAGGGCATTTATAAGCCTAGCCAGAAGGTGTTTGGCTTTCACCACCCATTTTAAGTTAATTTTGCTATGCCCTTTTTCGAGGTTAGTATACTGTGCCTCTGTCTAACAGTGACACAGAAGTGATACCCGGGTTAAACCTGCGATCTCCCATCCACTCATCAAGATTCCTCTTGAAGAGAGTCAATGAGGGACTCTGCCTAACCTGGACTGGGATTTTATTCCAGAGTGAAGGGAGCCTCTGGGTTATGAATCTGTCCCTCCAGCATGTCCTATTTATTTCAGTACTGAGGTTCAAGTCTCACGAGTGCGTAGTTCGATGGGATTTGGATTTTCTGAGGTGCAGCATGTCCATTACTTCAGGGTTGGACATGGCTTTATACGTCAGGCACAGATCGCCCCTGAACAGGTGGTATGCCACTGAGTAGAGTTGGAGTTTCTTTAACCGGGCAGCATATGGCATCTGTTTGAGCCCTTTGATCCTCTTGGTGAGGTACTTTTGGGGTCTTTCCAGTTGCTGCAGGTGTCTGGTAAGGTACATCCCAAAAGGGGCATTGTACTCAATTATGGGCCTGATGAGGGATGAGTAAAGAGGCACGATGACCTCCCCTGATCTAGATGTGAATCCCTTCATGATTAGGTGGGCTATATAAAATGTTTTTCTAACCACTTTGGCCACGTGATTGTCAAATGAGAGACTGCTATCAACTTGGGTCCCCAGGTCCCTAATTACAGTACTTAATGGATTACCACCTATGTGGTAATTTGTGGGCACTTTGTTTTTGCCAAAGGGGATGACTATACACCTTTTGGCGTTTAGCTTGAGGCCATGGCTCTGGCACCAGTTGTCTGTTTCTTTGAGGCCCTTTTGGAGGATGCTTGTGTCGGCTGGAGAGTCGATTATGGAACCCAGTTTGCAGTCATCTGCGAACTTGTTTAGCCACAGTCCTTCCGTGTTGGCCTGTACCTCAAAGAAATATATACCGAAGAAGAGAGGTCCCAGGACTGAGCCTTGTGGGATGCCACTTGTAACTGGTTTGGAGTCTGACATGGCTCCAGCAATTCTAACCATGTGGGTTCTGTCCTTGAGCCAGTTTGCAACCCATCTAGTGACATAGGGGTTTATATAAAAAATCCAAATCCACCAAAACCACTAGAGCAAGCGACTTAAACCTTAGCACGGATATAAATAGGACATGCTGGAGGGATAGATTTATCACTCAGAGACTCCCTATGCTGTGGAATAAAATCCCGGTCCATGTGAGGCAGAGCACCTCGCTGACTCTGTTCAAGAGAAATCTAGACCTGTGGATGGGAGATCGTAGGTTTACCCCGGGAATCATCTCTGGGTCACTGCTGGACAGAGGCACAACAAACTAATGGGCACAGTATTTTTTCATATAAGGGGTGGCGTAAGCCACAATAATTTGGGCTAGGCTTATAAATGCCTTAGGGCAGATAGCCTAGTATAAACCTATGAACCTATGAACCTATATTTAAGCTGGTGAGCTTATCTATAATGCCCGAGTGGGGTATTGTATCGAAGGCTTTTGCGAGGTCCAGGTAGGCAGTGTGGGCCATCTTCCCCTCGTCAATGGCCTTGGTGACTGTTTTAAAGAAATCAACCAGGTTTAAGAGGCAGGATCTGCCCTTAACAAAGCCAAACTGGGTAGGATCCAGTGTCTGTAGGTCCCCAATATCTTTATTTATGAGGTCCATGATGATCCTTTGCATAGCTTTGCAGACCAAGCTAGTCAGGCTTATGGGGCGATAGTTTCCAGGATCCGTTGAGGCACCACCTTTGTGGAGAGGGACCACTGTTGCTGTACGCCACTCTTTGGGTACATATCCTGTAATAAGGCTGAGATTGAACAGTAGTTTTATGTTTGGGTTTAGCTCTTCTTGGAGTTCATGTAGGACGCAGCCCGGGACACCGTCTGGTCCCATTGATGCTGTGTTTTTTTGTTTTGGAGAGGGTGGCTCTTACCTGAGCATCTGAGATGTCAGGGGGGCAGCACTCTGCTGGGATAGATATTTGCCCTTTTGGTGGTGGGGGGGAGTTTGCGCTGAACCTGTCAGCTAGGATGTTGGCAATGTCTTTGGGTTCGCTGTATTTTTTTTGTCATTTTGGACTAATTCTGAGCATATCTGGGAATTCCCACCCAGGTTCCTAACATAACTAAAGAAAGCCTTGTGATTATCCTTAGTGTCGTGTGCAATTTTTCTCTCGAAGCTGGCCTTAGACGATTTTATGAGTGCCCGTAGTTTTTTGCTAATACTGATCCGAGATGCCTTCCCTTTTTGGGATTTTGCTCTCTAATTTAGTAGCTTCCTCCTTCTGTTGTATAGTTTGTTTATGGCTGGGGTCCAGCAGACAGGACGTCTGCCTTTGGAGGATTGGGTCTTGGTTTTATTTGGGATTGCATGATCCATGCATTCCTGAAGGTGTTCATAGAATGCATTTATAAAGGATTCTGTGGTCTGGGCCGTATTTTCCACAGGCCCGGGGGCTTTGAAGGATTCCACCTCGGTTTTGAGGAGTGTGAAATTTGCTTTAAAGAAGTTTTTCACTGTGGTTTTCTGGGTAGGTGGTGGGGTCGAGATGTGAATATCCACTGAGATTAGTTTATGGTCTGATCTTACCAGTGAGGGATACACTTCTGGTCTGGAGCATAGAGTCCCCATGTTGGTGATGATCAGGCCAAGTATGTTTTCCCCTCTTGTGGGAGTGGTAACAAGTTGTTCTATAGCATTTGAGTTTATAAATTCTAGGAACCTTTGGGCTAGGGTGTTGGAGCTAGAGTAATGCTGCCAGTCTATGTTTGGGTAGTTGAAGTCGCCCAATATAATGGTGTTTGGAGAGACCTTCATATTTTCCAGTGTTCTCAGGAAGGCCGAGTGGGGTTCCTGGGTTTGGGAGGGTGGTCTGTAGCAGGCTATAAACTGGAAGGCAGTTTTACCCACTGTTAGTTGCACATGGATAGTCTCTGATGCTTCGTGCTGTGCCACCAACCTGGAGGTGTGGGTATCTTTGACGAATATTGATACTCCCCCTCCTGTTGTGGTTTGGTCCAAGTTTTGGGGCCGAAAAGCATGGTATGAGGTATAACCTGGTAGTGCTGGGGTGCTCTCGGGAGCCTTGAACATTGAACATTATCAAAGAGACACTTCTTCGAATATGTAATCATCAACCTCTAAACATCGAAATGTGAAAACTGCGAAAGGCCAAAACTGCTTTTTTTTCCTAGGGAAAAAAAATTCAGCTGCCTGTTCCCGGAGTTTACCCTTTACCCCAACGTAGAGTGATCTTGGAGTTGGTATATTTAGTTGGGAGGGTGGGGGTTGAAGCCCCCCACTTAAATTACATTTGAAGTGTTTGTCTTGTTTCTATGGCCCCACAAATTTTTTCACTGTTTTCGCATTTCGGTGTTTAGGGGTCGATGATTACATATTGGAAGAAGTCTCTCTTCGATTATGTAATATAGACCTCCCTATTTTGACTATAAGGATTCTATCTCCAAGAGCAGATCCTGTAAACAGTGACATTCTATACAGGGATCAGTCCTGGGGCATCTATTTGGAATCTATTTCTCACAAGTGCTAGCAAAAACAAAAGGTCTGTGGCTGACAGTTTGCTGATGACTGGAAACTGGGAGTAGTCCTAGAATCTCCAAATGATGTCAACATCCTACAAGAGGGTCTTACACAAACAAATGATTGGTGTCAAAATCATGACCTTAAACTCAATGAAAAAAATGTATTCTCATCACTTTCAGTAAGAACAATGTCCCTACTAACTACCACATCGATAGCAACACCCCAAGTATGCACTCAGTGGTGAGAGACCTGGGCACACAGGTTGACAGCAACCTTACCTTTGATCACTGTCTCCATAGTGGTAAGAAGGACATTCTCTATTGCTCATTTCATAAGCAAGGGTATTGCCTCCAGAAAAAAAGAAGTTATAACACCCTGTACTCTTCTCTCATCAGGCCAATAATGGAGTACAATACCCCTTTTGGTAGGTACCTTTCCAAGCACCTGCAGCAGTTGGAGAGACTGCAAAGGTTCCTCACAAAGAAAACTCAGGGACTTCAACATCTGTTATATGCGAATTGTCTGAAATCACTGTCACTTTATTCTGTTTCTTACAGACTACTCGGAAATGATCTCTGCCTTGCATATAAGGCAGTCTCTCACCCTGCTTTATTGGAAATGTTGCATATCCACAAGTCAAATGGTATATTGGTTACTTACTCTAAAGATCTTAACCTAGTATGAGACATTAGTAGAACTTGCTAGAGAGACAGATTTGCCTCCCAGAGGTTATCACATGTTTGGAACAGACTTCCACTTCATGTCAAACAGAGCACCTCACTGGGCCACTTCCAATGCAGTCTGGACGACTGGTTGGGTAACCATAAATTCACCCTGGGAGTTTCACCTGTGTCCCTCCTGGACAGGGGTAGTAGGTGCTGATCATGGAAATAAGGGTATAACTTGGCTAGGCCTGTAAGGACCCAAGGCCCATCAGCCTAGTAACTTCCTATAATCTTATTTAAAACAAAAATAGAAAGTATGTTAGGAAGTTTTAATGTTATACCCAAATAACACAGTATAAGAAGCATCTCTTAAACATTTTATGCACAAAGTGATGGTATAACAATATCTTTTTCCAGCTACATGAAGAGTGGAACATTATAATGTTATAGTCAGTTTAATGTAGTTTTGAATTTTATTTTTTATTCTTTTCCTATGTCACCCATTTATGATCTTCAGTCACTTTGGTCTGTTTATTTCTCCGTTTCCTACTGTCTGAGGTCACTAAGAAGGGAAGGTAAGAGCAAGAAACTGCCGGAAACAATCTGCAAGAGTTGGGAAGTTTTGTAATCCTAACCACCTCCTACCTTGGTGATCAATGACCATATCAGGGAAGAGAGATCAACATTGTGGATCCGCTGGTGTCTACGTGCTTTCCCATAGTAATGGAAAGTCTATTAGTGTTCTGTAGTGCATAGTTTGCTAGAGCATCCATCATTAGCCCATTTTTAACTTTTGATGCCACCTGTCTTTCAGCAGTGTTAGCCAAGAAATAGACCAAACTGCATCCAGCACATAGAGATAGGCAAGCCAACATTTGCCTTTCCTTCCAAGTCCCCACTATCTTACCCAGTTCCTCCAGCAACTTGACGCAGTAGTTCAGCTCACCTCATCAGGACTGCATCCCAGGTTCCATCTGTCTGCATAATGGAGTCAGGTGAATGTATTGTTATTGTGTACTTATTGTACATGCATTCACTCCTACCATAAAGCTTTAGTTAACAGCATAAAATGTAACAAAATAGTCTGACTTTTAATATATGTGCCTGTTGGTGAATAGCCAATGCTGTTCTAATAGCTATGTTTACACTCTACACCGATTGTTTTTGCCATGCAGGTTTTTTTTTTTTTTTTAATAACTGACGACCAAATTTTCCCAAAAGAAAGAGAAGAGGGAAATTTCTACAGTGAATCATTTTTTCACCATGTTGATTGACCTCAGTGTCTCCACTTGTTCATCCCATAAGCCCATTCATTCTCCAAGATGTCAGCCATGCCCATCTATTTTCCATTTTGGGGAGAGCCCTATGGCTATTCATTGCCAGAACAGGACAAAGACTTTATTGCTCCGTTCATTCTTCAGAAGTGAGGCCTAAGAGGAAACAAGTGGGTCGGACTGACAATCAGGTTGATTTCGCCCTGGACCTGATCCCTATTCATTGAGAGTAATAAGCATATTAATGCTGCAGCTCAGCAAACACTTGTAAATCAGACCTTTATCCACCTCTGGGGATGCAGGCTGGGGGGGGGGGTGATCCAAGCATGACATCATCATCTTGTTCTTATGATCTCATAGCTGCATCATTGTACCAGTCAGCTTCTGGCTGTGGTCAGTGGTACAGAGGGCATACCACATCCCTCCTTCCCTCAAGGAATGACCTGACATTGACCACGTAGTCCTATTCCCTCCACTTGTCTCTTCCAGTGACTTGAGGTGCTAATTGAACTCAGGTTGCCTGTGGCATAGTCAGGGCTTTATCTCTCTGTGTCACAGGGCTGGACTTGTGAACGTTTTCAGCCACAGCCCAGGCAGTAGGCGTAGGACAAAGACACATTTTATAGGCATACAGAATTGAGTAGATGATCAAACAGGGTGTTTTGATAGTCTGATAGATAATGGAAACCAGATCACACAGATGAAGTCTGCATGAACTCAGAGAAGACAGGACATTGCAGGGGCAGTACAATAGATCAGGAATAAACTCTGACCCTGGCATAGTGACCCATTGACTGTGACACACTTTGAAGACTAAGCAGTAAACATTAGTATGCCAGCTGGGGATTATGACAATGTGAAATGGAAATTAATTTGACAGGACAATAGGAGGGAGGCTTTGGACAACAAACCGTGAACATGGATTTGGAAAGTGGAAGGGCAGAGACCCCATACAGTCAACTTTGAATGTGACATCAGTATGTGGAAGGGGAATGCCTTGATAGAAGCAGTGTTTGGGAGATGGGGTGAATAATATTAACAACAATCAGTGAACACGAGTTTGAAGGGTAGGATGAGCAGACTGTAAATGACAAACATTAAACAGGAGAGGGCAATGCTATACCATACCAAATAAGGGAAGTCAGCTGAGTAATCACATTTCGTGGTGGTGTGACATATTTATAAACTGACCCGGTGAAAGAACGTGGGGTGGTATTTTCAACATATGTTTGATAAGTTAGATAACCTCTAAACTAATCTGTGCAGAAAAAAAAATTATATATATATATATATATATATATATATATATATATATATATATATATATATATACACATATATACACACACACACACACACACACACACACACATGGTTTAGGACAATATCAGAAGAAGCTCTAAGGGGAGAAAAAAGACATAGAAAAGACAGATTATGGCTTGTCAACTAAAGAAAGAATGATGCTGGTGAGAAAATAAATATGGCAAATAGATGTAAGTATACAACTTGTATAACAAAAGAAAGCATAATTTTTTGAGAGTGAAGGATAACAGACAGAATAAAGAGGTTTGAAATGAGTCTGTATTTTGCAGATATGAAAATGCCAAGATGGGTATCTTCACATTTGGAATGGCATACACCTGTGCCTACATTTTAGAAAAGTCAGAAAGGGTAAAAACTGAGACTTATTTCAAATATGCATTGGGTATGTATAGGAAATTGTTAATTAAGAAGGAGAAGGAAACCATAAGTTTAGTGAATTAACTGTGGTGAAATTATAGACAGCCAACAATCAAGAAAATTGTAAAAGCAGCTTCTTATCTTTGCCATCAAATTGCTTGGTTATCTGCTGCATTGAACTCATCATTTTACAAGGGCAGGAGTGTTTTGTTTTAAAGGTATTATCTTTATTTTTATAGGTTCTAAAGTTAGTAAAGATGCATGGAATTCCACTGAGTGAAAACTCAACAATGCAAAGCAAGCTTTCTAGTCTGAAATAAACAGAAAATAAGAGTATGCTTGTAAAATATAGTATTCGCCCCCCAAAAAAAAATAAATAAAAAAATCAGTCTGAAGACAAGACAATGAAAGCAGTTTAACGAATACAGCCCCAACTATTACTTTTTATGTAACTGGTAAATGATAATCACAAGGTACGGCATTTCTGACGTAACAGGCTTTTACATGGTCATGTTCATTATCAGTTATTATCTAAAACAATATTTTCTCATAGAGTAAACAAATCACTCCTCTGCCCGTTGCTGTCCCTCGGGTCAGCTGTTTCTTTCTATCACTATGAGCCACAGTTTTCCCAGTAAAATGTATTTATTTGGCATTTTTTTACTGGGAAAGTCCGTCTTGGTACACATTTTCAGCAGAGGCCAATGGAGAAAAGCTCCAGATACATATGGTTAACAGAATGAAAAACTGTACAGACTTAATACATTCGTAACATTCAAGCAAAATTATGAAAACAACGCATCAGTCAAAATGAGAACTTAACAGACAGACATAGTCTTAACATTCAATCACAAAATTTGAAAAACTACACATTAGTTTGTCAGAATAAAAACTTAACAGACATATTAAAGTCATAGTATTCAAGCATAAATTATATGGAAAGCCTGATAATAAGAAGATGCAGCATTATTTACATAATAGATGATTATCATAAGGATTATTAATATTCTAGAGGTCATGAAATATGGTAACAGATTATATTGGTGAAGGTGTAGGATAGTATGAATAGAGAAGGGTAGGGTGTGATAAAGGGGGGGTAGTAGGAATAGATCTATAAAAGGTAAGAGTGTAACCTTAGGGGAATATGTGTAGAGGAAGGGATGGTAGTGTGAGTTAGTAGTGGGGATAGTGAGAGCAGAGGCAGTAAAAAAGGAAGCACAAATCACAATAGTTCACTGCCTTTTAATATATTATCCCATTCTATTCATTAATTGCTACTGGAATTTCCTCTGTTCTGCCTCTTTTCCTTCCCAGCTGCAATTTCTAGAGTTCCAGATCCAAAATCATATCCATCAAGTAATACAATGATTCCTGAATCAGTACAGTCTTCCAACAACTAGTGACCGATTTTAAGGAAGCACATGCACTCGTGTATGCATGCGCGCACACACACACACACACACACACACACACACACACACACACACACACACACACACACACACACACACACACACACATATACACACACACATACACAATCTGAAGCATGTAAAGCTCTACTCAGATAAGACTGCCAACCTTATTTGTTATACTCATTATTACGAACTGTCTAGATGTTGACTGCTGTAAATCTAGACTCATAGTATCTGTCATAATTCCCTGTCTGAAAGTATGCTAAATATGCTTTCCCATTTTCAATATGCTGCATATCATCCACTGTTTACCATGTATTCATAGGATCATAGGAAGTTAATAGGCTAATGGCCCTAGGGCCTTTACAAGCCTGACCAAGATGTCCTTCTTTTCCAGTGTTGCAGTATTCAACTAGTGGGTTTACCCTTCTTCCTCCCAGTCTTGTCTGGCCAGGTTTGCAAAGCTTTTCAGTCCCAAGTATGTGCGTCGACGTTCGACGTGGCTGCAGTAGTGTGGGCCATAAAAGTGACATCTGCACGCACCAGCCCTCAGAACTTTTCAGCCACCTGTCATACACCAGGTGCTCCTGCTTCTCAGGGACATCGGATCTCAAATATTTAGATAAGTACCCCATTGAGGGACACCTCAGTCCTTCAGTTTATTTTATAGTTTGTTCATGTTATCTGGATAGGGCAAGTGTAATTGTGGTCGGCAGATTCCCCACAAAGACGCACACAGTCAGTGTCTCTTTTGTTTGGGCAAGGAACACGACCACAAAAACTGTAGGATTTGTAAATCATTTGACCCTAAGACCTTACGTCATCGTCTTCAGGCTTTGAATTTGTATTTAGAAAATCAGAGACTAAAACAAATTGTATCCGGGATGGAGGCCACGCCCGACGTCCCGTGTGAACCTCCAAAAAGAGGCCCAAGGCCCTGCGGCCTACTTCTTCAGCTGCGCCTCTAGAAGCCATCTCTCAGCTTGTGGCACACATAAGTGGCCGAGGACCCAGCTTCTGCCAACACTGATATAGTGGGTACCTCAGAGAATGCCGCACAATCAAGAGTGGATGTCACGTCCATAGTGGCTACACTGGCATCTACGTTAGACACCGGGGGGATCCAGCATTCACTCTGGGTTCGTCGGATTCCCCTCTGCCATCCCTGCTCCTAACCCGAGGCTTTTGCCGACCCAGATGCCAGAAAGGCCCCTTAAGAAAAAACAGGAAATAAAACATCTGCCATCCTCTGCTGAACAGCCTTCCAACTGGCAAATATTTAGCCAGAACTTGTTTAATGGCTTCATGGCCGTTAGGTCAGAGACTGCCACCACCTCCAGTTCTGCGCCTTCTCTCCTCAGCCCTAGGCCTCTTATCCCAGGGAGTAGGCCAGAACAGCTGGAAGAGGAAGAATTTTCTGAATCTTCAGAAGACCCCTCTCTTACTCTTCTCTGATACCTTCCCCCCTGGGTTATGGATCTCCAGAGGAAGGCCCTATAGAACCGGATTCCCCTGTGGAAGAGTTAACTTTTGGGGAAACTATCAATAAAATGAGGGATATAACTGAAGTACAGAAAGGTTCTATGACCTGATCCAAATGGGCACTCTTAGTTCCACTGCTATCCCTCCTACTCACCCAGCCTTCCTGGATGCCTTTGCATTTGCCTCCATAAACCCAGATTCCCAACCTCCAGCCCCTCATAGGGCTGACAAACTTTACAAAGTGCCTCAGACAGAGAAATTCTTGATTTAAATGTCCTCCAGCTGATCCAGCTACTATCTCTATTTCTACAGATAGGGCTTCCAAACTCCTTCCTTTTACTACCATTTTACCTGCTGATAAGAACAGCAAGGTTATGGAGAGGTTTGGAAAGAAAATGTATACTTCTGCCACCTTGTCCTTCAGAGCAACTAATTACCAACTCATATGACTAAATATTCACTAGCACTACTAGACAAGGCCTCTAAGGAACTAGCTGACGTCCCAGAATCTGCAGCAAAAACCTCCTTGTCTTCCCTAACAGCACAGGTCAGTAGACATTCTCTGAGATGCAGCTATGATGCTATTGACACCTCAGCCAGGTCAGCTGCATCAGCTTCTACACTTAGAAGGTATTCATGGCTGCACCTTCAATCCCTCCCTGATGATTTCAAGGCAAAGCTTATTGATGCTTCCTTAGATCAGACAGCCCTGTTTGGTGAAAAAGTGGCTGAACTTTTTAAGTCCTTACAACAAGAAGGTAAGGAATTACAGGACCTCAAACACCTGTTAGTCTCACCTATTCCCAAGTTTCATAGAAACTATCCATCCAAGACTCAATTCGTCAGGAAATCTTCTAGGTTCATGGACCACTCCAGGTCCAGAAAATCTCTAAGAAGACAGGCCCCTCAGGCCAGAACATCTCCAGCCATCAACCAAAGGCCTCCCTTTCCTGATAGGCCAGGTCGTGTTTTACTGCCTGCCAAGCCCACTACCCCTCATCCCTCCCCCTGTCAGACAGTCTGTCTCACTGTCTCCCTGTCTGGGAACAAATTACCTCAGACAAATGGGTCCCGTCCATCATAAGGGATGGGGTACTTCATGACTTGGATGTGTCCACCTATTAAACTAGGAATGCCCCAGCCACCCTCAAGTCAGCTTCCTCTTCTGGGTCAGGTTCTACAAACCCTCTTAGATCAGAGCACTGTAGAATTCCTGCCCCCAGAATTAAAAAGAAAAGGCTTTTACTCCAGAAATTTTCTGGTGCCCAGAAAGGACAGACCTTGGAGGTCCATTTTAGACCTCTCACACCTAAATCCTTTCCTGAAGGTAGGTACCTTCAGGATGCTCACCTTGCCTATTCTCTTCCCTGTCCTCCTTCCCCACGAATTCATGGCAACCATGGACGTAGGGATGTGGAGGTAGGCATCCTTTATCAAACCCACCTTCAGAAAATACTTGTGATGCCTGGCTGGTTCATTCCCATTTTCAGTTCTGTGCATTACCCTTTGGGCTCTCTACCACCCCCAGGGTATTCACAAAGTGTCTGGCTCCAGTCATTGCTTTCTGTCACATGCAAGGAATTCAAATATTCCATTACCTAGATGTCCTACTAATTCAGGCAGTAGATCAGAAGACTCATCTTCACACCAGGACTCCTGTACATCTCTTGCAGTCCTTAGGATTCCTAATAAACTTCCCAAAATCCAATCTGGAGCCAGCACAGGACATAGTCTTCTTGGACTGCAGAATCCGGACAAACATCATGAAGACCTTTCTACCTTCAGAAAAAGTGGCTTCCCTGTCCCAATACCTACTCGCTGCCCTTCAGGCATCTCACCAGACAGCAAAGCAATTTCTGAGACTTCTGGGCTACATGGCAGCTACTATCCCCATGCTACCCCTTGCAAGACTGCACATGAGGAAACCTGAAGTCAGTTTGGACCCAACATTCTCACCCTTTAGAGTTCAGGGTTCCCTTACTTCCCTGCTTGATGACAGAGCTGAGATGGTAGGTGACCCAGGTATCCCACAACCCAGGACTCTGTCTTCAGATTCCTACTCGCTCTCAGAAAATGCACCCAGATGCCTCAGATCTAGGGTGGGCAGCCATATTAGCCAAAGGAAAGTGCAAGGTTTGTGGACAGACCGACACAAACTAGAACACATAACTGTCAGAGAAATGAGAGCGATACTCTGTGCTGCAAGTCTTCCTCCTTTTCCTAGAACAAGGCCCTCTCATGATATACACAGACAACACCACTGTCCTGTGGTACATCAGCAAACAAGGAGGGACCAGATCATACATCCTATGCAGGATAGCTCTTCAGGTGTAGGAACTGGCCACCTCACAAGGCATGACCCTTAGGCAGCCTACGTTCCCTCCCTGCACAACACTCAGGCAGATGATCTAAGCAGAGCCAGGTTGAACAACCATGAATGGATGCTTCAGAGAGACATTTTCCTGAATCTGGTTCACAGGTGGGGGTACGCCTCAGATAGACCTGTTTGCCTCCTCCATAAACAGGCAACTCCCAGGCTACTGCTCCAGGACTCATGACCCCAAGGCACTGGCAACAGATGCCTTCTTAAGAACCTGGAAAGGGAAATTCTTGTATGCATTCCCTTCCTTTCCCCTGATACAGAAGGTACTGCTGAAGATTCAGCAGGATTCACCGAAAATCTTGTTTGTGACTCCCTATTAGCCAAGACAGCACTGGTTCCCTCTTCTCATTCTTTTGTCCAAGGGCAATCACCACAAGTTACCCCCCTCAGTGGACCTCATCACACAGCACAAGGGGACTCTGATACACCCCCAGTGGCAGTCTCTACAGCTCAGCCTGTGGCTGATAGGATTCTGATCCGTTTTAGACACCTGTATAATGAGGACGTGCTTAATGGCCTGTAGGAGGCCAGGAAACCCAACACAAGGAAATCATGTACTGCAAAATGGAAAAGGTTTTCTGTCTGGTGTCACAAAAGACAGTTGGATCCGCTGCAAAGCGATATGTCTCTAAACCTCTCTTACCTGTGTGAACTGATGCAGACAGGACTCACTTATTCATCTCTAAAAGCACACTTGTCTGCAATTTCTGCATGCCTCCCCTTAGGCCCATCCCTGGAATCCAGACTGCTCGAGAAACTGTTCCTCAAAGGGGTGTTACATTTGAGTCCACCCAGGAAACCATGCCCTCCACCCTGGGACCTTAACTATGTGCTAGAAAAACTTACTTTACTTACTTTACCACCTTTTGAACCTGCGGACAAAACATCCATAAAACTATGTACTTGGAAAACTGTTTTACTAGTGGCCCTCACCTCAGCCATGAGGATCTCTGAACTACAAGCCCTTATGGCAATACCACACTTTCTGGTCTTCCACCTAGACAGGGTGACCCTGAGGGGGTAACCCCTCCTTCTCTCCTTAAGTTGTGAATGATCTCTCCTTGAAGCAGCCCATCCACCTGCCTACCTTTTTTTCCCAATCCACAGGGAGATAGTGAGAGAATACTCCATTCCCCTAGATGTGCACTGTCAGCTTAGGTTCTATTTACATAAAACCAAACCTATTAGGAAATCAGACCAACTGTTTGTCTCCTTCCACCCCAGGGCCCTGGGGAAGGCTGTGAGCAAACAGAACATTTCGACATGAATCTCCAGGGCCATTTCTTTCTGCTACCTTCACCACAGCAAGACACTGCAGTGCAATGTCAAAGCCCACTCCACCAGAGCTGTGGCCTCTTCTGGAGCTTTCTTTAAAGGGTTAGACACCAATTCCATCCTAGAAGCAGAAACTTGGTCCTCGGTACACACCTTCACCAAACACTACAAACTGGACCAAATTTCCAGAGCCAGACCAGGGTTTGCCAGGGCTATCCTGCACGTGTTTTTGCAGACAGGATCTAAACCACCTCCCCTACCTCAGTGAGCTTTGGCAGTCACCCATTAGTTGAATACTGCAGCACTGGAGTAGAAGGACATAGAAAGTTGTGTAAAATCTTACCATAGCAATAAATGTCCTTCTCTTCCATGTTACAGTATTCCTTCCCTCCCACCTTCCCCTCTTCTGAGACCTACACTTGCTTTCCTGGGTGACACTGGACTAGCTATGCCTTTATAGGACTGGCTGTGACTTTGGCTTCTTATGTTCTGAGGGCTGGTGCTTGCAGACATCACTTTTATGGCCGATGCTGCTGCAGCCACGCCGGATGTCCAACATACCTACTAGGGACTGAAAAACTTTGGAAACCTGGCCGGGCAAGACTGGAAGGAAGAAGGGTAAACTCACTAGTTGAATACTGCAACATGGAAGAGAAGGACATCTATGGTTATGGTAGGATTTTACACAACTTTCTTTCTACCCTTATTTCCACGATCAGCATCTGTTGCCCCTGTCCAAGAAGGACAAAGGTGGAACCCCCATGGGTGAATTTATAGTTAACCATCCAGTTGTCCAGATTGTGTTTGAAGAGGGTGCTCTGTTTGACGTGAAGTGAGAGTCTGTTCCAAAGGTGTGGTTATGTCTGGGAGATGGAAACCCCCCCCCCCCATCAGGTTTTATTACTGTTACATACCAGGTTAAGGTCTTTAGAGCGAATAACCCATGTAACATTTGACTTGCAGATATGTCGCATTTCCAATAAAACAGGGTGAGAGGTTGCCTTGTACGCAAGGCAGAGAGTGCCTCTGAGTAGTCTGTATGAAACAGAATAAAGTGACAGTGATTTTAGACGATCCACATAGTACAGATGCTTAAGACCTTGAATTTGCCTTGTGAGGAACTTTTGTGGTCTCCCCAACTGCTGCAGGTGCTTGGAAAAGTACATACTAAAAGAGGTGTTGTACTAAATTATTGTCCTGATGAGGGTCCACGTAGGGCAGATGTTGAAGATCTTGAGTTTTCTTGTGAGGAACTTTTGTGGTCTTTCCCATTGCTGCAGATGCCTGGAAAGGTACATACCAAAATGGGTGCTGTACTCAGTTATTGGCCAGATGAGGGAAGAGTACAGGGAGGTTATAACTTCTTTTTTTCTGGAAGCAATGCCCTTACTTATGAGATGAGCAGTATAGAGTCCACGTCTTACCACTGTGGAGACATGGTGATCAAAGGTAAGGTTGCTGTCAACCTGTGTGCCCAGGTCTGTCACCATGAATGCATACCTGTGGTGTTGATATTGATGTGCTAGTTGGCAGGAACATCGCTGTTACCGAAATGGATGATAAATACATGTTTTTGCACTAAGTTTAAGTCTATGACTTTCGCACCAATCATTTATTTGTGCAAGACTGTCTTGTAGGATATTGACCTCATCTGGAGATTCTATGACCACTTCTACTTTCAAGTCATCAGCAAACTTTGTCAGCCACAGACCTTTAGTTTTTGCTTATACTTCAGAGAAATAGATTCCAAAAAGGACTGATCCCTGTGGAACACCAGTGCTTACAGGTCTGCTGTTGGAGGGGGATTCCCCTATTTTTTACTATATGTGCTTTATCAGTGAGCCAGTTTGTGACCCATCTAACAATATAAGGGTTGATACCTAGGTAGATGAGTTAGTCAATGATGCCTGAGTGGGGGGATAGTGTCAAAAGCCTTGGGTAAGTCTAGGTAGGCTGTATACACAGATTTCCCCTTGTCCAGGGCCTTTGTGACTGCCTCGAAGAAGTCCACCAGGCTTAACAAAAAAACTTCTCCAAAGCTGATTGCAGCCTCCTGAGGGATGGTATAAACAGCTTCACAGCCCCTTCCCCACTGTAGGAACTGGCATCAATGTCCAAATCTACAAAAAAGTACTATACACGCATTTATATAGATGCCAGTATCTGGCAGGGAACAATGAAGAATCAAACTCCAACATAAAAAATACAAACGATTTAATAAATATGTTAGCGCTTTCACGGCACTACAAAGCCGCTTCATCAGACAACTCAGAGAACAGGAATTTCATTAATCTCTCTTACTACAGCCTATCACAAAGCACAACAATTAAATGCAATTAATATTTAAAGCAATATAACAAAGAAATCACACAAAGATATGAAATGCATAAAATATGTCACTATATAATGTACTAAATTAATAAAAATATATCACCAAAGCCATGGACAAGGGGAAGACTGTGCACACCACCTACCATGACCCGGCTAAAGCCTTCAACACTATTCCCCACTCAGGCATAGTAGATAAACTCTCTCAGCTAGGCATCAATCCATATATTACCAGAAGGGTAGGAAACTGGCTGACCGATAGAACCCACCTAATCTAAATAGGGGAAGCCACCTCAGGCAATCGACCCATAACGAACAGTGTAACCCAGGGATTGGTCTTGGGGCCTGTGTTATTTGGGATATACTTCTCTGATGTGCAGGCCAAAACCAGTGGACTATAGCTGACCAAGTCTGCATATGACTGCAAGCTGGGCGCAGTCATCAATTCCCTAAGTGATGTGGACGTCCTCCAAGAAGGTCTCACCCAAACAAATGACTGGTGCCAGAAACATGGCCTCAAGCTGAATGGCAAAAAGTGCATCATCATCATCCCCTTTTGGGAGAATCACATTAATAACCATGTCCTAAGTACACAATCAGTAGTGAGGGATTTTGGCACCCAGGTTGATAGCAACCTGACCCTTGACCACCATTTTGCTTCCATTGTATGGAAAGCTTTCTACATGGCCCACCTCATAAGTAAGGGTATCTCATCGGTGGACAAAGAGGTCATAACATCCCTGTATTCTTCCCTTATAAGGCCGATTGAGTACAACACCCCCTTCGGCATGTACCTCACAAAGCACATGCAGCAGTTGGAAAGACCACAGAGGTTCCTCACCAGGAGAATCCAGGGCCTCAAACATCTACCCTACATAGATAGGCTAAAAGCCCTATTATCCTTCTACTCAGTTTCATACAGACTCTTCAGGGGTGACCTCTGTTTGGCATATAAAGCAATCTCAGCCCCTGCCTTGATGGGACTCTGCTTATCCACAAGTCAAGCTCCACTCGACCAACCCGTACGTGCACTCTCAACCTGGTCTGTGATGTCAATAGGACTTGCTGTTGGGACACATTTGTGTCCCAGAGACTCCCCCATCTGTACAATAGACTCCCTCTGCATGTCAAGCAGAGTGCCTCATTATCCCTTTTTAAACGCAAACTGGATAACTGGATGGGAAACGGGAAATACACCCCTGGGATTACACCCCTGGGATTACACCTGTGTCCCTGCTGGACAGAAGCTTTGGGTGCTGACTTGTATAAACATGGGCTAAACTCTTGACTAGGCTTATAAGGTCCTTGGGGCCAGTAGCAAAGTAACCTCCTATGATCTTATGAGCAGGCATGATATCCCTTTGATAAATCCAAACTTAGTAGGGTCGAGTGTTTGAAGATTATCTATATCTTTGTTAAGGTCCATGATGATTTGCTCCATGGCCTTGCAGATAAGGCTAGTCAGGCTAATAGGTCTGTAGTAAATGTATAACCAAAGAGCAAGAAGCAGGAACACACAGGAAAACGGTTTGAATTTTTTACTCCTCCACTGGTACCTCGGCCATTCACCTTCATCGGATAAAACACAGTGCTAAACAACCAATACTTATACACAGGTTCAAACCCCAATCAATTCAATTTAACAGATTAATTAATTAACTATGCAATGCATTTCAATTTTTAAAGTGCCACAAACACATTTTCTAAAAGCAGCCAACATGTATATTAAATATAACTTACTTTTCAAGTTTCATTAACATTTTAAATAACCTACACAGCATTAATTAATCTTTGGACATTTTAAATATTATTAACATTTTAATTAATTTTAATTATTCTTTGAATATTTTTGAAAACATTTGAATTCAAAACTTGTAATAAGCATGTTAATTCACAAGTTTACATCAAGGTTAAGACCCCTAGGAAATAATGTTCCATAATTAAGAATAAACTTACTTTCTAATTCATTCAGCTTTTTCACTATATTACCCCCCCTAAATAAAACAGGTTGTGCCAAAATACTAAAGAAGAAAGAACAGACGCTGCCCCCATGAATGTTCACAAATTGCTCTGCCACTGGACTCCTCATATTCCCATTATTTATGTCCCTCAAATGCTCCATAATCCTGACCTTCACTGGCCTTTTAGTTTGACCAATGTACCATTTTACATTAGCACAACCACATCCTACAATATAAACCACCCTACAAGAGTTGCAACTGAAGTTACCTCTACAGATGAATCTGTTCCCATTAATGCAACTGCCAGAAATATTTTTAATATGGCTACATACTTGACAGCGTCTACAAGCAAAAACACCAATAGACTTTTCAGGAACACTTGTTATAGGCATATTCAATAATTTCATTAAATTGGCATAATGTCCCTATGAAAATTTAACACATTTCGGAAACAAATTTCCTACTACCACATCTTCGCAAATAATATACCAAAGATCCAAAATCGCTTCTCTCATCAATTCTGAAAAACCCGAATACCGACAGACCAAAGAACAACACTTTCTCATCAGAAGCATTAGTGACCAAATGCTTGTTTGTAATAAATTTGTTCTTTCTCTCACCTGTATTCTTATGCCTTTTTCCTAGTGCCTCATCATAAGCCTGACATAAGTGTTCCTCCTTGTACCCCCGCTCCATAAGTCTATCCCTTGCTTCTATCGCAAACTTCATTTTAAATTTTTCCTCAGAAGTATTCTGAATGATTTGCTTAAACTCACCCAAGGGTAAAGATTTCACCAGGTGGGGGTGTGGGTGCATACTGTCTGCATGTAAGAAATCGTTGACTGATGTATTCTTCCTGAAGGATTTATACTGAATTCTCTTATTATTATCCACATAAAGTACTACATCAAGAAACTGTATACAAGATTCACATTTTTTCATAGAAAATTTCAAACCATGATCATTTTGATTCAGCTCTTTAAAAAATAAATCAAATCCACTAGCATCACCCGTACACAAAAAAATAAGGTCATCTATAAATTGTTTGTAAACTATAACATGCTTTTTGAAAAATTCAGAACAATAGATGAATATTTTTTCAAAGTTCCCTGTATACAAAATAGCATAAGTTGGGGCACAAGAAGCCCCCATAGCTGTTCCCTTATGCTGCAAAAATACCTCACATTCAAATTTGAAATAATTATGTGTTAAGCCGAATTCAAGCAGCCTAATGACAAAAACAGTTTTGGATCCATCACCCATAATATTCCAAATGGCTTCCAGACCCTATTTTGTCTGAATGTTAGTATAAAGTGAATTAACATCTACAACTATCCAGTAAAAATCATCTTGCCATTCCACTACACTAACCTTCTTGCAAAGTTCTTCAGTATTAGTAACATGTGCAGGCACTTTATTTGAATATTTCTTCAACAAAGAATCTAAAAATAAACTTACATTTTGCAAGTATGACCCCACCCCTGAAATGATGGGCCTCCGAGGTGGGTCAATTATATCCTTGTGTATCTTAGTCAAGGCATAACAAATTGGGTCTTAATGTTTTGCAACAAATAACTTCCTAACAGTCTCCCTAGTAAGGAAGCCCAATCTCTGCCCTCTTTCCAAAAGTTCCAACAACTGTGCATTATATTCATTGACTGGATTACAGTTTAGTTTAATATAATCTTCCCTAACATCTAACAAATCATAAACCATTTTCTTATACTTTTGCCTACTCATGAGGACCCATTTACCCACCCTTGTCTGCCTGTTTAAACACATAATCATTCAAATTTCCTCTGAACTTGTTTAAACACTCCCATTCACTTTTCGTAATATTATACATTTTTTTGCTCTTTACAAATACTTGATAATCATGTTCAATTCTTCTCAATAGCATTTGCTTGAAAAGAATTACAGCAGAGGAAAGTTTAGGTGGCATACATTTTCTTCAGCTGTAGGGTCATCATAAATAGAAACCAATAAAAACACAACAGGCACCCAAAGAGGCAGGAGGTAATAAAGCCACGAGCCTGGAGGTGAAAGCACAGCAGGTTTATTCACATAAACGTCACACAATACAATGCGTTTTCGTCCACTAGACTTCTTCAGATGTAGAATGAATGAATAAGAAGCTGTGCCTACTTATATACCTCTCCCATTTTTAATCAAAAATTAAGACAATGTTTTAATTAAAACCAATAAAGTCTCGTTACCTAAAATATTCATGACAGCCTAACAACTTAGCACAAATAAAAACATGTATTTTTTTTAAAAACGTTTGAGTACAAAAATATATAGAATGCTAAAAATTACAGTGTGTGAACAGGTAAATAAACTAAACTACAAAGGACCTACAGAATAACTTGCAAAACAATATATACAATTGCTTCATAATTTTGCAGCTCTCATTTTTAAAATAGGGGCAATGGATATGTATTCATTGAGCCCTGGGAATCTATTGGCTTCCAATAACAACTGCCAAAATATTTCTCTCACCTCTATCCTGTTTTCCCACGGGCCCCCCCTTATGTCACATTGAACCATTTCTACAACAAAAAAAAAACATTTAGCTTGTGAACATATCATAGTATGTTTGAACAAGGCATTATTATTGTCTTGAGCTCTAATAGCATATAAATGCTCCTAAATCCTTCTTCTAAATTTACTTGTAGTTTTTCCAATGTAAAATGCATCACAGGTTTTACATAAGGCTAAGTAAATTAAGCCTTCACTGTTGCAGTTGGAAAAACTACTACTCTGAATCTGGTAGTCTCTTTGTAAGATATATACAGAATCCTGTCTAAGTATATAAGGACATACTTATGGGCAAGACCCACATTTGTAAGTTCCCAATTTCTTGCGTGAAACAATAGTACCATTGTGCTTCAGTAGTTAGGTTTCTACCTTTTTTGTATGTAAATCCTAGGGTGTTTGTGAACAAAACATCCAACTCAGAATAACACCTAAACCTGGTCCAGTGTTGGTTAATAATGTTCATAAATAGAAACATTCAGAAACGGATCATCCTCGGCTATCCCATTCCCATCATTTTCAACATTCCTTCTTTTGTCAAAATATACAGCCAAATGCAATTTCCTACAACATTTTTTCACCTCCATCAGTGTATCTGCCAGTGATGGTACTTTAAAAGGCACAAACTTTGTGTCCAGAATTTTGCCTGATATTTCTGGTCTGTTCCTCATAAAATTTGTGGTTTTCTGACAAATCATTGAGGATTGAAGTCAATAAATAATGACAGTCATTTGAGCTGTAGACTTCATATTCTTCAGAAAATGCATGTTAATGCAAAGCCTTTTATTCTAGCGACTTTCTGAAGTTATAAGAGCAGTAACTAATGTTTGCCCTTATTTTTGGATGTTTGCAGCACGTTATTTTGGCTTTGTCCAGATTTCTTGAGAGCTCTGGAGGGATTACATTTCTAACAGCTCTCTGTTAACTTCTCAATCCTGATTCCTTCTCTGTCCCGCTAAACAGATTGTATTATTGTATCTGAAATACCACTCGTTATAAAAGCAGTGATGAAATGGTAGGCAATAGCCTTGCATAATCCCCATTTTTTCATTTGTTAACCAGGTAAATAAATTGGTCCAAGGATGTTTTTCAGCCACAACCAAGGCCATACACAAAGGTTAGAAAATAAACATTAGGGTACACAGGTATAATTGTTTATGCTGAGATGCAAAAATTAATTACAAACATTAAGGATGCTCTGTCTCTGTCTCTGTCTCTCTTCCTTGAGAATTGTTACAGAAGTGCAAAATTCAGCCTTGGACTGCTACCAAACCAGAGAACTTGTTTAAGCAAACAATTTCATTGTGTCTTTAATTTCTCCTGTGGGTGTTAGATAAAAGATTCTGGGAGATTTGTTTATTTATTTGTGTATTTATTTATTTTCATTTGTTAACCAGAATTATTCGACTGAGCTGCAAGAACCATTATTAATTATTTAATGGAGCACAGGTGAGTAAATCCTCAGACTACAGACACTGCAGTAAAACGCAATACATGCCAATTAGATACGTAATGTGACAGTATTGTAAGGTCATAACATAGAAATGAGAAAAGAAAAAATAAACAATTAAGAAATATCAAGTCTACATATGCACATATTTACAGTATAAGGAAGTGTGTGTGTGTGTGTGTGTGTATTAGGCAGAATAAATGGTTTCCATAAGTTCCATTCTGATGAATTAGAAGAATAGTAAGAGACTTAAGGGGATGTACTCAGGGTAGCTACAGGAAGAGATTGTATAGTGTGAATAAAAGAAACCGCTGTAGCAAAATAGCAAAAGACCTTGTAGCAGTAATGAAGGAAGCTAATTATTTCAAAGGATATGTGCGAGAAAAAAGAGGCTAAGTTCATCCTCTTCATAGAAAGTGGTATCATCGAAAAACTCATCAGCTTGAATGTAAACCCATACATCACAAGATGGGTTGCAAACTGGCTAAGTGACAGAACCCAGAGGGTCAGAGTTGCTGGAGCCATGTCAGACTCAAAGCCTGTCACAAGTGGTGTCCCACAGGGCTCAGTCCTGGGTCCACTCTTGTTCGGCATCTACTTTTCTGAAGTACAAGCAAACACAGGAGGGTTATGGCTGACAAAGTTTGCAGATGACTGCAAACTGGGCGCCATAGTCGAAAACACATCTGACACAGATATCCTTCAGAAGGGCCTCACAGAAATGGATAACTGGTGCCAGAGCCATGGCCTAAAGTTAAACGCCAAGAAATGCATAGTCATACCCTTCGGGAAAAACAAGGTTACCCCTAGCTACCATATAGGTGGCAATCCACTGAGCACAGAAGAAGTCATCAGGGATCTGGGGACCCAGGTTGACAGTAGCCTTTCGTTTGACACTCATGTTGCTAAAGTAGTTAGGAAAACCTTGTACATTGCCCACCTGATCATGAAGGGATTCACATCTAGATCAAGGGAGGTCATCGTCCCCCTGTACTCATCACTCATTAGACCTATGATTGAGTACAATGCCCCATTCGGAATGTATCTGACCCGACACCTGCAGCAGCTGGAAAGGCCCCAAAATTTCCTCACCAAAAGGATAAAGGGTATCAAAAATATGTCTTATGCTGCCCGACTGAAAGAACTCCAGCTCTATTCAGTCTCATACCGCTTGCTCAGAGGTGACCTGTGCCTGACATATAAGGCCATGTCAAACCCAGATTTGATGAATATGCTTCACCTCAAAAAATCTAGATCCCTCAGAACCACAAGGGCGGGAGACTTAAACCTTGACACGGTTATTAATAGAATGTGCTGGATTCATCACCCAGAGACTCCCTATGCTGTGGAACAAAATCCCGGTACATGTGAGGCAGAGCACCTCGCTGGCCTTGTTCAAGAGGAATCTTGACCAATGGATGGGAGATCGCAGATATACCCCAGGAATTACTTCAGTGTCACTGCTTGACAGAGGCACTGCAAAATAATAGGCATAGTTTTATTCAAACTAAAGGGGTGGCGAAAGCCACATAACTATGGGCTAGGCTTATAAATGCCCTTGGGCAGATAGCCTAGTATGAACCTATGAACCTATGAACCTATGAATGTAATGTGGCACTGTCTAGTAAATCATGATATCTTACCTGGATTGCATAAAAGGGATGTCCACAGACATTTCAGTTCCACTGTGACCATTGGAGGCCCTGAATTCTCATTAACTAAGTTGAATGGATTCATCAAGTTGCAGGTCTTCTGATTTGTTATGATTCAGAACTCATATTTCCGTAAAAACTGCCATATATGGGGAATGGTTTCTTAATACTGACAAGTGATAGCAAAACAGCATCTTCATTCTTCATATAAGTTAGTTTTGTATGTCAGGTAAACCACAACCACACTGTGTGTGTGTGTGTGTGTGTGCGTGTGTGTGTGTGTGTGTGTGTGTGTGTGTGTGTGTGTGTGTGTGTGTGTGTGTGTGTGTGTGTGTGTGTGTGTGTGTCTAGCTGTCTGTCTGTGTAGATATGAGCATATTATGTATTTTTTTTTTTTTTTACTTTTCCTACCTGGTCTTAGCAACTAACGACTGAATGAGCAAAGCAAACTACAAAGAGGATAACAATTGGCGCTGTCTGGTATGTGCTATAATGGAGAAGGGATAACGCAGACCTCCATTTTGATGTTGTGTTATATTTCTGGACTATTACAGAATGTCTGTATCACATCAGTCCAGGATGGGTCGTTAAAGAAGCAGGACAATGTCGCTAAAGAGTCTGTGAGTGTAGCTGTAGCCTGACAACCAGGGCTATTTCCCACCAAGTCTGAATGCATCAAGGATTTTACCTGTATTAAGTGTTAGAGCATATGGAAGGTATAGATTGTATATTCACTGCTTAGACATATCTGTGATTTCACATATTAACTTGCTGTGGTGTAGGACCAGTACTATGGTCCTTGCATTTCTGTAGATCCATCATGAGACTAGAAAACCTGAATGAAGTCGGACGGAAAAAGGTAATGGCAAAGGTCTAGAGAAAGAGGCCTTCAGACTAGATAGTCGAAGTATTCATTGACTGGTAACAGAACTGCTTTTCTCATTCACAGTGAGAGACAATTAAATTCTGGATTTATTCCTTAAAACATACCTGTGGAGAATGTGACCTTTAAAGCATGAAAGCTTTATTGACAAAAATCTTGTTCTTTAATTTCTCAGTTTGTGAGCTTGGACTCTTGCTCGCACACACACACAGTCACACCCACACATGCACCCACAACCATTTACTTTTGCGTAGCAGTTAATCATCCCCTCATTCTTTTTTCCTACCCCTGGCAAGACTAATCTGTGTAAAGTGTGAGCTTACCATTTTGTTAGTTGTAAGTTCTCGCATGCAACAATGACACAATTCCCAACTTTTTTTTCCACAAGATGTAGAAAAGTGTACACAGTTCTGGCAACAGTGAGACAAAGAAGGAAATATAGTTATTAGATAAAATGACATAATACAAGATGTATAGCTGCATTGAGCAATTGCAGACAGGGGAAAACTGGATATATCATAAGCATGCAAAGATGTTTGCTGGAATCACTACATGCATTTCCAAAGCTGAGTGCTTTTACAGGAATTCCTGGTTCAGCTGCCTGATTCTGCATATTGGCCTGCTACTGTCCTCCAGAATCATAGCTGCCTGATTCTGCATCTTGGCCTGCTACTGTCCTCCAGAATCATGTAGTTAGCTCTTCTGATTTTGGATCATCACCCCTTTTTGGACTTACCCCATCCTTTTCTAGTGGTTTAACTGAAAACAATTAGTCTGCTTTATGTAAACATGCCTAGCATGTTGCACTCTCACAGATGTATGTTAGCCACACTAACATGTGCATTTATTAACGCACTTATACTAAGTAAAAAAGCATTTTTCTGCATTTTTCATAGTGGATTTATTTTTTGTATAGCATCTACTTAGCCATTCTGATTCCACAGCTGGTTGCTTGTAGTGCTGTTCTGGATTTTGTAGATGTTCTTCGTGTTTCACTGCTGCAGTATTAACCATTGGGTTATCCATGCGGTGGTAGCCCTCAGTCAGTCCAAATACCAGAGTTGCGGTTTTGTGCGTCAGCTGCTGTCGCTTGCTGGGTGATGTCAGGTCGTCCGAGCTATAAAGGAGAGCAGGCGACGCCATTACCTCTGTCTTTCTTGCCATGGAGCCCGTAGCAGAAGCAATTCGCAACAGTGCTGGTCAGCCATTTCCAGATTTCGAACTTCAGCTGAAAACATCTAAAGCTAAGTACCCATTGGGGATCCTTTCTTTTTCTGCACTAACCAATGTCCGAAAAATTCAGTAATTGTCTCGCCTGTGGAAAGCAAATACCACACAGAGACTTCCATTCTTACTGCACCACTTGCTTAGGCCCAGATCACAATGTACCCCGCTGTCGGTTCTGTGACCTTTTTAATGCTAGAACTATTCATTGTAGAGCTGTGTTTGTAGCCAGTTATTTTCATCTTCGATGTCCGATTACCAATATGGTATCCATCAGTCAGCAAACCGCAGATCTTCTGAAAAAAATGTAAAGATAAGGATAGAGACAGACCACACAAGGCCAAGCCTTCCGACGACACCACCACTAAACGGGTTGTCAGTTCTTCGGAATTCAGTGAGGCACTTTTGCAGCCCCTGATGCCTGACTCGATTACTTCACAGACCTCTACTGAGACCCTTTCAGAGTCCTGTATGCCGCAGATGTCTGCATCATTTAACAAGCCTTTGGCTGTCTCTGCCTCGGTTGGGTCCGGAGCCGCTAAGCAGGCACCAGCTTCAGAGGATACCTCTCGCACTTCGGATTTCACTTCAAGGCCTTCTCCCCTCTCTTCCGATTAACACACCGACAGCACCGAAAGATGCTTTCAGGCTAGACTTAGAGCTAATCATAGGAAAACAGCAAAAAATATCCATTCCACTACAGCTCCCCCTCCTCAAACTAGAATGCTTAAAATGGTGGAGGATCTCATCACTTTAATCCGGGGTAATCAGGACACTCCAGCCAAAAGGAGAAGGGAACCTTCTCCAGACATCCATTCGGATTTAGACTCTGAGGGATCTGACTCCTCTGTTTTTGAAGAGGAAAATCCTCTTACTGCCTATGAAGACTCAGATGCAGAAGAATCAATTCCTTCTGCATCACCTCCGGAGGACTTTTCCTTTGGGAAAACCCTCCACACCCTCAGGGAACACTTCCAGTGGGAATCAACGGATTTCCCTCAATCCAAGAAAAGACTAAGAGAGTTTCTGGATCTACCCTACCGTAGGTCTCTGGCCATCCCACCCATCTTGGAGGTAGTAGATGATAGTTACCAAGAATCCAGCCTTACCCCTGACACCGTTCCACATGCCCCCAGAAAACCTGACAGGTACTACAGGGTACCTGACTCGCATAAATCCCTCTACAGAAATCCTATAGTAGATCCAGAGGTGATTACTCAGGGACTCAAGGGAGTTAACTGCAAAGAATCCCACTCCCTCAGACAAAGAATCCAGGGCCCTGGACAGATGGGGTAAAAAAGTATATACCTCTGCAACTTTAACTATAAGGGCTCTCAACTGTCAGTTCAATATGTTAAAATATAAACAGCACAATTTGGAACTTTTGAAACCAAAAATTTCTGCTTCACCAGATTTTGCCAACAATAGAGATAGCAGAATTACTGCACTCTTCAGCTGAGGTGGCTAAGCACTCCTTGCACTGTGGATTTGATGCACTAGAAGCTTCTAGCAGTGCAGCAGTGACAGGATCTGTTATCAGAAGACATGGATTGTTGACGGAACAACCTCTCCCTGATCATATCAAAGCTAAAATCATTTATTCATCTCTTGACAAAGACCGCTTGTTTAGACAGAAAACTGAAGAGGTACTTAAAAAGATGGAAAACTAAGCAAAATCGATGCAGACTGTTAAAGATTTTCTTCAAGTGCAACCTCCTAGGTTCAGTAGAAGTTTTCCCTCTAAACACTGGTCCTTTCTTGCACAAAATAGGCAGGCACAAGGCAAAACCCTTAGGGACAGACCCACCAGGACTCAAACTCAGGGCTAGCAAAGAACTAAATGGTGCCCCACTCAAACACTAGAGCAGGGAATTCAAAAGCAACCCTATATGGAAAAAAACTCTCAGGGACTACCTTTCCCATCTCTGCCTGCCTCCACCATGCCAAAAGCTAGGAGGAAGGCTATCTATGTGCAGAGAAAATTGGAATTCTGTAGCAAAAGATCAGTGGGTCTTAAAAATCATTGCTCAGGGGTACACATTTCCAAGAACTACCACCTCCAAGAGGGTACCCAGACCTACCGCCAAACCAATGGGCAGAAGCAATAAAACAAGTGCAAAATCTAATATCCCTAGGGGCAATAGAACTTGTACCTCCAGAACAAGTTGCAAAAGGATTCTATTCCAGTCTATTCCTTGTTCCCAGGAAAGAGGAGACTTGGCATCCCATACTGGACCTACCCTTTCTCAGTTCCTTCCTGGTAATCCCAAAGTTCAAAATGCTTACCTTACAACAGCTCCTACCAGTGCTGCCAAGCAAAGCTTGGATGGTCACCTTAGACCTAAAGGACGCTTACCTGCACATCCCAATCAGGGAATCATGCAGAAAATTCCTGTGCTTCAGAGCAGGATCATTACTCTTTCTCTGTTTTGCCCTTTGGTTTCTCTACTGCTCCCAGAGTATTCACCAAATGTCTAGCTTCTGCCATTTCCTTTTGCGGTTAAAACAATGCACACATTTACCCTTACCTGGATGGCTGTCTCATCCAGGCAGAATGCAAGGAGCTGCTCTTGCAGCACCTCTCATTTGTAAAGACCCTACTCACCTCTCTAGGGTTCACTGTCAACGAAAGGAAATCAAAACAGTCTCCAACCAAGAAAATCATATTTCTGGGAGCCTTACTGGACACAACAGCAAATGGTCTTTCTGTTCACAGAAAAACAAGTTTCTTACCAAAATACTTCACTACTCTGGCCTCCCAAACCCAGCTTTCTGCCAGAAAATCCCTGCAAGCTCTAGGGTACATAGTCTCATGCATCCTCGTGGTACCTCTGGCCAGACTGCACATGAGGAAAATTCAGTGGTACCTAAAGAACCTATGGTGTCAACGCTCACAACCTCTGGACACCTCCCTGCCTGTAATCCCTTGCATAAGATCCAAGTTCCTTTGGTGGGCCCAGGCC
This sequence comes from Protopterus annectens, assembly GCF_019279795.1. Classification (NCBI taxonomy): domain Eukaryota; kingdom Metazoa; phylum Chordata; order Ceratodontiformes; family Protopteridae; genus Protopterus; species Protopterus annectens. The sequence goes on along the minus strand of NC_056729.1, from coordinate 862,273,827 downwards.
TGTGTCTGAACAAGGGACTTTCATTCACCCTCCATCCATCAGAACAGACCATAACTAAATATGCTTCGTACATAGTCTGGGGTGCCCACCTAGAAGGCAGATGTGCCCAAGGTCTCTGGGACACACAACAACTACCCTTGCACATCAAACAAAAGGAAATGATAGCAGTGTAAAACTCTCTGACATTCTTCAAACCGTACCTCAAACCAAGGGTTCTCCTCATAAAAACAGACAACACCACAGTCATGTGGTACATTAGGAAACAGGGAAGGACTCAATCTTACCCCCTGTGCAGACTAGCCATGACCCTGTGGCTAACAGCCTCATCCATGGGACTACATCTTATAGCCCAATACCTACCGGGCATCAACAATGCCCTAGCAGACCACTTAAGCAGAAACCTGCTGGACCCACACGAATGGCAAATGCACAGAGACATTTTTCTGCAAATTACCCACACATGGGGACCCCCCCAAGTGGACCTCTGCCTGTCATCTAAATCACCAAGTACAGAAATTCTACACCAGGGAGTACCATCACCTAGCCTGCAAGGTTGATGCCCTGACCTTCCCTTAGAATACCTTCTTTGTGTATGCATTCCCACCTCTTTCTCTCAATCCAAAAGTATTAATCAAGATAAGGGAGGAAAAACCAAGAGCAATATTCTTTGCCCCAGACTGGCCCAGATAGCATTGGTACCCACTGCTGTGCAGCCTATCCCACCAGCCCCCCAGGCAGCTACCTCTGATACCTCACCTGCTATCCTGGGGGGGGGGGACAATGCTGCACCCAGACCTTCAGACACTCAGACTCTCAGCATGGCTTAGTCTACCATAACCAACAAGGAATCTATGCTAAACAAGCAAGTCCTTGACATCATCACAGAAGCCAGAAGGCCAAGCACCAGAAGATTTTACGCTGGAAAATGGAAAAGATTCTGCTCCTGGATCCAGTCCAAACAGGCAGACATACATCTGCCCTCCATTCCTATTATTCTAGATTATCTTGCTGAGCTTCTTAACAAGGGTGTCTCCTTCTCCACCGTAAAGATCCATGCCTCTGCCATTTTGGCACACTTTGACACAGAACTGCCATTGATGTTCTTCGTGTTTCACTGTTGCAGTCATTACATTTGGGTTATCTGCTTGCAGGTAGCCCTCAGTCAGCCTGATTAACAAAGTCTTGGGTCCTGCGTCAGTTGCTGTCCCCTCTTCCATGACGTCAGGGGTATAAAACATGCAGCCAACGTCATTACCTCAGTATTTCTTGCCGTGCGGTGCCCGAAGCAGAAGCAGTTTGCAAGTGCTGGTTGGCCGACTCCTGAAATTTTTGTTTTCGAGTTTCAGAACCAAAGTCTTCAACTAAAGCGAAGTACCCTGTTGGGGAAACTTTTTTTTTTGCTCCTTACCGATGTCAGTAAAAGTTAATAATTGCATTACTTGTGGAAAGCAAATGCCTCATAAAGATTTTCATTCGTACTGTATTCCTTGCCTAGGCCCTGACCACGACGTACCTTGCTGTCGGATTTGTGCTGTATTTAATCAGTGCACTATCTGTCGTCGGTTTATTTTCGCCTCTAAATTTTTCGGTTCTCTGTTTAATTATACAGAAATGTCGTCGGTTAGCCATCCAACTACCAGGATTCCAAAAAAAACGCAAAGATAAAGACAGAGACAGGCCGCCGAGGTCCAAAACTGCCGACAACGCTTCTCCTAAGCCAGTTGCCAGTTCGCCAGTACTCAGTGAGGCGCTTTCGTAGCCCCTGATACCCGCTACTTCTGATTCGCAGGCCTCTACTGAGACCCATTCACAGTCCGGTATGCAGCTTTGAAACCCGTGGTTGTCTCTACCTTAGATAGGTCCGGAGCCGCTGTGCATGAGGGTGTATTCAGGCCTATGGACTTGCATATTAAACTGAGGCCTCCTTCTTTACTTAGGCCTAAATCTCGATCCATGCCTAAAAAAACTGACGCCCAGGCCACATGCTCAGGGCTCTATGCCTAAAAAACAAATAAGAATGGCTGAAGCTCTAATAACTCTAATCAGGGGTAGCCACACCCTCCCCCCAAGAGACCTAGGGCTGAGCTTGATTATGAATCTTCTGATCAGGATTCTGTTTCTTCTGACTCTTCTGATGACCTGGGTTTGTCCATACCTACTTATCAGGATTCTGATGCAGAGAATTCCATTCCCTCTGCTTCCCCTCCTGAGGATTTTTCTTTTGGGGAAACTTTACATACTTTAAGGGAGCATTACCACTGGGAAAGCCAGGATTTTTTTGATTAAAGAAAGAGGCTTAGGAATTTCCTTCTTCTGCTGCAGCATAGGCCTTTGGCTATACCTCCTGTACCAGACATTGTGGATGATGTGTTCTCGGAATCCAGTTTGCCTCCTGATTCCCTGTCTCTGGCTCCTAGTAAACCTGACAGATACTACAGGTTTCCTGAGTCCCAGAAGTTCCTTTTCAAAAATCCTGTTGCAGATCCAGAGACTATTTCTCAGGGGCCCAAGGGCATTAAGGCTTCTACTGCTAAAAATCCTACCCCATCTGATAGAGACGCCAGGCACTGGATAGATGGGGTAAAAAGGTTTATACTTCTGCAGCCTTGGCAATCAGAGCTTTAAACTGTCAATTTCAAATGTTAAAATATCAACAGCATATTATTGGACTGCTTAAACAGAAAATGATGTTGATTCCTGACTGTGTGGAAAATAAAGATTTACATGATTTAATGCATTCTGCTGAACATGTTGGAAAACATACTTTGCAATGTGGTTTTGATTCTTTAGAGGCCTCTTGCAGGGCTGCTGTTACTGGGTCTGTACTTAGAAGGCATGCTTGGCTTAAGGAGCAATCTCTGCCTGATCATGTTAAAGCTAAATTGTTGGATGCTCCTTTAAATCAGGACCGCCTGTTTGGCAACAAGGCTGAAGAAGTTCTTAAAAAGATGGAAGATAAAGCTAAATCTAAGCAAACTGTTAAAGATTTTTTACAGGTACAACCTCCAAGATTTAGTAGGCACTGGCCTACTAAGAATTGGTCCTTTCCAGTCCCTTCCAGGTCCTCTCAAGCCAAACCCAGACACAGCAAAAACCCCAGGTGTCAGTCCCAGGGGACTCTCAGAACTAAGCAATGGGGGGCCTCCACTTCCAAATCTGGAAAGAGCAAGACACCCCCCTATGGTAAACAGTCTCAATGACTTCCTTTTAAAATTCCCAAGCACTTATCTTTTGACTGCCCCTTTGGGGGGAAAGATTGCTCTTCATGCAAACAACTAGGAACCCATAACCCAGGACAAATGTGTTTTAAATATAGTGTCCCAGGGATACAGATTTCATTTCCACACATTGCCAACACCAGACGGATGGCCAGACCTGCACCCAAATCAGTGGGCAGAGGCTCAAAAACAAGTACTTTCCCTCTTAAGCATGGGGGCTTTTCAACTGGTACCAGAAGAAGAAAAGGGACAAGATTTCTATTCCAGGATGTTCCTGGTACCCAGAAAAGACAAATCCTGGCTTCCCATCCTGGACCTATCTACTATAAACACCTTTCTGGAGATTCCAAAATTCAAGATGCTGACTCTTCACCAATTACTTCCTATGCTTGGCAAAGATGCCTGGTTGGCAACTCTAGATTTAAAAGAAGCCTACCCGCACATCCCAATCAGGGAATCTTGCTGAAGATACCTACGCTTCGAAGCAGGCTACTTGCATTATCAGTTCTCTGCACTGACCTTTTGCTTGTCTACCATGCCCAGGGTACTTACAAAGTGCCTGGCTCCAGTTATTGCATTTTGCAGGCAAAGAAATATTCAAATATATCCATACCTGGACGATTGTCTAATTCACGCAGAAAACCAGGGCATACTTTTAAATCATCTGGTGTTTGTAAAAAGGGTTCTATCTTTTCTGGGGTACACCATAAACGAAAAGAAATCACAACTGGTATCCTGTCAGCAAATTACATTCCTGGGTGCAAGCTTGAATACAACTACCCAGATGGCCTTCCTCATGCCAGAAAAGCAAATTCATTTGGTAACTTACTTCAAACAAGTGGCCTCAAAAAACCTGCTATCTGCAAGACAAATACTGCAAGCCTTGGGGTTCATGGCCACCTGCATTCTTCTAATTCCATATGCAAGACTGCATATGAGGAAACTACAGTGGTATCTAAAAAGTCTATGGAGTCAACATTGTCACAGCCTGGAAACAATGATTCCTATCATACCTTGCCTACACCTGGAGTTCCTATGGTGGGCAGTGGCCTGCCACCAAAACAAGGGACTACCATTCACACTACCCCCTGCCGCCCAAACCCTAACAACAGATGCATCAGACTGTGCAAGGGGGGCTCACCTGGCAGGGAAGTGCATTCAGGTCAAATGGAACCCAAATCAAATGCACCTACATATCAATCAAAAAGAAATGTTAGCTGTACAGAATGCTCTGGCAGCCTTCAAGGACTACATTCTTCCAGGGCAAGTAATGATAAAGATGGACAACACCACGGTTATGTGGTACATAAGCAAGCAGGGGGGTACACATTCCTACCCCCTCTGCAGACTAGCTATGGCATTGTGGAACACAGCCTTGAGCTGCCAAGTGCACCTGCAAGCTCAATTCCTGCCAGGAAAATTGAATACACTGGCAGACGGACTAAGCAGAAACCTCATGGACCCACATGAGTGGAAACTGGAACCAAGGATTTTCAACATGGTGACAAGCGAATGGTGGAGCCCAGACACAGATCTATTTGCCTCCCCCCAGAACTACCAGTTGGACAAGTGTTGCACAAGGACTCCCCACTAACAAGCCTGGAAAGTGGATTCTCTGTCCTTCAGCTGGAAAAACCTATCAGCCTAGCAGTCTACGCCTTCCCCCCACTGCCTCTGCTCTCTAAAGTTCTACTAAAAGTCAAACAGGACAAACCAAGGATGATCTCGATTGCTGCAGACTGGCCACGCCAACACTGGTACCCCCTCCTGTGCATTGTGTCGCAATTATCTCCATGGCACCTGCCTCAGACCCCTTCCCTGTTGTCTCAGCAGGAGAACCAAATTCTGCACCCTCAGTTTCCAACATTGAACCTTGCAGCCTGGCTAATCACTTAAATTCACCCGTATCATCCCTCAGCAAACCTGTTGATGGATGTCATCTTAGAGGCAAGGAGACCTAGTACCAAAAAATCTTATGCTGACAAATGGAAAATATTCTGTGCCTGGAACCAGTCTTTAGGGATGAGCACAGCAGCGCCCAATTTACCTCAGATTTTGCAATAGGTAACTGAGATACTTCACAAGGGCCTGTCCTTTTCCTCCATTAAAATCCACACCTCAGCTATTTCAGCTCATTATAACACAGAACCTCCCCTCTTCTCTCATCCCCTGCTCAAGCAGGATCTCAAAGGGGAAGAAAACTTGAGACTACCCAGGAGAGCTCTAACCACTGCCTGGGACCTTAACTTTGTTTTGGAGAAACTCACTCTACCTCCTTTCGAGCCAGCTGCTACTGCAGACTTAAAATTTCTTTCTTGGAAAACAGCCTTCCTTTTAGCAATCACTTCAGCTAGAAGGATATCTGAAATACAGGCCCTTATGGCAGTGGAGCCTTTCATCATCTTTTATGCGGACAGGGTATCTCTCGGGATCAATCCATCCTTCATGCCCTAGGTGGTTTCCAGTGTGGCTCTTAATCAGTCCATTCATTTGCCAACCTTCTTTCCCAATCCACAGAACAAAGGGGAACGGATTCTTCATTCCTTGGATGTGCACAGACAACTTAGGTTCTACTTGGACAGGACTAAACCTCGTAGAAAATCTGAACAACTGCTGGTAGCATTTGCTGCAGGGGCAGAGGGGAAGGCTATTTCAAAACAAACAATTTCTAAATGGATAAGCCATTGCATTCATTTCTGCTATAAGCACCATGGAAACCTATCTCCCAGGGCATCAGATGTCACTCCACCAGGGCTGCATCTACTTCTGCAGCCTTTCTCAGAGGTATTCCTACCAGGGACATCCTAGAAGCTGCTACCTGGAGCTCTGTACATACTTTCACCAAGCATTAGCATTTACCAATTTTCTCTGAGCTAGCTTTGCCACTGCTGTCTTGCAGGGCCTTATAGCTGGCCCTAATGCTGTATAAACTCCTCCTCCCAACCATAGCTTTGGGAATCTACCCAAATGTAATGACTGCAACAGTGAAACACGAAGAACATAGTACAGTTGTGTACACTTAACATAAATGTAGATGTTCGAGTGTATTCACTGTTGCAGTCCTGGTTACCCTCCCTCCAGCCCCCAAATGTTTTCTGGCTATACCTCTACTTTCCTTTACTATGCTTAAAAACCTTTTTGGTGTATTTGCTTTTTGTTGGAGGTATACCTTTGTGTTTTTATGTTTATTTGCTCCCCATTAGGGGGGGCACCTGACATCTGGGGCAAGAAAAACTGATGTAATGGTGTCGCCAGCATGTTTTATACCCCTGATGACCTGATGTCATGGAAGAAGGGACAGCAACAGACGCAGGACCCAAGACTTTGTTAATCAGGCCGACTGAGGGCAATTTACCAGCAGATTACCCAAATGTAATGACTGCAACAGCGAATACACTCGAGCATCTACATTTATGGTAAGTGTACACAACTGTACTTTCCTGGCCTTGCAGCACTCCACAGAAACCTTTGACATCACAGATGGATCAGGACAGGAACATAAGCCACAGATGTGAACAGAACTGACAGAGAGTTCTACAGGATGAATTGCAGGACTACCAAGATGACCGGGACCACAGGCTTTCCAGCTACCAGGAACAGCAGTGCCTTCACAGAGACCAGGTTCTTCGGGAAGGCCAATATCAACAGCAGCGACACCAACCAACACACCAATACCAAAGCCAGCACCAGTACCAGAACCAGAATCACGACCACCACCAGGGCTTGTCCCTCTTACCAGGTTCCCCCTTACAACAGCCACAGTGAGGAATATTACTACAATCCACCGAGATTCCAGAAAGCGCAGGAGCAATTCCAAAGATCTCAGACCATATCCACGAACCCCCAGGGATACAGGAGAATCAAACAGTGGTCAGGGGTGAGGAAATACAATACCTGGGCAATCCCGACTGGAACCCTAACTACAACCCAGGTCCCAGGGTCAGATAGAGGAACCAGCCACAGCCGTAATAATAGGTGCTCCACTTATCTGGAACCACACTGTTAAAGTACTGACTGAAGATGAACAAAGTGTATTATCCCAAGGACTTACTTTTTTACTAAGTTGCAGGAGTGAGGTAGCTCAGGTACTGACAGACCTTAAAATATTTGTGAGGAAACTCAACTTAAATGTAGATGTCCTTCAAGGATGCATCTGCAGTCATAACATATGGGTTGTCCTGCCTCAGGCAGCCCTTCGGTTGGCCGGATTCTAAAGTCTGGGTCTGGCCTCGGCTGATGTCGCACTTTCCCCAACGTCAGAGCTTCTGGGGTATAAAGGCATCAGCCGACGCCATTTTCCTCAGTCTTTCTTGCCGCGCGGTGCCCGAAGCAGAAGCTGTTCGCAAGTGCCGGTCGGTCAGATCCAGAGATTTCAGCTACCGAAGACTTCGGAAAAAGCTAAGTACCCCGTTGGGGACTCTTTCTTGCCTCAGCCAATGTCAGACAAAGTAAATAATTGTTTAACTTGTGGGAAACAAATACCTCATAAGGATTTCCATTCTTACTGCCTTCCTTGCTTAGGCCCAGACCACGACGTATCAGCTTGTTTAGCCTGTGCCTCCTTCAACCGACGGACTCTTAGACGTCGGTCGGAGTTTGCAGAAGAATTTTTTGGAACCGCTTTTGCATATAAAATGCCGTCGGAGACTCCGACTACGCATATGGCCAAAAAACGCAGGGAAAAGGACCGACACTCGCGGCCCACGGTTTCGGCTGAAACCACGGTTAGGCCTACCGCGAATGTCTCGGTTTCGGCTGAAACCGAGTCCTCGGTTCTTACTATGACCGAAACCATACCTCCGACAACCAAGGCCAGAGACGCCCCGGCTGAGTCGGCTTCAGAAATCCCTACCGAAGCTAGCGCTCAAGAATTGTCCGACACCATTCCATTGGACATTTCTACACCTGCATGTGCGGCAGCTAGGCCCCCAGCTTCTATGTCTATTAAGGCCTTCTCCAGGGCTAAAGCTGCCAAACTTTCAAAAGCTTTACCTGCCAAATCTACTTCACAGAGGCCTTCCTCAAGTTCTCAGATTCTCAGTCTTGCTGAGGACCTTATATCCTTAATTAGGGGTTCCCAACCTCACCCAGACAGGGCCTCCCAACCTCCACCTGACAAAAGGCCTAGGACTGAATCCTCTGAACCTCTCTCCTCTGATTACTCCACAGATGGATCTGATTTGTCAGACCATCAGGAAGGGGCCTATTCGCCTTATGAGGACTCTGATGCAGAAGACTCTATTCCTTCGGCCTCCCCTCCTGAAGAATTTTCCTTTGGGGAGACTTTGCACTCAATGAGGGAACACTTTCAATGGCAGGGTCAGGATTTCTCTGATTCTAGAAAAAGGTTAAGGACATTTTTACATTTGCCCCAGCATAGGCCCTTAGCCATACCACCAGTGCGAACTGTAATTGATGATGTGTATAATGATGTCAGTTCTGCACCTGATTCTCTTCCCCCGGCCCCTGCCAAACCTGACAGATATTACAGGGTCCCGGATTCTCACTTTCACTTGTATAAAGCCCATGCTGCAGACCCAGAAACTATTTCTCAGGGCCCAAAAGGTGTTGCAGCTGCCACTGCCAAAAATCCCCTACCCTCTGAAAGAGAGTCTAGAGCATTAGAGAGATGGGGTAAAAAGGTTTATACATCTGCTACTCTTTCTGCCAGGGCATTAAACTGTCAATTCCATATGATACAGTACCAAGAATATTTGTTAGATCAGCTGAATAAAAAGCTTTCTTCTCCTGAACCTTTAGACCGTACATCCCTTCAGAATTTGGTACACAACTCTCAGCAGGTCAGTAATCATTTCTTAAAATGTGGCTATGATGCACTGGAGGCTTCATTTAGATCAGCTATGACTGGAGCAGTAATTCGTAGGCATGCCTGGCTAAAAGAGCAATCCTTGCCAGACCATGTCAAGGCTAAACTCCTAGATGCTCCAATGGAGAAACAAAGTTTATTTGGCTCCCCTGCACAGGAGATTCTAAAGAAAGTGGAAGAAAAAGCAAAATCTGTGCAAACAGTAAAGGAATTTACTGCAGGTCCAACCTCCAAGGTTCAGCAGAAACTGGCCTTCAAAGAATTGGTCCTTTCCAGACACCTCCAAAGCACAGAGGGGCAGGAATAGACGCCCTAGAGGCAGAGGTCAATCAAAGGGTGCCTACAGGGGTCGTCAGTGGCAGCCTGCCAACCAGAGGAGTAGTGCCACAGCTGCAACTACAACCACTACCACAGGACAGACACAATGACTTGACTCTGATTCCGCCTACCAGGGAACAACTGGAAGCTCCCTTGGGCGGAAAGCTGGCTTTATTCTCAAAAAACTGGCATTGCATTACAAAGGACACATGGACATTGCAAACAATAGACAAAAGATACAGGTTTCACTTCCACATTTTACCAAAAAGGAGCGGAATGCCAAACCTTCCACCAAACCAGAAGCCAGAGGCTTTAAGACAAATCAACAATTTACTTCAGATGAAAGCGATAGAAAGGGTACCATCTATGGAACAAGGCCAAGGATTTTACTCCAGACTATTCCTTGTACCAAGAAAAGAAAACCAATGGAGGCCTATTCTCGACTTGTCCGCACTGAACACATATCTCATTGTGCCAAAATTCAAAATGCTGACCCTACAGCAACTTCTTCCCATGTTGGGCAAGGAGTCTTGGCTGGTGACTCTAGATCTCAAGGAAGCATACCTGCACGTCGCTATCCGACCAGATTGCAGAAGACACCTCAGATTTCTTGCAGGATCAGAGCATTATCATTTCTCAGCATTACCCATTGGCTTATCTACTGCGCCCAGAGTATTCACGAAATGCCTGGCATCAGTAATTGCACATTGCAGACTTCAGGGAATTCAAATCTACCCATACCTGGACGACTGCCTAATACAAGCGGACAACAAGACAAAATTGATGAAGGATTTGGCCTATGTCATACACCTGTTACAGGCCTTGGGATACACAGTCAACATCCAAAAGTCAAGACTAGTGCCATCCCAAAGGATAACCTTTTTGGGTGCGGATCTGGACACAATAACTCACATGGCTTTTCTCACAGAAGAAAAACAAAAACAACTTCCAGATTACTTCATGACTTTGACAAGACAAGCTCAGCTTACTGCAAGGAAAGTCCTGCAGGCCCTGGGTTACATGGCATCCTGCATAATCCTGATCCCGCATGCCAGGCTGCATATGAGGAAATTACAATGGTACCTAAGGAATGTATGGTCTCAACACAGGCACAGTCTAGAAACCATGATACCAATCATTCCATGCCTTCAAAAGGAATTCCTGTGGTGGGCTCAGGCCTGCCAGTCCAACAGAGGGCTGCCTTTCAGCAAACCAAAACCAAGGCAGACCATCACCACGGACGCCTCAGACCTAGGATGGGGAGCACACATGGAGGACAAATGTATCCAAGGCCTATGGTCTCAAGGCCAGCTAAACTTGCACATAAACCAAAAGGAGATGCTGGCAGTGAAGCATGCAATCGAGGCATTCAAACCCTTCCTCCAGCAAGGACATCTGCTGATAAGGACAGACAACACCACGGTTATGTGGTACATAAACAAACAGGGAGGCACGCATTCCTACCCTCTATGCCGGATGGCAATGGATCTGTGGAACCTAGGCCTGAATCTCAATATCCAGCTGCAGGCCACATTCGTACCAGGAAAAGAAAATTCACTAGCAGACAGCTTAAGCAGAACTACCACGGATGCTCACGAATGGATGCTGCATCCAGACATCTTCAGACTCATAACAAAGAAATGGGGAATGCCAGAGATAGATCTGTTCGCCTCCCCACTCAACCACCAACTGAAGAAATTCTGCTCAAGGACATACCACCCACAAGCCTGGAGGGTGGACTCTCTCTCTTTCAGCTGGAATGCCCTAACAGTGTATGCATTCCCACCTCTCCCATTGATGTACAAGGTTCTACTGAAGATCAAGGAGGAACAGCCAAAGGTGATACTAATAGCTCCGGACTGGCCAAGACAGCACTGGTATCCGCTGCTGAGAAGCATGTCTCAGGCGAACTCATGGCCTCTACCCCTATGGCCTCTTCTTCTAACGCAGAACAATTTCAAGACCCTGCATCCAAACTTGAAAACACTGCAATTAACTGCCTGGAAAATTCCTTAAAACCAAACCAAACTGTCTTATCTCAGAGGGTCAAGGACATTATCCTGGAGGCTCGCAGACCCTCCACAAGGAAGACATACTCAGCTAAATAGAAGAGATTCCTCATTTGGAGCACATCAAAGGGCACAGATGTCACAGTGGCAAACCTAGCACACATCCTAGAATACTTAGCAGAATTGTTCCACAATGGCCTGTCCTACTCTTCCATTAAGATTCATGCTTCAGCAATTTCAGCAGAATACAATATGGATCCTCCTATCTTCTCTCACCCTCTTCTCAGACAATTTTTGAGAGGGATCAAAAATGTTAAACCTCCAAGGAGACCCCCTCTGCCTGCATGGGATCTCAATTTTGTGCTGGAAAAATTAACACTACCTCCTTTTGAACCAGCAGCCTTACAGTTTTTATCTTGGAAAACTGCTTTCCTTCTGGCAATCACTTCAGCAAGAAGAGTATCCGAGTTACAGGCATTAATGGCAGTGCAGCCTTTCCTTATTTTTCACCAGGATAGAGTGTCTCTGAGAACCAATCCTACTTTCATGCCAAAGGTGGTATCCAGGGTATCCTTGAACCAAGCTATTCATTTGCCTACGTTCTTCCCTATCCCACAGAACAAAGGAGAAAAACTTTTGCACACCTTGGATGTACACAGACAACTACGCTACTATCTGGACAGAACTAAAACCAGCAGAAAAACTGACCAACTTTTTGTAGCATATGCAACTGGGGTGCAAGGAAAAGCAATTTCCAAACAGACAATTTCAAAATGGATATTCATGGAAAGACAGCTCCTGAAAATATCAGGCCTCATTCCACAAGGGCCACAGCCACCACTACAGCTTTCCTACGAGGGGTGGCTACCAAGGACATTTTAGAAGCTGCTACTTGGAGCTCCGTGCATACATTTGCCAGGCATTACAATCTACCTTTATACTCCAGATCCCGAGCAGGCTTTGCAACTGCAGTTTTACAGGGGATCTTAACTACACCATCCTTATCTTAGTACCTCCTCCCCCAGTTTGGCTATGGTATTCTACCCATATGTTATGACTGCAGATGCATCCTTGAAGGACATAGTACAGTTTTGTACCTACCATAAATGTAGATGTCTGATAGGTATGCATCTGCAGTCAGGATTACCCACCCTCCTTCCCCTCTGTGGTATTCCTAGGGTGCTTACCCCTCGTTCAGCTAGCTGGGGGAATCTATTATGGTGTATTTGTTTGTTTGTATATATGTATATATATATATTTTGCTACTGTTTGGAACATTCAACATTTATCCAAATTTAGCCTTCCTAGAGGGCACCTGGCATCTGGGGCAAGAAACACTGAGGAAAATGCCGTCGGCTGATGCCTTTATACCCCAGAAGCTCTGACGTCGGGGAAAGTGCGACATCAGCCGAGGCCAGACCCAGACTTTGGAATCCGGCCGACCGAAGGGCTGCCTGAGGCAGGACAACCCATATGTTATGACTGCAGATGCATACCTATCGGACATCTACATTTATGGTAGGTACAAAACTGTACTTTTCATGGCAAAATTAATAACATTGAAAATAAATATATTGATGAAAGTATAAAAAGGCCTAACAGCTATTGTCCACCACTACATCAAACATTAGCTGCTTTCAAAGTGAAATGTGAGATGGATATCGGGAAACTACTTTAAAAAGCTCCTAAGACAAAACAGGCAGAAAGAAATGCATTGATCGAGCTAGGCAATGATAAATCCAGGAGCATAATGAAGGCAGAAAAGAGAGGAGGTATACTTGTGACTGATACGACTAGCTACACTCAGAAGATAGAAAACATGCTGGAGGATAACAGATTTTGAGTTATTTACCATGGGTGGAATAAAAAAGACCATATTATTTATGGTCTCACCACATTATGGGAAAAAAACTTATTACTGAAAATCTTTATAATTACTTACGGAGCCCATGCCCATGTTTACCTTACTTTTTTGGAATACCAAAGCAACACAAGAACAGAGAAGACCCACCTGATACACCGGTGGTAGTAAATTGAGGTTCTCTTACTGAAGCCATGTCCATTTACAACATCCTCCACCTTGATCGACAAGAAATGAGGTGGTGGTGTAGCTATCGTATAATCTGACAAACTTTCTCTCTGTCCTCTCCCTACATCTCCTCCCAGTCCCCATCCATCTGAAATTCTTATTGCTAACTCTAAATTAAATTAATCAGAAAAACCTAGCCATAGTAGCAATTTATATCCCATCTGGCAACAACATTCCTACCCTCGAACACTTTCTCTCCTGGGCATCTCAAAACATCTAATATCTTCGTAGGTGATGTCAATATTGACTGGAACTCCTTTAATTCCTACAGTCCGAATCATAGCCGGCTTTAGGCACCAGTGAACCCTGCAGTCGATGTGGGCCCCCTGGTACTGGGGGCCTCCTACCACAGCAAGTAATTTTATCTTGATATTTTGTAATGTGTCTGTCAAACCAAGTGGATAATAACTCTTATTTATATTTCCTTAAAAATTCAAAATGTCTCTGGTTATAGTAACAGTGTTTCATCAAGTAACATTCACTCCACCAACACTAACAACATAGCCGGGTTCTGCAAAAGATGTGGCAGTGGGGGGTGGGGCCTTAATCATCTCTGACTGTGTGGGGGACCAACAAAAGCTGCTGGTTGGGGAAAAATTAAGAGAAAAAATGCACTGATTTTCTGATTACGGTTTTTAACCTGAACAGGGCTGTGATATTACAATGTCTGGATAAAACTGACAATAAGCAAGAGCAAGGGTAAGCACTAGAGAGATCAGTAGCCCAGACTGGCTGATCTCAGTGCCTATCATTTTGAGAAGAGCTGATGCTTCCAATCTTCAGGGTTGGTTTTCTCTTTCAGGGAGTTTTATAAATACTGGCAGAATACCAGTTGCTGTAACTCTAAGCTTCTTTACTCAAGAATTCTGAGCAAACCCGAAAATATTGGTGACTCAAAATCAGGAATATGTTTTAAATATTACTCTAATTCACTTACAAAGTTAATAGCATAACACACTTTGCATCAAAATGCTTGTTTTTGAAAGTAAGAGGTATAAAACTCTGATCTTCTGATTTATTGACTATCTGTAATCTTAAATGATTTACCAGTAAATCAAAGTTGACAAGAGACAGAGCAAAATCATGAGTCATACTGCTTTGTGTATTAATATGCTGAATTGTGCTGTACTATGTTTGTATAATGCTGTATTCTTAACCTGATAATTATGTTCGCACTAAGTTGTATGTATGTATGTTGGAGCTTTTCTTCCCGGGCTTCCACTGAAAATGGGCTTTTCTTGGCCCAGTGGACTTCCCCGGTCATCAAACTGAAATAATTAATTAATCAATCGATTTAATTAATTTAATAAAATCATTGACAGTCCTTGAAATCAGGGCCAGTGGCAGGTGTACATTACTCCTCAATGAGGTAAATGAAACTGACTTACCTCTGCTTATGTTTGATGACTGCTAAACACAGTTACTGATCTGGTGTGGCAGTACCAGTGTTGTACAATGTATTGCTATTTGCTGAAATAAGTATAAAACTAGTGTTGCAATGGCTTATGTGTGTGTGTGTGTGATCTGTGCACACAGTAATGCCAGGAGGCATGCATTACTCTTCTGGATATGAGTAAAAAACTGCATTCAACAGGTAATATTTCAAAAAGTTAGGCATAAACTATATTACAGAATATTTAGACACTTAGATCTTCTAGGATTCTGGTGAACCCCACACACCTGACTGTATAAATGGATTTTGACTTGGACTTAGTGGTGGCTTCTGCTTTCAACCTCACCCATTCTAAAGCCAGCCTTGGTCAGATGTGTGTGTACCAAAGGTTGCTACATGTTTTGTCAAGGGCTGGGGATTGTGTGGTCATTACTTCAAAAAGAGCTAAACCCAAACATAAAACTACTGTTCAATCTCAGCCTTACTACAGGATATGTGCCCAAAGAGTGGCATACAGCAACAGTGGTCCCTCTCCATAAAGGTGGTGCCTCAACGGATTCTGGAAACTATCGCCCCCTAAGCCTGACTAGCTTGGTCTGCAAAGCTATGGAAAGGATCATCATGGACCTCATAAATAAAGATATTGGGGACCTACAGACACTGGATCCTACCCAGTTTGGCTTTGTTAAGGGCAGATCCTGCCTCTTAAACCTGGTTGATTTCTTTGAAACAGTCACCAAGGCCATTGACGAGGGGAAGGTGGTCCACACAGCCTACCTGGACCTCACAAAAGCCTTCGATACAATACCCCACTCGGGCATTATAGATAAGCTCACCAGCTTAAATATAAACCCCTATGTCACTAGATGGATTGCAAACTGGCTCAAGGCCAGAACCCACATGGTTAGAATTGATGGAGCCATGTCAGACTCCAAACCAGTTACAAGTGGCGTCCCACAAGGCTCAGTCCTGGGACCTCTCTTGTTCGGTATATATTTCTCGGAGGTACAAGCCAACACGGAAGGACTGTGGCTGACCAAGTTCGCAGTTGACTGCAAACTGGGCGCCATAATCGACTCTCCAGCCGACACAAGCATCCTCCAAAAGGGCCTCATAGAAACAGACAACTGGTGCCAGAGCCATGGCCTCAAGCTAAATGCCAAAAAGTGTATAGTCATCCCCTTTGACAAAAACAAAGTGCCCACAAATTACCACATAGGTGGTAATCCATTAAGTACAGAAGAAGTAATTAGGGACCTGAGGACCCAAGTTGATAGCAATCTCTCATTTGACAACCACGTGGCCAAAGTGGTTAGAAAAACATTTTATATAGCTCACCTAATCATGAAGGGATTCACATCTAGATCAGGGGAGGTCATCGTGCCTCTTTACTCATCCCTCATCAGGCCCATAATTGAGTACAATGCCCCTTTTGGGATGTACCTTACCAGACACCTGCAGCAACTGGAAAGACCCCAAAAGTACCTCACCAAGAGGATCAAAGGGCTCAAACAGATGCCATATGCTGCCCGGTTAAAGAAACTCCAGCTCTACTTAGTGGCATACCGCCTGTTCAGAGGCGATCTGTGCCTGACGTATAAAGCCATGTCTAACCTGGAATTAATGGACATGCTGCACCTCAGAAAATCCAAATCCCATCGAGCTACGCGCTCGAGAGACTTGAACCTCAGCACTGAAATAAATAGGACATGCTGGAGGGACAGATTCATAACCCAGAGGCTCCCTTCACTCTGTAATCAAATCCCAGCCCAGGTTAGGCAGAGTCCCTCATTTCCTCTCTTCAAGAGGAATCTTGATAAGTGGATGGGAGATCGTAGGTTTACCCCGGGTATCACTTAGGTGTCACTGTTAGACAGAGGCACAGTATACTAACCTCGAAAAAGGGCATAGCAAAATAAATTTAAAATGGGTGGCGAAAGCCAAACACATTCTGGCTAGGCTTATAAATGCCCTAGGGCAGATAGCCTAGTATGAACCTATGAACCTATAATTTTCATCACAGTCAAACCTTAGAAGTGTGCACAGGAGGTCATTATAGTGTACTGTTTCTTTTACTTTTCTCACACACCTCAGAGATGTACGAAGAAGTTTACTATAGCTTGTGTACGGGCTGTGTACTGTTTGGGAGCAGCAAAGTGGAATACATTACTATAGTCACTTTTTTACTTTCCTCACAATCACACATCATGCATGTATACAGGTGGTTGTTTTTGGAGTTGGGGTAAGGAAGCATGCTATGTATATGCAAGACTATGATCACTTGACATGCATGACTCTGGCCATTTGAATATCTGCTTTCATCCCAATCTAATACCAGAGGAATGCACAGTCAATAACTGTTTTTTTTTTGGGGGGGGGGGGGACAGGGAAGCAGGCAGCATTCCCAGACAGGATTTGTTAATCCTCACAACAGTTGGCTCATTTTTTGGAAACTACTATTTTGTTAGCCTTGAACATTAAGTCTTGGGCACAATTTATATCTTCCTTGAATGAAAAAAAAATAAGACCAACTCTTTTATTACTCGTGATTTTTGTTTAGGCCACTGTTGGATTAAAAAGTTTGGAAAATGCTCTGAAATGCATCCCAGATCACCTAAAATGCTATAGCTTCTGGGAGCCGTGGCTTAATTGAGTTTACTGTGTTGTCTTGGTCAGGAAAAGTATGTTAAAAGGATGCAAGGAACTGTGAATTTCTTTCCTTAATCATAATTTCTGTTCAAGCCATCATTAGATGAAAAAGATGGAAAGAGTGTGTAAAAAGAAAAAAAAAATTAAATGGACTTCAGACCACATAGAAAAGTTATATTTTCTTAAAAAGGTTAAAGGGTTAAGGCAAAGTCTGTGAAAAGGAATAAAGTAGTGTGCATGGTATGGGGAGACAAGATGGGAGGAAACAGAGGGGTATGGTGGACGGTTGTTTGTTTGTTTAGGCGGTTAAAACAGGAGGCAGTGCCTAGGCTGCCATTTCACCTAAGTCGAAACCTATACATAGAGTCATGCTAATGTATCCTTGTTACAACTAAATGGCAGTGACTGTGAATGTTCCTTTGTGAGATGGACCAACATAGTGTGGTACACAGGTCCATCATAATCTGAGAGCATTGTAGCTACAGGTCAGTTTATACATACTACTCCTGAATGTTTGTTGCATGAACTAAAAGGTTGCTTGGGGGGTGACGGTGACATGGTGATACTTAGACTAGAAGTACCTGGGGGCCCCCAACGTGACATTTTCGGAGGGCTCCCAAAATGCTAACACTGGCCCTGGTCCAAATACTAGCATCAATCTCTTTGGATTCTCTCAACTCATCACATTTCCCACCTGTATCAATAAACACACAAATAACAGCACTAACCTTGACTGGATCCTCACCTCTAACCCAAATCTGTATCACAATGCCACGTTTCTGCCAGACTCCCTCAGTGGCAATCTCCCTACCCACATGAAGCGACACTCACCTCATCTACTAATACCTCACCAATAGAAAGATAGCCATAATCTCTGCCCAGATACCTTCAATAATCTTCTCTCCTCTATTTACTGGTCCTTTTTCCATGCCCTCCCTCTCGATAAGACTGTGTCCAAATTTAGCAACAACTTCCTGAATATCCTAAACTCCTTAGTCCCCACTAGAAAAATAAGAACAAAAACAAACTTTGGTCCATGGTTAACCCAATCCACCTGTAAACTAATGCTTAAATGAGACAGCATTTGGAAAACCTGGAAAAAACAAACTTCCATCGCCATCTCCAAACCTATAGAGAACTTAGGAACCTAACCAAGAAACAAGTTAATCTGAACAAAAAAAAAAAAGATAACCCCAAGTCCAACACGAAAAAATTTTGGAAAATTATCAACAAACTCTTGCATCTAGGCAGCCCTTCTACCCCCAGCCCCTGTCCTAACAGCTCACCAACAGACACTGCCTCCTTTCTTAATTCCTTCTTCATCGATTCTATAAAAATGTTAACTAAACCTGACAATACATCCCCTCTCCCCTTCTGATCCTCTTCCCTCTACCAGTTCCACACAGTTTTGTCTTAAACCTGTCCCTACTGCATACATCAAATCTCTTCTTACCAAACTGAAAACCTGCTCCCCCTCTACCTCAAATTACCTCCTCTATTCCTTAAACTTGCAGCTAACTCTGTGCATATCTAGTCTCCATATTAGTAAATAGGTCAATTCAAGAGAACACAGTCCCTGACATCTGGAAAAAAAATCCTATGTCATGCCCTTCCACGAATGTGGCAATTCAACTGAACCAACTAACTACAGACCTATTGCCATATTACCCCCCTTAACCAAAATTCTCGAAAAAATTATTCATAACCAGCTTCTCAAACATATTATACAAGACAACTTGCTAACTCTCACCCAACATGGTGTCCCTCCTCACCACAGCACCTCTACAGCTCTTATTTCATTTACACAGAATATCTCCAAAGCACTAGACAATAACAAACTAGTCTCATGCCTTTTCCTTGACCCATCTAAAGCCTTCAGCTCTGTTTCCTGTACCCTATTCCTCTCAAAATTAACCTCTCCTCTTCTACTATACTATGATTCTCCAGTTATCCCTCCAACAGATTCCAGTCTGTTAAATGGCTTTTTGCCTCTTCCCCCTTCTTTTTAATATCTTTACAAATAACCTACGCACTTCCTGGCCAAACTCCTCACTAATACAACACGCAGATGATTACACTATTATTGCGTGCTCTGATA
Organism: Protopterus annectens; assembly: GCF_019279795.1. Lineage (NCBI taxonomy): Eukaryota > Metazoa > Chordata > Ceratodontiformes > Protopteridae > Protopterus > Protopterus annectens. The sequence goes on along the minus strand of NC_056729.1, from coordinate 862,254,226 downwards.
ACCTTCCCCACCTCCTTGTTCTTAAGATTCCCTCCTTTCAGTTGAAAAATGGCTGAGTAATCAACTACTGCTGCATCCTAAAAAAACAAAAATTTCTAGTCTTCCTTCCCAAATAACTACAGCAACACAAAAATACCTTCACAGTATCTTCTCTTAATAGTACACTTATGCCGCGCTGCTGAACCACATAGTAAATTTCTGGGTGTAATCATAGATGACCAGTTAAAGTCTGACATACATATTCAGCAAGGCATCAAAAAGACCCACCAAAAACTTGGTCTCTTATACAGACATAAAAAAATACCTCACTGTTAACACCAAACATTCTCTAGGACAGTCTTTCCTACTCCCATCCTTACTTTATGCAGCCACTAGTCTCACCAATATTCAATGCAGTCTATTAACTACACTTGAAGCCACCTACAACAAAATAGCCAGATTCACTGCCAACCTTCCCTATCACTCTCACCACTCCGTAGTTAAAACTACAATGGCTTGAGCTACATAACCAACTCCTTCTTCCCCAACTCCACCTCAGTGTAAATCAGTCCTCTTGCTGTCTTGCCGTCACAGACCCCATCACTCCCTACTCTCCTAAATATAACCTACGCAGCACAGACCTATACCTCTTGGACATCTACAAACCCAATAAAAATATTGGCAAACTTTTATATAGCCACTCTGTCGCCAGTGCCTGGAACAAACTTTCCCTTTCTCGAAGAACAAACAGCAACTTCCTTAACTTAAAAAAAATTCTAAAGGACTTATTTACTAATTCCTGGATCTGTCTTTGTCCCACTCCCACCTAAACTACTATCTCTCATCGTCGTCCACTCTGAACTTGCACACAACTACTCATTTAAGGTCTTTACGATATTCTTATTACCTTGAATTTCTCTCTGATGGTAATTGCTAGATCGAATCTATCTTTTTATATTATATTTTGTGTACTTAATATGTATCATGGCTGTTTAAACCCTCAGGATTACTCTTGTAATCTAACATGCTCATTTAAGTTGTATTCTGTCTCTCCTGTATATATACACGTATATGTTAATATTGTATGATGTTTTGTTTTTGTATTTGTTTATCTGTGGAGCTTTTTTCCTCGGGTCTTTGCTGAAAAAGGGCTCTGAAGCCCAGTCAGACTAACCCGGTTAACAAATGTCAAATAAATAAATAAATTTACCTTGATTACGTGCTGAAATCTTTAGCAGAAAAGAAATAGTCATACATAAGAGATTCAGTGGATTTTTTTGAGGAAAATAAAAAAAATATAGTGGAAGCTGTTTATTAACTGTCGATGTGGAATGCTTGTACACAGTGTTCCCTCACAATTACTGTGTAACAGCAGCTATGGAATCTTTTAAGAAACATAATCAAGGTACACAGGCACAGCTGCAAAAGTTAAGTAAGCTCATTGATCTTGTACTGGACTTTATTTCTTTACCTTAAATGGCAAACACTGCAAACAAAAAACTGATATAGCAGTGGGGGCTCCCATGGTTCTCAACATAGTTAACATAGCCCTGAGTGAGTGGGAGGAGGACTTTGTGTTAAACAACACAGACTACATGCAGCATATCACATGCAATTTGCGCTTTGATTATATTTTCATCATGTGGGAAGGTGACACTTTGCAGCTTGGAGATTTATCACTTACCTCAATCAAACAACCCCCTTCCTGAAGTTTACCTCTTCTCATAGCTATACTTCAACCACTTTCTTAGATATGCAGATTTCCAAGAACACCAACAGTAACAGAATCACCATTGATCTATTCAGAAAACTGATGGGGGTTAATTTATTACTTCACAGTAAAAGTCTGCATCCTGCAAAAAACAAGTATAATGTGGTGAAGTCCCAGGGCTATAGATTAGCTAGAATTACCACCAAGATGGAACCATTTTTGAGAAACCTGAATAACTTAGAGAATGATTTCCTAGTGAGAGGCTACGAAAGTCAGATGTTAAAAAAAAATCCTGGAATCCGTAAAGGACTGAAGCACCTTCACTCAACCTCCCCAGTTGGAGAATGTTAAGAAATTTCCATGGAGAATAACAAATGCAAAAATAGCTGCATCCTGACATACACTTTGGATTATCATAGTATCAAAAATGTTATTAAATAAAACTAGGACATTGTCACAGGAAACCCTTATCTGATTAACATCTTAGGTGAAGCCCCATCCTTTATTTAGAGGAAGGCCAGGAACATTAGATGTTTTGTTGAATTTAAACCTAGATTATATGAGAGAAACACTAAAAGATGTGAAGCTAATTGTACATTTTGTATATTTATACAGCAAGGTTGTAGTTTTTATTGTCCTTATTTAAACAAAATCATTAAGTCCAGTACAGGGGCTTACTGTAACACTAAAAAGTCATTTACAGAGCACAGTGCAATGAATGTGACTCGTTTTATGTCTGCAAGACTGTAAATAAACTTAAGAGTAAGATTTCATGTTATCTGGCAGAAATCCACTCTGGATGTAAAAATAATGCACTAGCCAAACACATTGCTCTGCATAAAAGACACACAGGTTTTAAGTTCCAGATACTGGATCGCATAGACATGGGTGATCTTGAAGGAGACTTCCTGAATATGCTGGAAAAATGTGAACTCATGTGGCAATTAAATCTGAACTCTTTCAGGAAGCCTGGACTAAACTACTGAAGTGTACTGGAACTTAATCTTCACATTGTTTATATGACTAATTTTATTTTATTCTTCCAGTTCGTTTTCAATACCATGGTAAGTCATTTTAATAGAAGTTTATATTTTGTTTCCATCATCATACTTCTTGTTCTTTTTTCCTTCTTCTTTTTTCCACTTTATTTAAAATTATGTTTAATAACAATACTAATTATACAATAATATTTTTGTAGATACTAGGGTTCTTGTACATAGACTTGAATAAGTCTGGAAGGACGAAAGTGATCTTTGTTAACAATAGGCTATGGAAATAGAATATGGGTTGTACAATGGATTTTCCTGCATGAAAAATGTACATGTATGTATTTATATATACTTTTAGATTGCCAAATGGTCTAAGGTTTATGTATTTCCAACCATGAAGTATATTGTCTTGGATAAAATCACAGACTGAATATTCTGGTTAATAAGCGGTGCCACCTCATTATTAATTTTATTTAAAATACATAAGGGTTATGTTGCTATGATAGCTACTAAGAAGGGCAGGACCAGCTTGAATGTTGCACTAATGGGGGAAGGGATGTGAATTTGTTAACATGTATACCAATGCACTGTGTTTTACAGCACAATAACCACTCCCATACTTGATAAAAAGTATGTATATAGTTAGAAAGTTTGTGATGAAACTATTATTCTCTTATTTTTGTTTTTCTTGGATCGCTTGTCTGTGTGTTTAGTAAAGGATTTTCAACTGGAAGCACTGTCTACCCTGCTTGGATTACTTTTGAATACTTAGTAATTCTGTATATTATTTCAAATTATATTTTTTTATTATTTTTTTGACTTAGGATGAGTTTAAGTTCGCTACTTCTACTATTATTATCTGATCTTATTAATATACAGTGATTAACTAGATGTATATCAATTGAAAACCTTCTCCATAGAGAAGTTTTTTACAATATTTTGTTTTTGGACCTACTGCACTTGTTTAGATAGTTGTTTGAGACTTTGGGGATACCACAGAGATTACTTGCTTTCTTATTTTTGATAAGAGTGCAGATAAAACAATTTGGAAATATAGAGCTGATACAAGTATATTTTTTGCAACTAATTGTCCAGTGTTTCTTAACAGCACTGCACTGTTTTTAATTATTTGGTTGATTGAATTGTTTACTTATCTGTGTCTGCATTTGTATATTTGCGGACCTCTGGCTGAATTTTGCTTTTTCTGCCACCCTCCCACCCAAGTGCTGTTGTGTTTTTAAAGTGGGTGGCATTTGCAGTTGCCCACCCCTACTGTAAGTTTGATCTGGGATATTCCTCACAGTCCCATTTCATTAGCTCATTCTACCTAATACAGACATCATTTGGGAGGCCAAATCCCTTAGTTCTTTAACCTTAAATTGTTTTCTGTTCCACCTCTCTCCCTTTCCACTTTGCTAACAAATAAAAAAAAAAAAAAAACACTTTATTCAGCTGCTTATATTTACTGTATTTGTGTTCCTCCTCCTCCTCCTCCTCTTTTCTTCATATTGCCTTTTCTGCTACTTTATTTATTTATTTATTTATTTTACATTTGTTGACCGGGCTAGTCTAGCTGGATATGTGTCCATTTTCAGTAGAGGCCCGGGGAGAAAAGCTCAAAGAGTTATAAAATACTAAAAGCAGAGATTGACAATACAAATACAAGGATTTTACATCAGGACTAGTTAATACATGTATTACATAAACATAATCAGAGCAAAAACATAAGTGTAATAAACAAATGATTTTAAAATATATATTTTTTTTTATCAAAAGAGAATAAACATATGACTGTACAATATTTTATAAAGGGGGAGCTACGAGGATATAGACAAAGGTAAATGCAGGAATAATAGGGAAAGAAAGGTTAAAGAGGTAGAAGTAGAGTTAAGCTGGGTAGGTGCAGGAGCACAGCCAGTGTTTATTAAGATGCATTTTCAGCTGTTTTTTAAAACATGGGAGAGAAGACAAAGTTAAGATATCAGAGGGTAATTTGTTCCACATTTTTCCAACAGAATTGGAAAAAAGACAGTCGCCTGCAGAATTATTGGGGTTGGTTGAATTAATCAGTAGTTTATTGGAAGAGCGTAGATGTTTCAGATTATTGTATGGTGAAATGAGGTTAGAGAGTATAGGTGTTTTAGTTGGTTGGTATAGTATCTTGTGAGCTATTAAGAGCTGTTGAAGTATGAGTTGGTTGGTACTTGCTGCTTGTTCTCTAAAGTATTCAGTTGCATCTTTTCTGTTGCATTTATTACTGCTCAATTGTAGCCTGTTTGAATTGTAAGTGTTGTTCTAGACCTCTTGGTTTTGGTTTAAGCATTTTGGCCTACCCCTTGGCTCTCCCTGGCTTTTCTCCCTCAGATTCTGACAAATGCAGATGGAAATTTCCTACAGTTTCTCATGCCAGTCTGGTTGATATGGGCATCCTTAGACAGTGTGGCAACTGCTTCATGTACACAGACAACCATCTATTACTACCACCTAGGAACACAATTTGTGAGAGATGCAATTACATTAGGAACCTAGAGTCTATGCTCTCTCCCTCTCAAGCCAGTATATCTGGCACTGAGAAGGTTTTCATCACAATCACTACACCTCAAACACCACCCACACCTAAATAAAACACTCCCACATATACGGAGGTTCTTAACAAAAACATACCCAAACAAAGGAGATCTCCGAGGCAGAAACACATGGGATCTCCACATCCCTCCACATCACATGCTACGCATAGTTCACACACCTGTGTCTCTCAGCCACTAAGGCTTAACCATAAACCCAGCATATTAGTCCATTGAGGCTCCATTGTGAGACACACAGATGTGCCTCTCACCAGACTGGATAAGGAGAGAGTCACAGGTAGTTGTCTATCAGGGGCCAGAATCTGCCATATCATATACGCACTCAAGTCTGTCAACAACAGGTACTGTTATGACTCTATCATAGTCCATGTAGGAGTGAATGACCTGAGACGTACCTCCCTGAACTATATGAAGAGAGACCTGATTGAGCTCGCTGAATATGTATCCCAGGCAGATATGTCCCTAGCCTTAAGCTGCATTCTCCTATCACCCGGAATGATGCCTAAATACAAACAGAAAATGATTTGGCTTAGTTTCTGGTGTTATACCAAGGAGATCCGGTACCTGACAGTCTGGGAAGATATGATTGACAGACCATGATGCTTTGCCAAAGATGGCCTGCAGCTGTCTCACGTGGGCTTCAGGCTTATGGCAGAAGTTCTCGCCTCCCCCATAGTTCCTTTTTTAGGAAAAGTTATGAGGTTAAAACTACCAACATAAAAATTTCAACAAAAGGCAAATTAAAGATCATGCTGCTAAACGCTAGGAGTCTAAACATGAAACTGCACTCACTGCAAGCTTTCTTAACCCTGGAAAATGCTGACATCTGCACAGTCACAGAAACCTGGTTTAAAGCTGCAGAGAGTACCCCAGCCTTACCTGGTTACTCATCCTGTCATACATTCAGACAACAAACTGTGGGCAATAAAGCCATAGGAGGTGGAGTTTCAATATGTATTAAAGACATACATACCTCCAAGCTGGTTAAACAGTATGATGCATAGGAGACACTCCAGGTGCAGTTAACCATTGACAAAACCCCTATTCATGTCATAGCTCGCTACTCCCCTAAATTTGACTCAAAATGCCCTATCCACCTATCTGGACCTCTTCGAATCTATCAAAATTCAATCCTTTACCCTGATCCAGGGTGACTTTAAATATAGATTGGAAGAACTACTCATGCCAGAGCACAAATGCCCAGAGATTCCTCGATTTTTATCAGTGCAAACACTTTGGAACAGCTAGTTAATACCCCCACAAGAGGTGATAATATCTTGGACTTGGTATTAACCAACATGAGTAACCACTGCAGCATCCCTACAGTATCATCCTCCCTGGTAAGATCTGACCATAAAGCATTCACTTTCAAAGTCACCAGCTCCCCCAACCCACCTCTCACTAGGGTCAAACATAAAAACTTCTCCAAAGCTAATTACAACCTCCTGAGGGATGGTATAAACAGCTTCACATCTCCCTCCCCCTCTGTAGGAACTGGCACCAATATTCAAAACTACACCAAAGCACTATACCAGCATATATATTCTTGCATGTAATCAGGAATACCCGACAGGACTAAATCATCCTCCGCAAGGAAGAGTAAACCTGTCTGGTGGACATCTGCAATAAATAAACTCTATAACAAAAGGAAAAAAATTGCTGTCCAGGACCAAGAAGGAGCAGGTGCTGAATTGGAAACAACCTCTCCTTAGCCTGAATAAGCAAATAAGAGCACAAGTGAAATCCTCCAAAGCAAACTTTGAGTCTAAATTGGTTACATCTATTAGAGACGATCATAAGGCCTTCTTCACTTATGTCCGCAGCCTCAAAGGATGCACCCAGATCTGTTCAGCACCTATTCCTTCTTGGTCCTGGGCAACACATATGCAAATGCCATAGATATAGCAAACTTGCTGGCTGACAGAGTCAGCGAAAACTTCATCCCTCTGTTCCCCCATCAGTAAATCAGGATATCCCCAGTACCTGCCCCCTTCCCCTTATATCTCGAGACTGGTCATCACGGCTATCTCAAAGGCAAAAAAATACAGCCTCCATGGGAACTGATAACATCCCAGGCTGCATCCTACATGAACTTGGGGAGAAACTTGCAGCACCATTAGGCACCCTATTCAGCCAAAGCCTGAGTACTGGCTTCTTCCCAGCAGAGTTGAGAACAGCCACTGTCATACCATTGTACAACGGTTGAGTGTCCACCAATCTGGGAAATTATAGACACATCCACCTAACTATCCTGATCTACAAGGCCGTGGAACGGATTATCATGGACCTCATTAACAAGGACATTGGCAACCTCCAAACACTCAAACCCACGCAGTTTGGCTTCGTCAGGGGGAAGTCATGTTTGTTAAATTTGGTCGACTTCTTTGAGACAGTCATCAGAGCCATGGATGAGCGGAAGACAATGCACACCACCTACCTTGACCTGGCCAAAACCTTTGACACTATTACCCACTTGGGCATAATAGATAAACTCAACTATCCATCTATCTATCCATATGTTACCAAATGGGTAGCAAACTGGCTCACTCATGGAACCCACCTAGTCAAAATAGGGGAAGCCACCCCAAGCAATAGACCTGTAACAAGTGGCGTACTCCAGGATTCAGTCTTGGGGCCTCTGTTATTTGGTATATACTTTTCTGAGGTGCAGACCAAAACCAGTAGGCTATGGCTGATGCAGGTTTGCAGATGACTGCAAGCTGGGCACTGTCATCAATTCCCCCTAGTGATGTAGACATCCTGCAAGAGGGTCTCACCCAAAGAAATGAATAGTGCCAGAGACATGGCATCAGGCTGAATACCAAAAAATGCATCATCATCCCCTTTGGGGAGATTGACATCCCCGCAGATTATCACATTAATATCAACTTCCTAAGCATGCAGTCAGTCATGAGAGATTTGGGCACCCTAGTTGATGGCAACCTGACTTTTGACCACCATGTTACTTCCATTGTATGGAAGGCTTTCTACATGGCTCACCTCATAAGTAAGGGTATCTCATCTAGGGACAAGGAGGTCATAACATCCTTTGTAGTCTTTCCCTTATAAGGCCCATTATTGAGTACAATGCCCCTTTCGGCATGTAGTTCACATGCAGCAGCTGGAAAGACCACAGAGGTTCCTCACCTATAGAATCCAAGGCCTCAAACATCTACTATAGACAGATAGGCTAAAAGCCATATACCTCTACTCAGTTTCATACAGAATCCACAGAGCTGACCTCTGTCTGTCACACAAGGTGATCTCGGACCCCACCTTGATGGGACTGCTGCATATCCGCAAGTCAAGCTCCACTCGAGTAACCCGCACCCATGGCCTCACCCTGGACTGTGACATCAATAGGACTTGTTGGTGGGACAGATTTGTGTCCCAGAGACTCCCCCATCTGTGGAATAGACTCCCTCTCCATGTCAAGCAGAGTAGTACCGCTTTACCCCTTTTTAAGCGCAACCTGGATAACTGGATGGGAAACTGAAAATACACCCCTGGGATTCCACCCATGTCCCTGCTGGACAGGAGTATCGGGTGCTGACTTGTTTCAACATGGGCTGAACTCTTGGCTAGGCTTAAAAGGGCCTCAGGGCCAATAACCTAGTAATTTCCTATGAT